>NC_137961.1:39009961-39217140 GCF_963924665.1 Micromys minutus | reverse complement strand
TGCAAAAAGGCATAAAAAGTTTGAAGTGGAAGAATTCTCAAATGAGAAAAATGTTAATAATTGGGTTTATTACCATAAAGACAAAAGAAAAAAGGTGTCCTTTAATATTATAATGTTTCATCATACCTTTAAAAAAGGAATAATGAAGTCTAAGATAAATAAATGGTAACCTATATATTCACTTGTATAATAATTGTAAATATGCTATGTAATATGAACATTATATACATTCACTCATTCTTTTTATTCACACACTCACATATATGTATAAATGTATATATTTAGACCTTATAGGAACCCACTTAATTTGAGAATATAAAGACAGACTGGTTTTATATTAAAAAATTATGTAGGCATTTTTTATAGCCCAAGACCAAATTTGGATTCAAAACTACAAATGGACTGGTGAACTTCAAAATTATAGGTTTGAGGGTAACGCCTGAATGTTACATTTGCTAAATGCTTCTTTTTGAAACTTATTAAGAGAAAACTTAGAAACCTCTTTTCTGTGTCCAGCAAATTAGCATACACACATATACACACACACATACATACACACACACAAACCGAAATTAACCTATATAAGTTAAAAAAAAAAACATTTATATCCAACCATAAAATAGCAAGAAGTTTATTGTTTCTAATTTATTCTTGCTCTTATATTTTATGTGTCTGAAAGGTATATAGAGCAAACAATATATGATTTATTAATCTATAGGATTTTATTGATTCATGACATGAATAAAATCTCAGAAATGTTTCAAAGTCATTTATGTTTAGTATACACACACACACACACACACACACACACACACACACACACACACACACTAGTGTTGCTTTGAAACCAGTCAACCCGGATTTCAGAAGACTAAATTAAAACACAATGTGTTCTCCCTTTCCATAGAAAGAATGTTTGTTGGTAAACTTTAGTAATGAAGCATTAGATAGCAAAACATGCCGTGTTTGAAAAGCCAGAAAAACACAATATAAAAAGTGTGGATTCAGTCCTGCATTGAGTGGGGAACAAGAAAACAGAGGGAGTTTAAGGATGGGAACCTCAGAGGGTGAGAGAAGGAGGAGGAAATAGGGAGCAGTGTCAGGTACTGGAGAAGAAAGGAGAGAGGTTCTGAGGGTCAGGAAATGAAATGTGTAGCAGGAGGGTATAAGAATCTGAGGATAACCACTGAAGAGTCAAGACCTCAGGGAAGGGAGAGGCTCCCAGGATTCCACAGGAATGACTTTAGCCAAAATGTGCAGTGGAAGGGACATAGAACCTGTCGAGACTACCTCTAGCAGATAGAAACAGCACTCAGTCCAGGTATAAGGCCACCCACCCATCTAAAAGATTTTAACCCAGAAATGTTCTTGTACAAAGGCAAAAGAAAAACAAAAGAAGAAGAAGAGGAGGAGGAGGAGGAGGAGGAGGAGGAGGAGGAGGAGGAGGAGGAGAAGGAGGAGGAGGAGAAACAGGAACAGGAACAAGAACAGGAACAACAATAGGAACAGGAACAGGAACAGGAACAGGAACAGAAACAGGAACAGGAACAGGAACAGGAACAAGAACAAGAACAAGAACAAGAACAAGAACAACAAGAAGAAGCAGAAAGACCATCTGAGGACCGAACCACCTGGGAATCCATCCTGTATGTAGACACGAAACCCTGACACTCTAGCTGTTGCCAAGAGGTGCTTACTGACAGGAACTTGGTATGGCTGTCCCTTGAGAGGTTTGGCCAACTGGCCAGTGCAGATGTGGATGCTCAGAGCCAACCATCATACTGAGCTCAGGGACTCCATTGGGGATGCTGGCAGAAGGACTTGAGAAGATATGGGGGATTGCAACCTCACAGGAAGAACAGTGTTTGCTGGCCTTACCATCCAGTGCTCCCAGGGATTAGACCTCCAACCAAGGAGTATACAGGAAGCTATGGCTCCGGATACATATGTACAAGAGGATGGCCTTATCTGACATCAGTGGGAGAGGAGGCCTGTGGTTATGTGGAGGCCTGATGCCCCAGTGTAGACTGTTGAGGCTGGAATGGGTGAATGGTTGGAGGAGCGCCCTAATAAAGACAGGGTGAGTGGTGAAAGGGGGATTGAATGGGAAGGGGGAGGTTCTGCAGCAGTAACCTGGAAGTGAGATATCATTTGAAATAAAAATGAATGAAATTATGTTAAAAAAGAGGAAAAATAGTAGATCTCAAAAACGAAATCCACTTGAGCATTTATTATTAACTCTGCAATCAATGAGCTATAGAAAATCTGTATTTTAACTCTGGTGCTCATATAGGTCCTGTGATTACTCTTTTCACCTTCTCAAGCCCCCCTCCCCTAGTAAACTACTTACTCTAATAAAGGAGTTTATTGCTTAAATATCCTACAACCTTCCCAAATTGCATATCTAGACACCAAGTATTTTAACCCATGAGCCTTGGGGGACATCTCACACTGAAATTACGTAAAAAGTAATTGACTCAAGAAGACAATAAAATGGAACTAATGTGTTTATAAGAGACCTTATGAATGGAATGAAACGGGTGTATTTATAACAGAGACAGTATAGAAATCATTCTACCATGTTGTCGCAAGCATTTAAACATAACTCAGGTAAGAGAAGATATTTTCAGAACCATGCATGTATTGCTGAAATCTTGATCCTGATTCTATACTTGTAGATTACAGAAATATAATGTATGAACTTTTGTTATTAAGGTACACAGAAGTGTTTTCAGAGCCTAGGTACAATGTAATAAATTTAAAAATAAAATGCATGTCCCCTAAAAATTGTTATAGTTTTTTTTAAAGAAGTTAATAAAATTCACCATGTGAAATAGCTTTAATTGATATTCTCCAAAATTCAATAAAGTTAAAATTTTATAGATGCTTATTATGTTTTAATATAAAAATTGTTAACATAAATTTATCTTGAATAATTAGCCTTTTCAATTCTATTCATATTTATCATCTATATTCAGTCATAAAAAGTAACATATTTGTTATTTCTGTTTAATTCTTCTTTTTATATTTCATGCATTAGGCAGGTATACTGAATAACACCTCATAGAATATTATTTGAATTGATTATTGGTGGGAATAAAAAAACTGGACATGTTTCAATGTTGTTCCTATTTATACTTTAACTAAAAAATAATAATTTTATGCAACTATAAGTCAATCTAATAATTTCAAAATAATATCAGAATCTATTGTGGTTGAATTTGGAGTGATTTGTGGTAAAATAATAAATCAACACTAAGTCATATATAGTAGGAAAGAATACTACAACCTACCACCTACCCAATAGAACATTTTTATTAAGATTTATTAATTTGTTTTATGTATGTGAATATGCTGTCTCTCTCTTCAGACATACCAGAAGAGGGTATTAGCTCCCAGAGGTTGTGAGCCACCATGTGGTTGCTGGAAAGTGAATTCAGGACCTCAGGAAGAACAGTCAGTGCTCTTAACTGATAGGCTATCTTCCAGCCCCCCAAAAGACTTTTTGATGGTAGGATATTATACATTGATACTTGGAGACATGGAACTCATTCTATTTTATGGCTTCAAGTTCTAAAAGTGAAGCAGCTGCCAGTCATACCCACCTAAGTCATTGTACCATGGGGCAGAATAATAGCCATTCAGTCAAGTATGGAAAAGCTTATCTGTGGCATAAAAAAACAAAATCAAACAAATAAATTTGTTAATTGTTTTAACAATATGAAAAAGCTTATTGATAACATTTTTTCAGAGTAACCTAAGTTTTCTAAACCTGCTTTAAGTTGAATAATTTGTATAAGTTTTTCTGTTCAGTAGCCCAAGGACAGTCAGGAGTTAATCCCTAGGAGAATGATCCTAGTAGTAACCCATGTGAGAGAGACTGTAGAGAAAATTAAATGTTAAAGTGAATCTAAACACCTTTTCAAATGGGAGTTGAACCTCAAGTTAGTCAAAAAGGCACCATACTGATTAAACAATTTAACTACATCACCTTTTATTTGTTTTTACATAAATTTTAAGCTTTTACTTTTTAAGTGACCATACTTTAATAAATTACCATTGTAGGGACAAAATTTTCATTCTACACCATGAGGGAAACATTTTTAAAGATTTATTTATTTATTTATTTATTTATTTATTTATTTATTTATTTTATGTATATGAGTGCTCTGTCTCCATGTACACCTGCAGAAGACAACAAGGTTATCAGATTAGTTATAGATGGATGTGAGCCACCATGTGGTTGCTGGGCATTGAACTTAGGTCCTCTAGAAGTGCAGCCAATACTATTAACTGCTAAACATTTTCTAATGAAGGCTGAGAAAATATTTCATTTTTGTAAAATATCTTCATGCAAGAACCAGAGAACAGAACCTACCTTATAAAAGCTAAGCTTGATGGCTTACATTTGTGGCCCCACTATTGAGGAGAGGAAGTGGCAGGCGAAGGCAGGTTTCTAGAATGGAATGGGTAATTTAAAAAGCCTACTTAATGACTCAGAAAATGCTGTGAATTTTCCTGCAACTGTTTGCATTTCGATGCTAATTCCACTTCCTAGTGGGATGCCTAGTCACACTCAGGTGACTTCATCACAACTTCCTGTCCATTTTAATTTGTAAAATGAAGGCATCAGTCGGTGATTGGGCGAGGGAAGTGAAGGTGGAGAGAGAGTGTCTGGGGAGTAGGAAGAGAAGTTGAATCTCGATGGAGCTGAAACATGTGGCCTGGAAATCCAAAAGCTATTAGAGATCTCATAATTGAGGAATAGAGTAGTGTAATGGTAAGTCTGCCCAATCTGTGCTTTCAGCTTGTATTCATATTTACTGTTTTGTGTTTGCATTTGACAGGTTTATTTGGGTTGAAGAGGTTACTCCAATAAGAAAACAGTGAGTGATCCTGCCCAAAGGTGTCTAAGAACATCAACTAAGATTACTCACTCATTGTCTGCATTTGCACATGTGTACATACACTAGAAACACCCCCCTCAAACACACACACATACACTAAGCATAATATAATGTTAATGAAAAAAAGATTAGAAATAGGGAGAGATGTTTTGAAGTTGTTGATAATCACATTCCATTATAGAAATCATTATCTAAAAATATTTTAAAAATTTGAACTAGTCATGTTTTCATAAAGTTCTAAACAGTGTTTAAAATGTAAATGGCATATATTTTATGGCAATGAAATCTTGTATTTGTAGGACCAAGACTGTAGGTAAGACAGAATAACATGAGAGGCTAGTGAGATATTATTTTTATTTATAGCTGAACAGGAGGCCCAGGTGTGATTACAAACAGCGTTTAGAGACTCAGAACAGAGGTCATGTTAAAGGGAGAGAATATTAGAAGGCTATAGTGGTTTTCTTTTCAAAAACTTAAAAGTCTCTCAAAAGCAACTGAGTATTATATAAAGAATCTGTATTGTTGATGTCTTCTATGATGATTTCTTAGCCATTAATACTGAACCTGGGATGTAAATATACCTGATTGTGATGAGTTCATTGCAATTTTTACATGGATTTACTGTGTCCAATTATGGTTTTCTGTAATGGTCTCCTCTTGCTGAAAGAACGGATTTTTTGAGTAAGGGTAGCAGCTGTACTGCTCTATAGGAATAAGTTTAAGATTAAGAATGTAGTAAGGAATTAGATTGTTGAGCAAGATGGTATTAGACAATTAATGACTGCAGGGAGAAGGATAATTAGCCTAACCTAGGGTTGGATATATATAAATGCATATATAACCAGGACATTTTGGATAATACAAAATCAAGTTTTCATAATAATTACTATGGGAATATTTATGGCATAGATATTTTAATATGTAAACATTAAAGACATTTAACCATTATATTTTATGTTACTTTCTTCTTGTATATATGTATAATTTATTATAATTTAACATTTAATTAAGAAAATATTACATAGTTGGCACAATTATTTTTGGGAAAGGGTCTTTTGAAGCAAAATTATGTTAAGATAATTAAAAACTTTTCATTTTAAAATTTAAAATTATTTTTAAGGACTATCCTAAATATTCATTTTTGCATATATTTGTTTCAAATATTAATGACACACAAAGATACATAATGTGCTCAGCAATATAACACAGATAATTATCCACAAATATATATTAGAGGCCATATATAAATATAAAATATTTCATTATATTCAGAGAATGTGCTTATTTTATTCAGAGCATAAGTTTAATATTTCAAATTATATACTTGAGAAATTCAAAAATATTTAACAAGTTTCTTTCAGTGATTCTTTTGCTGGATTTTGAATACACATATCTTTTAAATAAAAAAAAATTCCTTAATTCAACTTACTTTAACTTTTATTTTTATATAGAAAGCCAACTGCAATATGTCAAGTATATTAGTGAGTCAGGCCTATAAATTAACTAAATTGGACAGATAATATGTGCAAAGTAATTAATAATTTCTAATATTTGAGGCTTAATAACTATTTAAATTGATGACATGGTTGCTCTATAGTAAGCTGAAATCACCATAATAAAACCTTAATTGGTTTTGAAACAAAATCAACAAATTAAAATAATTGACATGGTTTTATATCCATGCTTTCTCATTTAATTCAAGACCAGACTTCAAATCCTAAGGTATATTTATATCAGAATAATTGAATTTTAATTCAGAGCTACTTTTTATTAAGAAATCATTGTACCAATACTTTTTGCAAAAGTAAAAACAGTGAGAGATATAGTTTTTATTTTTTACTTTATTTTAAAATACAAAGATAAAGGTACAAATTTTCAGCATTTTTGAATACAAGTATATGAATACTTTTTTAAGGATGTAATTAAGTATTTGTGAGTAAATACACATACACTCACACATACACACACACATACACACACACACACACACACACACACACACACACACACACACATATATATATGTAACAATAATATAGGAAAATAAGCTATTAATTTGAGGGGATAGGAGAGAGACAATGAGGGCCTGTAGAGAGGAAAGGGGGATGTTATACAGTTCTATTTTAATTAAAATATATTTTTTGTTGTTGTTCAACATCACAGAGTCTGTGAGTTGTTTCTGGGGTGTTCAGAGCTTTTTGGGGTTACTATACCATTATCAGTGAATGCATATTATGTCTGTTCTTTTGTGACTGGGCTGTGTCACTCAGGATAATATTCTCTAGATGCATCCATTTTCTTAAAAATTTCGTTAAATCATTGTTTCTGATAGCTGAGTAGTACTCCATTGTATAAATGTACCACAATTTTTGTATCCATTCAACTACTGAACGACATCTGGGTTCTTTCCAGCTTCTGGCTATTATAAATAGAGCTGCAATGAACATTGTGGTACATGTATCTTTGTTGTATGTTGGTGCACCACAGGAGAAAATGCCCAGAAGTAGAATAATTGGGACTTCAGGTAGTACTATGTCCACTGTTCTGAGGAACCACCAGACTGAATTTCAGAGTGGTTGTATCAGTTTACAACCCCACCAACAGTGGAGAAGTGTTCCTCTTTCTCAACATCCTCCTCAGCATCTGTTGTCATCTGAGTTTTAGATGTTGGCCAATCTGACTGGTGTGAGGTGGAATCTCAGAGTTCTTTTGATTTGCATTTCCCTGATGGCTAAGGATATTGAGCACTTCCTTAGCTGTTTCTCAGCCATTTGATAATCCTCAATTGAGAAATTTTTGTTTAAGTCTATACCCCATTTTTTAATAGGGTTTTCTTAATTCACTGGTGTCAAGCTTTTTGAGTTCTTTGTATACTTTGGATATTAGGTCTCTACCTGATATGGGGTTGGTAAAGGTCTTTTTCCACTCCGTTGGCTGCCATTTTGTTTTCTTGAGAGTGTCCTTAGCCTTACAGAAACTTTGCAATCTCATTAAGTCCCATTTGTTAATCTTTGACTTTAGAGCTTGAGCCATTGGTGTTTTGCTCAGGATATTTTCTCCTGTGCCTATGAGTTCTAAGGTCTTCCCTACTTTCTCATCTAATAGTTTCAGTGTATCTGGTTTAATGTGCAGATCTTCGTTCATTTGACACTTGAGCTTTGTACAAGGAGATAAGAAATAGTCTATTTTCATTCTTCTGCATGCTGAGTGCCAGTTGGTCCAGCACCATGTGTTGAATAGGCTGTCCTTTTTCCATTGAATGTTTACTGCTCCTTTGTCAAAAATCAGGTGACCATATACATGAGGGCTCATTTCTGGATCTTCTATTCTATTCCATTGATCCACATGCCTATTTCTGTACCAGTACTATGCAGTTTTCATCACAATTTCCTTGTAATATAGCATGACGTCAGGAATAGTGATTCCCATAGATGTTTTCTTTTTGTTGAGGATGGATTTCACTATTCTAGGTCTTTTGTTATTCCAGATGAAATTGCACATTGCTCTTTCCAACTCAATGAAGAACTGGGTTGGAATTTTGATGGGGCTTGCATTGAATCTGTAGATTGCTTTTGGTAAGATGGCCATTTTTAAAATGTTGATCCTTCTGACCCATGAACATGGAAGATCTTTCCATTTTCTAAGATCTTCCTCGATTTCCTTCTATAGAGGTTTGAAGTTCTTGTCATAAAGGTCCTTCACTTGCTTAGTTAGAGTCACACAAAGGTATTTCATAGTTTTTGTGACTATTGTGAAGGGTATCTTTTCCCTAATTTCTTTCTCAATATGTTTGTCCTTTGAATATAGGAAGGCTACTGATTTGTTTGATTTAATTTTATATCAACCCAATTCGCTGAACTTGTTTATCAGCTGTAGAAGTTCTCTGGTGGAATTTTTGGGGTCACTTAAATACACTATCATGTTATGTGCAAACAGTGATATTTTTACTTCTTCCATTCCAATTTGTATCCCTTTCACTTCCTATTGCTTTCTAATTGCTCCGGCCAGGACTTCCAGTACTATGTTGAATAGGTAGGGGGAGATTGGGCAGCCTTGTCGAGTTTCTGATTTTAGTGGGATTGCTTCAAGTTTCTTACCCTTAAGTTTGATGTTAGCTGTTGGTTTTCTGTATATTGCTTTTATTATGTTTAGGTATGGGCCTTGGATTCCTGTACTTTGAAGACTTTTAACATGAAATGTTTGATTTTGTCAAATGCTTCATAAGCATCTAGTGAGATAACCATGTGTTTTTTTTTTCTTTGAGTTTGTTAATGTGGTGGATTACATTGATGAATTCCCTTATCTTAAACCATCCCTTCCTCCCAGGGATGAAGCCTACTTGATCATGGTGATTGATGGTTTTGATGTGTTCTTGGATTCGGTTTGCAAGAGTTTTGTTTAGTATTTCTGCATCACTGTTCATAAGTGAGATTGGTCTGAAGTTCTCTTTCCTTGTAGGGTCTTTGTGTGGTTTAGGAAGAAGGGTTAATGTAGCCTCAAAAAATGAGTTAGGTGATGTTCCACTTGATTCTATTTTGTGGAATATTTTGGAGAATATTGGTATTATGTTGTCAATAAATGTCTAATAAACTCAGCACTGAACACATCTGGACCTAGGCTTTGTTTGCGTGGGAGGCTTTTGATGCCTGCCTGTATTTATTTAGGTATTATGGGATTATTTAGATGGTTTACCTGGTCCTGGTTTAACTTTGGTATCTTGTATCTGTCTAGGAATTCATGCATTTCCTCCAGGTTTTCCAGCTTTGTTGAGTATAGGCTTTTGTAGTAGGATCTGATGATTTCTTGAATACCCACAGTTTCAGTCATTATTTCTCCACTTTCCTTTCTGATTTTGTTAACTTGGATACTCTCTCTTTGCTCTCTAGTTAGTCTGGCCAAGGGTTTATCAATATTGTTAATTTTCTCAAAGTACCAGCTGTTGGTTTTGTTGATTCTTTCAATGGTTCTTTTGGATTCAATTTGGTCTATTTCTGCCCTAACTTTGATTATTTTTTGCTGTCTACTCCTCTTGGGTGTATTTGCTTCCTTTTCTTCTAGAGCTTTCATCTGTGCTGTCAAGTTGCTGATGCTCTCTCCAGTTTCTTTTTGGAAGCGCTCAGAGCTATGAGTTTTCCTCTCAGTACTGCTTTCATTGCATCCCATAGTTTTTGGTATATTTTGTTTTCATTTTCATTGAATTCTAGAAAATCCTTAATTTCTTTCTTTATTTCTTCATTGACCCTGCTATCATTTAATAGAGCATTGTTTAGTTTCTATGTGTATATGGGCTTTTTGTTGTCTTTGTTGTTATTAAAGACTAGCCTTAGACCATGATGATCAGAAAGGATGCATGGGAGTGTTTCAATCTTCTTGTATTGAATGAGGCTAGTTCTGTGCCAATTATGTGTTCAATTTTCAAGAAGGTGCCATGAGGTGCTGAGAAGGTGTATTCTTTTGTTTTAGGTTGATATGTTCTATAAATATCTATTAATTCCAGTTGGTTCATATTCTCTGCTAGTTTTACAGTGTTTTGTTCAGTTTCTGTTTTCATGATCTGTCCATTGGTTAAAATGAGGTATTAAAGTCTCCCAATATTATTGTGTGGGGTAAAATGTATTTTTGAGCTTTATTATTGTTTCTTTTATGAACATGGGTGCTTTTGTATTTTGAGCATATATGTTAAGGATTGAGAGTTCCTCCTCTCATATTTCCCCTGTAATGAGTAAAAAGTGTCCTTCCTTATTTTTTTGATAACTTTTGGTTTAGAATCTACTTTATTCAATATTAGAGTGGCCACACCTGATTACTACTTGGGGCCATTTTCGTGGAAGGCTTTTTCCCAATATTTTATTCTTAGATAATGTCTGTTTTTATCTCTGAGATGAGTTTCCTGTATGCAGCAAAATGCTGGGTTTTGTCTATGTATTCAGTCTGATAGCCTATATCTTTTTATTGGGGAGTTGAATCCATTTATATTAATAGATATCAAGGAATAGTGGTTGCTATTTCCTGCTATATTTGCTTTGGTAGGTTGAATGTGCCTGTGTGTCTTACTTCTTTTGGTTTTCATGCTTAGAAGCTTTCCTGTTTTTACTATTAGGTGGTGCCTCTTATTTTATTGGGTTTTCAAACTATAATTCGTTGTAGTGCTGGGTTTGTTGTCAAATATTGTGTGAATTGTGAATTTAGTTTTGTTGTGGAATATCTTCTTCTTGCCATCTGTGGTCATTGATAGTTTTGCTGGGTATAGCAGCTTGGGTTGGCACTTGTGCCCTATTATGGACTGCATGATGTCTGTCCAGGCTCTTTTAACTTTCATAGTCTCTGTTGAGAAACCGGGTATGATTCTGATTGGTCTGCCTTTATATATTACATGACCTTTTTCTTTTACTGCTTTTAGTGTTCATTCTTTGCTTTGGGCACTTGGTGTTTTGACGATTATGTGTCGGGAAGAATTTCTTTTCTGGTCCAAACTCTTTGAAGTTTGGTAGGCTTCTTTTATGCTCATGGTCATCTCATTTTTAAAAGTAGGGAAGTTTTCTTCCAGGATTTTGTTGAGGATGTTTACTGTACCTTTTAGTTGATATTCTAAGTTGTCTTCTATTCCTATTATTCTTAGGTTTGGTCTTCTCATTGTGTCCTGGTTCTCCTGCACATTTTGGGTTAGGAGCCTTTTGGTTTTTGCATCTTCTCTGACTGTTTTGTCTGTTTTCAATGTTGTCTTTGGTCCCCAAGGTTCTCTCTTCCATCTCTTGTAGTCTGTTGGAAATGCTTGCATCTGTGACTCCTGATTTCTTTTTTAGGATTTCTACCTCTATGGTTGTCTCTTTTAGTGTTTTCTTTATTGTGAACAATTTCGTTTTAAATTCCTTCTTCCAGTCCTTCATCTCTTTGGTTCTGTTTTCTTCTAGTTCTTTGAGTTCTTTGAGTGTTTTTCTTTTTTCTTCTTTAAAAGCTTATAATTCTTTATGCTTTTCCTCCTGTTCTTGTTTAAGGATCTCTATCATCAACCTGAGGTAGGATTTCGAGTCTGAGTCTTCTTTTTCTGGAGTGTTTGGCATTCTGCTCTTTGTTGTGATGGGAGAGCTGAACTCTAGTGTTGCCAGGTTGTCTTGGTTTCCCTGGGGTAGGTTTTTGGCTTTCCTCTTGCCATCTTGTTGTCAGTGATTGGTTCTCGCCTATGCCTTGTACCTGGCCTGTGTCTCTGGATCTCTTCCTGTTGGCAGATGTTTTTAGTGCCTGTTGTGCACCCTGAAGCTGCCCGCTGGGAACAGAGGACCCAATGCCTCCACAGGGTTTCTGGATCCCTGGATCAAGCCTGGCAGGCGCACACTTTTTGCTTGGTCCGCTGAGATCTCTTTGCCCCCTGACTAGTCGGAATCTGTTCTTACCCGGTTCTCGCCAGTCCTGTGTGTCTCGAGATATAGTTTTTTATATTATATGCTATAAACGATATTTAGGCTTTAGGAATATTCAAACCTTGAAAGTCTAATGTGGGACAACTTTGGGCGGTCAAGAATACTCCAGTTCTCAGTTCAGATAAGTGAAGTCCTGAATTACCTTAAGAAATGACAGGAGCTTCTTAGTTTTGAAATCTGGCCTCTTTACGCAGCCATCAGCACCACACTGTCCCCCTTAAAGTGGCATTAGTCATACCCTAGATCCTCCTCTGAAGGAGAGGATGTAATGTAGACCCCAACTAGTTCTGCCTTGCTCAAGTCCATCCTCCACAGGTAAGGTAGGCACAGTCACACCCAAAGAACCTCTTCTGTAGGTGAAGATGTGGCCATAGGTCACATTAACTCCAGGTAGAAACAAGACCACACCCCCAAATATGTACACAAGATTTTGCTAAGCCCTCAAACCAAGCCAATAGGAAGCACCTGTTGTAAGACTTTCTTTCTTTCAAGTTCCTAATCCTCCTAACCAGAATTCTATACTTGCCATTTTAAAAGTATTAGAATTTCTAATACTGATAAAGTTGCTTTGGCTAAAATAGTAAGAGAACCAAATATCTTTTAAAGTTCATTATAAGACCAGATAATATGGGAGATATATAATATCAATACTGTATTAAAGTATGTATAATTTGGTTGAGGTGAAGAAAAACAGGTTGGTTAAGATCTATTTAATGTGTACTATGCTGAAATGAATTCAAGGTCTAAGATTTCTTTTGTGAAAAATAAGTTCTTGTTTTTTTTTTTTTTTTTTCTTGTACTGGTAGGCCTCTATGTCTGTCTATTTTCCACTTGATTAACATTATCCTTTTAAATACCAATTAGCTGCTATCAAAGGTAGATGAGGTTTTAACAAATATGGAATGAAACTAGAACCAATAAAAACAAACAGCTCATTTAAAAAGTACTGTGTTTTGTCTTACTGGGCCATAGGAATCCAGAAATATGTGGGTATATAAAACAATAGTAAAATACAACTTAAGACATGATACACCTTTTAGTAGCTACCAGAGCACCATAAACCTGTATCCGCCAGACCAGAACACAACACATATGAAAACGTTATTTTTCTGTTTCAAGCCTAAAAAACTTCCAAACTCATAAAACTCAGCTTTAGTATTTATAAAACAGTTTGAGCCAGCCAATATATTGTTATTCTTCTAATTTCATCTCCAATTGCTTCCATCTTGACAAATAATTTAGCCCAGCAGGTAATTCAATATCATTGATGGTATCTTTGTATATTTTCCTCAAAAATGTTATTGTCTGAGTATTTCACTACACAGAGCTCCAAGACAGCTCGAGGGTTGCTTGTCTCAAGTTAAATTGCTGGTTTATAAAAAGAAGCCTTAAGAATTTCTCAGATCTAAGGGTGTAATTCAGTAGTAAAACACGTGCTTACACTGTGCAAAGTGTTATTATGCTCAATTCCAAGTACTACCATATAAATGTAGAAGGAAACTCCAAAATTTTAAATATGATTTTCTTAAGTTTCCAAGAAATCTCAATTGACTATTGAGAATAAAATTTAAACACTAAATGTGAAAAAATTTTAACTTATGAAAATGGAATATAAGTAGAAAATTGTGCATGCAGACAAGAGATGCCAGAATCATTGGAATCTTTAAGAGTTATGTAAAACAAAACACAAAAGTAATATCCCCTTATATATCAACAGTAGAAAAGAAGAAACATCTGTATCTGCCTCCTGTCAGCAAGCAGTTCTTGGCATCAGCAATAGTGACTGGGTTTAGTGGCTGATTATGGGATTAATCCCAGGGTGGGGCAGCCTATAGATGACCTTTCTTTCAATCTCTGCTTCACTCTTTCTCTCTGTATTTCCTTTAGACTGGAGAAATTCTGGTTTACAATTCTGAGAAGAGTGGCTGATATGCATGTCTCCTGAGAATGCTTGAAACTAACCATCAGACTGAGCACAGGGACCCCTATGGAGGAGTTACAAAAAGGACAGAAGGAGCTGAAGGGTGTTACAACACCATAAAAAGAACAATAAGAACCAAACAGAACCCCCAGGCTTCCAGGGACTAAACTACCAACCAAGGTGTACACATAAATGAACTTTTGGCTCCAGCTACATATGTAGTAGAGGAAGGCATTGTCTGGCTTCAATAGAATGAGACGCCCTGAATCATGTGCAGGTTCCATTCCCCAGTGTAGGGAAATGCACAGTCAGGTAAGGTGGGAGTGGGTGGGTGGAGGGCAAGTATCTTCATAGAAGCAGAGGAGGTGTAATGAGAGAGGGGGATTCCAGAGGGGAAACCCAGAAAGGAGATAACAGTTCAAATGTAAATACATAGAATATCCAGTAAAAGAAAAAAGAAAAAAATAAACATATTACTTCATTCTCTCTCTCTCTCTCTCTTTGTCCATATAAAACTGCATCTTTTTATTTTGCATATTATTAATTTTAGAACAAAACAAACCAAATTAAAAAAAAAAACACAATAGATAACACCCAACCCTGCTATTCTGTCGGAGGGGATCTTCCTGCCTTATGGCACAGGGGAAAGATAGAAAAGATTCTTGTAGACATGAGAAGACCCAGGTGGGTCTGGGCCAGGCAAGGCTGATGGGAAAGCCACAGGGATACACTACAAAGGGGATAGGATACTTAGAAGCCTTTTATCCACTTATTCCATGAGAGAGGATTCCTCATCACCTTCCAGTGGAGGGAACTCATCAGGAACAGCAGCACTGGGCTCATCAGCAGTGAGCTCATCCTCATCAATGCTTAGGCCGAGTTTAGTCATGTAGTAGATGCAGTTGGAGAGAGTTCAAGGATATTTAAGTTAGAAAGCAGAGGAGAGCAGAGCAGGTTTAAACAGCAGCACCACCAGCTCCTTAACAGCTGTGTTGTTTTTTCTGCCTTAGCATTCTGCTGCAGGGTCTCCACAATGGGGTGGTCACAGTTGATCTCTAGGTGTCTCTTGGCCATCATGTAACCCATTGTAGTGTTGTCTCGTGGTGCCTGAGTCTTCCTGATCCATTTCATGTTTCCTGTCCAGCCATAGGTGCTTGTCACAATGCAGCAGGGTGAAGACACAGACTATTGGAGATTGTCACTTTTTCAACCTTCTCATCTAAGATCTCCTTCATGAGCTTGCAGAGATTCTCAAAAAACATTCAAACAAAAATATATGCAAGTATTGTGAGACTGAGGGAAAGGCCAACCAATGACTAGGCCAAAATGAGATCCAGTCCATGTGCAAGCACCACTCCCTAATCATGCTAATGATAATCTGTTATTCTTGCAGATAGGAATCTAATATGGCTGTCCTTAGAGAGGTTCCATGCAGAAGGCGAGGCAGATGAATCCAAAGACCCATAGCCAAACAGTAGGTAGAGCCTGGGGATGCTTATAAGAGAGTTGGGGGAAGGATTGTAAGACACAAAGGACATAGGAACTCCTGAGGTAAACCAATATAGTCCCCTAACCTGGACCTTTGGAGCTCTGAGAGAATGAACCACCAACTAAAGAATAAATTGAAAACTTTTATTTTGAACCTTTAATATAACAAGGGTTGTGCTCTAAAGTCAGCAAATTCACAAATAAATTTTACATATCTCTGACCCTATTGTTTTTTAGTTTCAATGAAACTCATTTAAGTATGCCTTTTTTGTTTTATAATGTCATGAAAGTAAAATAATAATGTACAATGTTTACAATTTTTTAATGTTTTAATACATAGAAGTTGTGTGTGTGTGTGTGTGTGTGTGTGTGTGTGTGTGTGTGTGTTTGTGTGTGTGAATTGTGGTTTGAATAAGATGATTCTGAATCATGTTATGGTAAAAGATAATTTGAGATTGTTTATTTTAGTATTAACTATATCTCCCAGCAAGCAGTTAGACAGTGGACAGCCATAACTTGTTGGAAGAAATAGCCTTGAGAGACAGATAAGCAGTTAATAGAGACCTTGCTGATCTTGCAGAGGAAACAAACTATGTCTCCCTGTTTGAATGACTGACTAATTTTTTACCTTAATTACAAAGGATAGAAAACTGGGATAAGAAATATTTAAGTCACATGTAGTTCAAATCTAAGTAAATATTGAAACATCAGGCACATTTACATCAAGCTTACTTTTCTGTATATCTTTATTTTTCTTTTTAGATTAAAATATAATTCCATCTCAGATTTCAGAAAAAAGGTTAAGAGAGTCTTTCCCAGCATACCACCTTTCAGACAACTAGTCAATAAGCATTTAAGTCATACATAATACAAAGATTAGACTAACTGACCTCTACAGTTCCTTCCAATTTCTGCATTAGCTGGCCTTATGAATGTTAAATTAATGAATTCCACTAGACTACTGGGCCTAGAGCCAAAATATAGGGAAGAGCTATGGTATGAAATGAGGCCACAAATTGCCTATTGTATAGACATCAAAATGTGTTCAAAAAGTGCATTTCCAGCAGGGAAGTCCAGTACCTAAATGCTGCATTGGCAATCTATCAATAGGACCTGGTAACCTAGCATGCCAAATATGTCTTAATTTCCATTTCCTGAAATCATTTTTGTGTCATAACTATGTGTGTGGCCATGACAACTTAACCTTGAGCTTTAGTTAATGAATTTAATGCCCTTATAAATTTTAGAAGAAATCACATGACTGAAACTTCAAATATTTAAATTTATGAGTAAACCTGTTGCTTAAATAAAAATAAAGTGAGTTGGCTTGAAATGATCATTTAATAAAATGAAATGGAATATGAATATACACTAAGACATTTTCTATTATCTATGCCCAAATAAATGCATATATGTATATCCATAAGAACATATCAACATATTATCTTTTAAGTTTTATCTTTAACATATTTATGTGTATGTGTGTGAATATATATATAACCACATGTAGTATGAGTTCCCTGGCAGTGATATGAAGGCCCAGGTGTAACTTGTTGCAGTCTGTTCCCTCCTTCTACCATGTGAATTCGAGAGATTGAACTCAAATTGTTAGGTTTGACTGCAGAAGTCTTTACTTACTGGAGCCATTTTAATAGTGATAGACATCTAGTTTCTTCATTAGCTTTAAGATGGAGGATGATGAATGGTACATAATTTTTTTTACAATCTAGAATATTTTCTAATATAAAATATAAGCTATATTAATGAGAGCATATCTTATTCTAATAAATTTTATACAATGTCTTACTAAGCTTTGGGACCAGCAACTGAGAAGATTATTTTGAGACTTTCTCATATTGATTAAAGAGTGAGGAATTCATAGAGTATACTGTATTAGGTTCATTTTAATAATTTAATTTAGTTAAAGTCATCCTTCAAACTTACATGGTAGAACTATATCTATACAGTTTATCATCAGAATCAGATACAACAATGTAAGAGTAGCTTTCATTGGGCAAACAGCAGTATTTGCTATACTTGGAGTGCTCTGGAAAAGTATATTTTGTGTGCTAACATTAGGTTCTATTGCTCCTGCACAGAGTACACTCACCCGAATTGCATGGGTAACTCTTGTTTTCAGAAGTGGTCACAGAACACCTATGGCTTGAATGACTGAAGAAATGTCAATTCTGCATCTCTGCCTTCACCTGTCAACAATTTCTGTACCTGTCCTAGTTACTTAATGCACCATTGTGACAAAGTGGCTGATGGAAACAGATTAAGAAGTAAGGCTGAGTAAACACTTAGTATCAGAGCTTAGAATCCATTTGGAAGACAGGTGAGGAATGGTTATTGGGGTATCTTCCTTGGCAATGGTGGAACATTTAACAGCAGCATTTCTGCATGGTATACACCGGTAGTCAGAGAACTCTAAAGCAGATCCAGAGGTAGTACTGTTACCAAGTTTCATTCACAGTGACCCCATGTTAAAATCTAGAACTCCTGTTGCAAAAGTGCCACAGCTACCCATGATAGTTCCACCTTCAGAGTACTGAATGTTCCAACATAAGTCTCCAGGACATTTTACAAGAAAACTATGATATTCTGTCATTGGTTTCCACAGGCTCAAGAGTACCTTAATGTGCAAATTGAATTTATTTTACCATTAAAAATACTATAGATTCATCATTCACTGTCTCCAAGTCTAAAAGGTGAAGTCTCTTATAGGCTTCAAAACAAACTCTGAACTATGGGCTCCTTTAAAAATAATGGCAACAGGCAAGCTCAGAAGGTAGGAGGTAAGGGAACCCTCCAGAAAGTACCAGAGACCTAGAAGGAGAGACTTTTGGGACTCAAAGATTGGGACCTCAGGTGAAATGCCCTTCAGTGGGGAGAAGGAACTTGTAGAGCCCACCTCCAACAAAAAACACTGCATAAAGTGAGAAATGGGGTAGCCATCTGTACTAGTCAGGTCTGTCTTGAGTTCCAAAACTTATGAGTAAGCTCTATATCGTAAGGGAACTTATTTATTTGTAATGATGACTTAGAGTCTGTAGTCCAACTCCCCCACAATGGTCAGCAGCAACTGTGAGTGAAAGTCTAATGATCTAGTATTTGTTCAGTCCCACAATAAGAACAGTCGAGGAAGAGAGAATCATCCTTCTTCTGAAGTCCTTAATTAAGTCTCCAGCACAAGTTGTGACCCAGCTTAAATGTGTGTACCACCACATCTAGATCTAGGACTTTCTTTATCCTTGATGAACTTGAGCTTAGAGATCACCTTGCCTTAGTCTCCTGGTATTCATAGCCACTGTGCCTCAAGATCTGGATCACAGATGAGCCTTCAAATTTGTAGTTCATTCCAGATATAATTAAGTTGACAACCAGGAGTACCCATTACACCATCCCACAGTCAAAAATTCTGATCCATAATTGTTTCTGTCTGAAAGAACTGGAGGAACAAAAATGAAGAAGAACCTGAGAATACAGGTGCTCCATTAACGGGCCCAAATTGAGATCTAGCTCAAGGGAACACTAGGTCCCTAGGCCTGACACTTTTACCGAGGTCATTGTGGGCTCAGAAAAAGAAGCCTATCATGACTGTACTCTGAAAGACCAAACAAGCAGCTGAAAGAGTCAGATGCCGATATTTATACCCAACCAGTCAATAGAAGCTGCTGAGCCCTGTGGATAAGTTAGAGAAAAGCTGGAAAAATCTGAGGAAGGCTACCCTGTAAGAGGACCAACAGTCTCAACTAACATGGACCCTGAGATCTCTCAGACACTCGGGCACTAAACAGACAGCTTATACCAGCTGGTAAAAGCCCCCAACACATACACAGCAGAGGACTGCTGGGTCTGGACTCAGTCAGATAAGATGCATCTAGCCCTCAGGAAACTGGAGGCCCAAGGGAGTGGGGAGGTCTGATGTGGCAGTCCTGAGGGATTGGGACATCCTCATTGTGACAGGGGTGGGAAGGCACTGTGGGATGTGGAACAGTCTGAGAGTGGACTAGGAGAGGGATAAAATCTGAACTGTGAAATAAGATAAAATAAAATTAAGAAAATAAAAATTAAAAAATACCCCAAACTATTGAAAAATGGGCTACAAACTTCCAATGCACAATGGCACCAAGTGAACATTTTCCTTAGATGGAGAAAAATGGAAAAATAACAAGGCAAGCTAAATTTTAGCAGGGCAGTTAGCAAACCCAGTGGCTGCAAGGCATAACTTGAGTCCCAATGACCTTGGGCAGTGCTGTCCTTATTACCTGATTACCAGCATCTATCACACTTGGCTCTTCTTTTGGGCCAGCAGCCTCCAGTGCCCATAACTTTCATGACAGACCTTTTACATTTCTACCTTCTTTATTGTCTTGTAGTAATTACTGACCTTTGACCTTGACCTCACAGGAGTCATCTATAGCTCACAAGAACTCTACAAAGAACTGTGGCACATTCCTAGTTTTCATTAGTTTTATTGGAGAACCTTCATGAAATGATTAATTAGTTCATAAATTTTGAATTTTGTATGATTAAAACTTCACCATATGAGGATTTATCTATGAGCCTCCGTCAATTTAAGACTCAGCCCAACCTATTTAGACAATGACATGGTAGACTTTGAAAGGCACATGGTTCCAACCACATCCTGTGCAGTCATTCATTCTCTTTAGGGAAAAAAGTCTTTTCTAGGCTTTAGTTTTACAACTTGGAAACTTCAACAGTTGATGTCTTGCTGTCAAGGCTTCTATCCTTATGTCTCAGGACAAAGTGACAAGTTTATCTTTAATGGTCCTAAAGTCTTAATGTATACTTTTTCTGCAACTTTAAACACAAAGAATAGCAATTACACCATCCTGCAGTTAAAAACTGTGACCCATAATTGTTCCTGCCTGAAAGGAACCTTACACACAATTAGCTCCTCTGATTGTCAAACTGTACATTTTTTCATCTTTCTGTTTCACATTTTGCTTCTAAAGTCATCCATCAATAACTATACCACATCCTGGATTCCATAAAGTTCTTAAGTTTACTTCTCTGACTAAATTATTTCATTATTTCTGAATTCAACTCATGTAAATTTCAGAATATGAGTAAATTATGAACATATCCTTTACATATCTGTTCTCTATCTAATTTACTTCCTATAGACTCCTTCTTCTCATCGAAAATCTTGAGTATCAACTTCATTGTTGATGTTTCTATCAACATTCTGTCTTCTGATCTTTATTCCAGAATTTCCCAATAGTATATGCTTCTCTAACACTACCCTACACACACACAAACACACACACACATACACACAGACACACAAAAAACGGCTTGCAAAATTTCTTTCTCAGAAACACTTCAAAGGTCTAAGAGTCACACTATTACATCATCACAAGCACATTCCTCTTATTATGAAGGACCTTATAAAATTATCTTATTTTTCTTTTTTATTGGTTATTATTTAGTTACGTTTTAATTGTTACCCCTTCCTGCCTTTCCCTCTGCAACCCAACCATCTCATCCACCTCCCCTCTGTTTCTATGAGTGTTCTCTCCCACCCACAAACCCACTTCAGTCTCACTGCCCTAATATTCTCCTATGTTTAGGCATCTAACCTTCACAGGACCAAAGGCCCCCCTTTCCATTGATAGCAGATAAAGCCATCCTCTGGAACATACGCAGCTGGACTCATGTGTCCTTCCATGTGTACTCTTTGGTTGGAGCTTTAGTCCTTGGGAACTCTGTGGGAGTGCTGATTGGTTGTTCTTTTCTAATCATGAATTGTTTATTACAATAATACATTCATTTCCACACTTATTAATTGGTAGATTAGTAATGGTGACATGGTAAATCGCTTCTATTATAGAAGTATTTTCTATATGACATTCTAAAAATACAAGATTACTCATAGTCTGAGAAAGATCAGGAAATATCTAATAATTAAATATTGGTTACTATTTTTTCAGTTTGTTATTAAAATTTCTATTTCCTCAATTTATATACTAATCATGTACTAGCTATATACTAATTATGTACTAGTCATGTACTAGGCAGGGTTTTCTCAATGAGAAGGATATTCCAAAGTACTAACTGGTTGCCTCAATTAAGTGTGTATGTGTGTGTGTGTGTGTGTGTGTGTGTGTGTGTGTGTGTGTTTATGAAGATAAAAATATAAATGTCAATGGTGTTTAGACAATGTCAAATATTCCAGAGCATAAATTACAGGTGATTATGGGCTGACTATCAGGAGTAGTAGAGATTGGGCAGTCTGAAAAACAGTATGTACTCTTAGAAGCTGAATTATCCCGTGTTTGTCTATATTTAGTTTTATTGAAAATCATTTATTTCATACAGAAAATAATCTCATGTCATATTCTGTTCCCTCATTTCCTTCCAGTTTGTTTTCTTGACCCCAAACAACCAAACCTACTTGCACTCAATTTTTTTTTAGAAAGCAAAAATGCTAATATTCAAGAAAACATGAAATGAAACAGAAAGAAAAAAACACAACAGAATTAAAAACAAAAAAAGCAATGAACACACACACACACACACACACACACACACCACAAAAAGAAAATCACAGCAGCCTTTTTTGTAATAACCAGAAGTTTCAAATAAACCAGATGGCCCACACCCACAGATTGAATACAGAAAATGTGGTTCATATACATAATAGAATGTGGTTTATATACACAATATTCAGTTATTAACAATATGGTCATCATGCATTTTTGAAGGTAAATAGATAGAATTAGAAAATATCATTTTGGATGAGGAAACTCAGACTCCAAAGGACCTTTGTGGTGTATACTCACCTTTAAGTGGATATTAGCCCAAAAGCATAGAAAACCTAGGATAGAACCCACAAAATTTAAGATATGTAACAAGCAGAAAGGCCCAAGTGAGGAGGCTTCAATCTCACTTAGAACTGGGAAGAAAATAATCACAGGGGGCAGAGGGAGAAAGGAACAGGAGTGGGAGGGGCTGAGGGGAAAAAGGGAACAGGATCATGTATGGGGTGAAACAAGAGATAATGTTAGAGGGTCAGGAGAATAAATAGAAATAAAAAGCCTTTGGGACTGGGAGGTAGGTACCAGAGGCATGGGAGGTAAGAGACTAGCAGGACTCATTGTGTGTGACCTTGGCAAAATACTCAACATTGGAGAGAGGGAACTCAAAGAGCCCATCTCCAGTAGATCAATAGGGCCTCAAGTTAAAAAATTCTTACCAAGAGTTGTTCCTGTCTAAAAGAACTGCAGGAACAAAAAATGGAGAAGAGAATGAAGGAAAGGTGATCCAGTGACAAGCCTAACTTGACATACATCTCATGGGTTGGGATGGGAGAGACTTCAAGGCCTGACATTATTACTGATGCTATGATTTCCTTACAGAGAGAAGCCTGGCTTGGCTGTCCTCTGAAAGACCCTACCAGTACCTGACTGAGACAAATGCCAATTTTTACCTTCATCTATTGGACTTAAGACTGGGACACTTATGGTTAAATTAGGATAAGGATTAAGGTAGCTGAAGGGGAGGTCAACCACATAGGAAGACCAGAAATGTCAAGTAACCCAGACTTCATGGAGTTCCCAGAGAGAGATCCACCAAACAGGAGCATTCAACGACTGGAACTAGGTTCTGGCACATACATAGCAGAGGTCTGCCTGGTCTAGTCTCAGTAGAAAAAGGTGTGCTTAATCCTGGAGAAACTTGATGTCCCAGGTAAGGTGGGGGGAAGCTTGGTGAGGGGCAGGAGAACTCTCTTGAAGACAGAGGGGAGAAATGGATTGAAGAATTGTAGGAACAAGGACCAGGAGGAGGGGCAACAACTGGAATATAAATGAATAAAACAACTTAAAACACAGACACACAGAGACAGAGAGACAGAGAGAAAAAGAGAAAGAGAAAGAGAGAGAGAGAGAGAGAGAGAGAGAGAGAGAGAGAAAGAGAGAGAGAAAGGGAGAGAGAGAGAGAGAGAGATAGAGAGAGAGAGAGAGAGAGAGAGAGAGAGAGAGAGAGAGAGAGAGAGAGAGAGAGAGAGAGAGCGAGAATGAGAGAGAGAGACCCAAATTCATTTTGCTGTATTCTTTATGTTTGGGTTTTTTTTTTTTTAATGAAAAAATAGTTTCTTTTCTCATGTAATATACAGTCTCACTCCCCTCTATTACCTCCACTTCCTACCAATCTCCACTCATCTCCAAATCTATTCCTTTTTTTTCTTTCATTACAAAAGGCATTCTAAGAGATAATAATAAAACAAACATACTTAGATTAAAAAAATATGATTTCTGGAGTTTAACCAGAAAAATAATAAAAGGAGTGTAAGAAAGAGCACAAGAATCAGAGACTTCCTTATCCACACATTCACAAATCCCTTAGTAATGCTAAACCAGAAGCCATAATGATGCACAGAAGACCTAGAGCAGACCAGTGTAGGCTTAGTAGATGCTCCTTCAATCTCAGTGAGTTCATCTGAGTTTTGCTCATGTTAATGTACAAAGGCCTCAGCCTTTGGGCATCCCACATCCCCTCTGAATCTTTTACTATTTTCTCCTTCTTTTCCCTGGCAATTCCTTATCTCTGAGGGAAGAAAATTAATGTCAGTTACATTTTTTTTTGCTAACATTTAACTAACTTATTTTCCATTTCACTGTACAGGATAACTATTCATTTTAACATCATAATTCAATCTTTAATAAATAAAATTCATAATTATAATTTTAGTGAAATTGTGATTATTAATTATTCATGTTTTTCTCATCATGATTTATAAATAGAGCACTTTTATACCTATCCACGAAATTGCTAGTTTTGTTTTTCACTATTTGTTATTTTCCAATATTCTATATATTGATACCATAGTTTGACTAACTGATCTAAATAAAGTTAGGTAAGTATTTTCTACCTTTTAGTAAAACAATTACATTTTTTCCATTATGAGTTTTAAGGTTAAATATAAATACAAAATAATCTTAAACTGGGCAATGATTCCAAAAAGTTTCATCTAGTGTGATTATACCCAAAATAAAATGACAATGTTTGTTGGTGAAGTCACTGAATTGTGACAAGTTTTAGAAACATGTTTAATGGTTGAAAAGTAAAATCCTGCATTTCCTGGAATGCAAATTTTTAAATTTGAAAATCTAGTTTAATCTGGCAAGGCAAAGCACAGTTGTGTGGCATTAACAAGGACCAAACCTTTAGTTGTAAGTAAATGGATACTCTTCATTCAAAAACTCCAAAATCTGTTACATGGGTCTCTCTTTGCAAACATTCCTGTGTAGTTTTTACCAAACCCTGCAACATTTTTGGCAATTTGTGTCACAATGGATTATTTTCTTTCCTTTATGTGTTATACTCCCTTGTGCATGCATCCAAATTATTTTTGTTTTGCTATCAATTTTAAGGAAATCCTGCCAAGGTACATTCTCTTCTGAAGTAGAAAATTCATCTTTTCTCAAAAATCTACTTAGTTCTGCCAATTTTTGGACAATCAATGAGATAATCTAGTCTATAAAATCTTTTTGCTTTAAAACTCACAAGTTAGTTAACTTAACCTCATACAGAAGTATTGGAGCACATCTAAAACAGTTTGTGGAGGAAAATATGGCACTCCTGAAAACATTAGAAGCCCAGCACAAAATATTAGTGATAACACCTGCATCTCAACCATAGAAATATATTCCCCATTATCAGCATGGAATTTTGATGTCACATCATTATTCAATATCTCCAATCTTACTCAAAGTTGATCCTATAATACACTCATCAAGAAACTAATATAAGAAAAGAAATATTTAGTCAACAATATGCTAATAGTTTACAAACATAACTGTCTAAACACTACCAGGAAACACTGAAAGAAAATAAATGATTTAGATCTATTGTTTTTGGTTTTTCCTGAGGATAAAGAATATCTTTGTGCACAAAATATAAACATGAGTCTTATAAACCATATGTTAACACAATAACTCTCAGTTTTTAGCAAAAATATAAACAATGAAAGGAATCTCACTTAAAATTTCTGTGTTCTGCTGTAAAGGGGCTATGGAAGACATATTTTTAGTACTCAAAATCTTCTTTTTGGGGGGCTGGAGAGATGGCTCAGCGGTTAAGAGCGCTGACTGCTCTTCCAGAGGTCCTGAGTTCAATTCCCAGCAACCACATGGTGGCTCACAACCATCTGTAATGGGATCTGATGCTCTCTTCTGGTGTGTCTGAGGACAGCTACAGTGGTGTACTCACATGTAAGAATTAATAAAAGTTGTTTTTTTTTTTTTTAAATCTTCTTTTTTTTTTCTTTGTATATTTTTACCAGTATCTTATAAGTAAGTTCATTGGGAGAAATATTCTCCAGGCTAAAATCATAATTTAATTGCATGGAATACATATATATTTTTAATCTAGGAAAATTACCATTGAAGCTGAAACCTATCTTCTGATTTTACATTTTCAGTCTAAATAAAGAAAGCATTTTTTACATGCCAGTTTAAATAAATTTTAGAAGAAATTGTGGGATGTGAATATAAATGAATTCCATTTCATTAAAAAAAATTTTTTTTACATTTCTTAACTTCTTTTTTCTACAGATACAATAAAATTTAAGTCTCTTTAGTTGGAAGTGCATTTTATAAAATGATCATATGTGAGTGCCTTCTATAAAATGATCATATGCAAGTGCCCTCTATAAAATGATCATATGTGAGGGCTTTTTGTAAAATGATCATATGTGAGTGCATTTTATAAAATGATCATATGTGAGTATTTTACCACCGTAATTCTACACATTATTTCAAGAAATAGTGGACTGTGTGGAGTGACATCATATCATAGTTCAAGATTAACATTTAAGTCACACTTTTTTTATTTTGTTTATTAAAGAACTTTATTTTTTAAAAAAAAACAAAGATAAATGTACAAATTTTTAAGCATTATTTTAAGGTTTGATACTCTGCAATAAGATCTTACCAGTTACAATGAGCAAAAAGTACATACAAAACAGGATGTAACCTGGAATTAGTCAACATTTTCTTAGTGTGTAAGGTTTGAGCCAATTTTTTTTTTTCTTGAACGTGACACAGTTTGTTAGGTGTTTCTGGGGCAGTCCAAGCCTCTAGGGTTAACATCCCACTATCAGTGACTGCATATTATGTCTGTTCTTTTGTGACTGGGTTATCTCACTCAGGATGATATTCTCTACATGAAGCCATTTTCTTAAAAATTTGGCTAATTCATTATTTCTATTAGCTGAGTAGGACTCCATTGTATAAATGTACCACAATTTTTGTATCCATTCATCTACTGAAGGACATCTGGGTTCTTTCCAGCTTCTGGCTATTATAAATAGAGCTGCTATGTACATTGTGGTGCATGTATCTTTGTTGTATGTTGGAGTGACTCTGGGATATATGCCCAGAAGTGGAATAGCTGGGTCTTCATGTAGTACTATGTCCAGTTATCTGAGAAATCGCCAGATTAATTTCCAGAGTAGATGTATCAGTTTACAACCCCACCAACAGTGGAGAAGTGTTCCTCTTTCTCAACAACCTAGCCAGCATCTACTGTCATCTGAGTTTTGGATCTTGGCCAATCTGACTGGTGTGAGGTGGAATCTCAGGGTTGTTATGATTTGCATTTGCCTGATGGCTAAGGATGTCGAGCACTTCCTTAGATGTTTCTCAGCCATTCCATAATCCTCAATTGAGAACATTTTGTTTAGCTCTGTACCCCATTTTTTAAATAGGGTTGTTTGATTCTCTGTTGTCTAGCTTTTTGAATTCTTTGTATACCTTGGATATTAGGCCTCTATCTGATATGGAGATGGTAAAGATATTTTCCCATTCTTTTAGCTGATGTTTTGTTTTCTTGACAATATCCTTAGCTTTACAGAAACTTTGCCATCTCATTAAGTCCCATTTGTTAATCTTTGACCATAGAGCTTGAGCCATTGGTGTTTTGTTTAGAAAATTTTCTCCTGTGCCTATTAGTTCTAAGGTTTTCCCTACTTTATCTTCTAATAGTTTCAGTGTATCTGGTTTAATGTGGAGATCTTTGATCCACTTAGACTTGAGCTTTGTACAAGGAGATATGAAAAATTCTATTTTCATTCTTCTGCATACTGAGTGCCAGTTGGACCAACATCATTTGTAGAGTAGGCTATTCTTTTTCCTTTGAATGTTTACAGTTCCTTTGTCAAAAATCAGGTGACTATATACGGGAGGGCTCATTTCTGGATCTTCTATTCTATTCCATTTATCCACATGCCTATTTCTGTACCAGTACCATGCAGTTTTCAGCACAATTGCCTTGTAATATAGTTTGAGGTCAGGGATAGTGATTCCCGCAGATGTTTTCTTTTTGTTGAGAAGGGATTTCGCTATTCTAGGTCTATTGTTATTCCAGATGAAATTGCACATTGCTATTTCCAACTCAATGAAGAACTGGGTTAGACTTTTGATGGTGATTCCACTGAATCTTAGATTGCTTTGGGTAGGATGGCCATTTTTAAAATGTTGATCCTTCCAATCCATGAGCATGGGAGATGTTTCCATTTTCTGAGGTCTTCCTCGATTTCCTTCTTTGGAGGTTTGAAGTTCTCCTCATGCAGTTCCTTCACTTGCTTAGTTAGAGTCACACTAAGGTATTTCATAGTTTTTGTGACTATTGTGAAGGGTATCTTTTCCCTAATTTCTTTCTCAATATGTTTGTTCTTTGAATATAGGAAGGCTACTGATTTGTTTGAGTTAATTTTGTATCCATCCACTTTGCTGAACTTGTTTATCAGCTGTAGGTGTTCTCTGGTGGAATTTGTGGTGTTGCTTAAGTATACTATCATGTCATCTGCAAATAGTGATGGTTTTACTTATTCCTTTCCAATTTGTATCCCCTTGATCTCCTTTTGTGTTAAATTGCTTTGGCCAGGAATTCCAATACAATGTTGAATAGGTTGAGGGAGAGTGGGCAGCCCTGTCAAGTCCCTGATTTTAGTGGTATTGGTTCAAGTTTCCCATCATTAAGTTTGATGTTGGCTGTTGTTTTGCTGTACTTTGCTTTTATTATGTTTAGGTATGGACCTTGGATTCCTGTTCTTTCCAAGACTTTTAACATGAAGGGGTGTTGAATTTTGTCAAATGATTTCCAGCATCTAGTGAGATGACCATGTGATTTTGTTTTGAGTTTGTTTATATGGTGGATTACTTTAATGGCTTACCTTATCTTAAACCATGCCTGCATCCCAAAGATATAACCTATTTGGTCATGGTGAATGATCGTTTTGATGTGTTCTTGGATTCGGTTTGCAAGGATTTTGTTGAGTATTTTTGCATCTATTTTCATAAGTGAGATTGTTCTGAAGTTCTCTTTTCTTGTAGGGTCTTTGTGTGGTTTGGGTACGAGGGTTATTGTAGCCTCAAAAAATGATTTAGGTAGTATTCCATCTGATTCTATCTTGTGGAATAGTTTGGAGAGTATAGGTATTATGTTTGCAGTAAATGTCTGATAAAATTCTGCACTGAACCCGTCGGGACCTGGGTTTTTCTTGGTTGGGAAGCTTTTGCTGACTTCGTCGATTTGTGTAGGTGTTATGGAATTATTTAGATGGTTTACCTAGTCCCGGTTTAACTTCAGAATCTTGTATCTGTCTGCGAATTCATCCATTTTCTCCAGATTTTCCAACTTTGGAGAATAGGCTTTTGTGGTAGGATCTGATGATTTCTTGAATTTTCTCACGATCAGTTGTTATGTCTGCACTTTACTTTCTGATTTTGTTAATTTGTATACTCTCTCTTTGCTCTCCAGTTAGTCTGGCTAGGGGTTTATCAATTTGTTGATTTTCTCAAAGAACCAGCTCTTGGTTTGTTGATTCTTTCAATGTGTCTTTTTGTTTCTATTTGGTCTATTTCTGCCCTACATTAGATTATTTCTTTCTGTCTACATCATTTGGGTGTATCTGCTGTCTTTTGTTCTAGAACTGTCAGCTTTGCTGTCAAATTGCTGATGTATACTCTCTTCAGTTTCTTTTTGGAAGCATTCATAGCTATGACTTTTCCTCTCAATACTGCTTTTATTGCATCCCAAAGGTTTGGGTATGTTGTGTTTTCCTTTTCATTGAATTCTAGAAAATCCTTAAATTCTTTCTTTATTTCTTTTTTGACCCTGCTATCGATTAACAGAGCATTGTTCAGTTTCCATGTGTATGTTTGCTTTTTTGTCTTTGTTGTTTTTAAAGACTAGCCTTAGACCATGGTGGTTTGAGAGGATGCATGGGAGTATTTCAATCTTCATATATTAATTGAGGCTTGTTCTGTACCAATTATGTGGTCAATTTTCAAGAAGGTGCCATGGGGTGCTGAGAAGAAGGTGTATTCTTTTACTTCAGGAAGATATGTTCTGTAGATATCTATTAATTCCTGTTGATTCATAGTCCTGCTAGTTTTACAGTGTTCTTGTTCAGTTTCTGTTTCCATGATTTGACCATTGGGGAGTGTGGGGTACTAAAGTCTCCCAATATTACTGTGTGGGTTGAAATGTATATTTCGAGCTTTAGTAAGGTTTCTTTTATGAACGTGGGTGCTTTTGTATTTGGAGCATATATGTTAAAGTTTGAGAGTTCCTCCTGACAGATTTCTCCTGTAATGAGTAAAAAATGTCCTTCCTTATATTTTTTGATAACTTTTGATTGGAAATTTACTTTATTCGATATTAGAATAACCACTCCAGCTTGATTCTTGGGGCTGTTTGCTTGGAAGTTTTTTTCCCTACCTTTTACTCTGAGATAATGTTTGTCTTTGTCTCTGAGATGAGTTTCCTATATGCAGCAAAATGCTGGATTTTGTTTATGTATCCAGTCTGATAGCCTATGTCTCTTTATTGGGGAGTTGTGTCCATTTATGTTAATAGATATCAAAGAATAGTGGTTTCTGTTTCCTGCTATTATTGCTTTTGTAGGTTGAGTTGTGTCTGTGTCTCATTCTTCTTTTCGTTTTCTTGCTTAGGAATTTTCTTGTTTTTAATAGGATGTAGTTCCCCTCATTGTATTTGGTTTTACACCTATAATTTGTTGTAGTGCTGGGTTTGTGTAAATTTAGATTTGTCTTGAAATATCTTCATTTCTCCATCTATGGTGATTGATAATTTTGCCAGGTATAGCAGCTTGGGCTGGGACTTGAGCTGTCTTAGGGTCTGCATGATGTCTGTCCAGGCTCTTCTAGCTTTTATAGTCTCTGTTGAGAAATCAGGTGTGATTCCTATTGGTCTGCCTTTATATCTTACCTGACCTTTTCCCCTTACTGCTTTTAGTATTCTTTCTTTCCTTCGGGCTCTTGGTGTTTTGGCTCTTATGTGTCAGGAGGAATTTCTTTTCTGGTCCAACCTATTTGGAGTTCTGAAGGTTTTTTTTATGCTCGTGGTCATCTCATTCTTACGGGTAGGGAAGTTTTCTTTTACAGTTTTGTTGAAAATATTTACTGTGCCTCTTAGTTGATATTCTTCTCCCTCTTCTATTCCTATTATCCTTAGGTTTGGTCTTCTTATTGTGTCCTGGATCTCCTGGACATTTTGGGTTAGGAGCTTTTTGGTTTTTGCATCTTCACTGGCTGTTTTGTCTATGTTTACAATCTTGTCTTCGGCCCCCATGATTCTCTCTTCCATCTTGTGGAGAGCCGCGATAACATTTGCCACCACTAGATGGCAATGACTTCTGTTATGGCAGCCTGTCTCCTCCTTGTAATCAAACGGGCGCATGGGGAAAGAGTGGTGCAAGCCAAGTCACCGCCCATCCCGGGATATCACGATCAGACCACTAGTGCGCAGCCAATCACAAAGCAACACGCCACTCATGCGGGTATAAATTAGGGTGCCTTTTTCTGCCCGGGGTCTTTCTCTTCAAGATGCAATAAAGGTTTTGCTGCAGAAGGATCCTGGTGTTCTCTGTGCGTTATTGCTGGCAAGATGGTAGTATGGGACATTTGGTGCCAATACCTGGGAAGCCTCACCATCGCTGGTACTGAGGAGACCTTCAGTCTGCGGAGAGGATTCAGAACTGCAGGACGAAAGTAAGCTCTGAGAGACATGTTTGGTTTTGAACTTTCCCATCTCTCTCTCTCTACGCTGAAGGCGCTGTAGATGTTTTTTTTTTTTTTTTTTTTTTTTTTTTTTTTAAGAACTTTATTTTACAAAACAAAGATAAATGTACAGATTTTAAACATTTTTTGCTTAAAATTATACATTTTTGTCAGTACTTTTTTCAGATTTTAACATAATTTTTATATAAAACTATATGAATATATTTTTTAGTCAGTACTTGATTTTTTTCAAGGTTTGATTGTATGCCTTGAAAACTTAAGAGTTACAATGAGCTAAAGTACATGTAAAACAAAATGTAACATGGAAATAGTTAAAGTTTTCTTATTTTGTAAATATTTTTTTTTGTTTTGTTTTGTTTTCTTTATTTCTTGGACTTCATGCAGTGTGTGAGTTGTTTCTGGGGGAGAGCAAGCCTCTGGGGTTAGCATCCCACTATCAGTGACTGCATATTATGTCTGTTCTTTTGTGACTGGGTTATCTCACTCAGGATGATATTCTCTAGATGCAGCCATTTTCTTAAGAATTTGGTTAAGTCATTGTTTCTGGTGGGTGAGTAGTATTCCATTGTGTATATGTACCACAATTTTTGTATCCATTCATCTTCTGAAGGACATCTGGGTTCCTTCCAGCTTCTGGCTATTATAAATAGAGCCGCTATGAACATTGTGGTGCATATATCTTTGTTGTGTATTAAAGTGTCTCTGGGGTATATGCCCAGAAGTGGAATAGCTGGGTCTTCAGGTAGTACTATATTCAATTTTCTGAGGTATCGCCAGACAGATTTCCAGAGTGGTTGTTTTAGCTTGCAACCCCACCAACAGTGGAGAAGTGTTCCTCTTTCTCCGCAGCCTTGCCAGCATCTGCTGTCATCTGAATTTTGGATCTCGGCCAATCTGACTGGTGTGAGGTGGAATCTCAGGGTTGTTTTGATTTGCATTTCCCTGATGGCTAAGGATGTGGAGCATTTCCTCAGATGTTTCTCGGCCATTCGGTGTTCCTCAACTGAAAACGTTTTTATTCTTGTCTTCCTTGTCTTGATTCTTTTTCTTTCGGTTTCATTAGAAAATAAAGCCTACCGAGCTATGATAGCGGCAGGACAGGGAGCTCCTGAGGAGTTGCAAGACAGCATGTCAGAAACAGAGTGTGATGAAAGATCAAAGAGTTCAAAAAGAAAAGGTGCACCTAAGAAAAAAGACACTTCCAAGGACCTTGGATCCAAGGAAGCGAGAGATAAGGGAAAGGACGCCCTGGGTGAGAGAAAGAGGAGAAAGAGAAAAAGTTTGAGGACAAAAGGATCTTTGGAGAGAAACAGGAAAAAGAGGAGAAAACCGTGAAATGTAAAAGCCTTTATCCATTAAAGGAGTTAGAGGCTTTGGTGCTTGATAGTTTAGAAACAGACGAGCTTAGCTCCTCTGAGGAAGAGGATTTAGAAGATGAGGCAGCTTGCTATGAAGAAGAAAGATACCACTCAGATGAATATGAGCTAACATCTTGGGTAAAAAACAGAAGAACGTGGGAGGTGGAAACCACGTGGTTTCCAGGCCTATAGGCCCCATCACCCCTCCACCTTGCCCTTATTCAGGCAGAAAAGAGATTTTGGAATAACAGCGGCTGTGGTAGTGGCAATGGCTGCTGTGGCAGCTGCAGCAACTGATGCTGGGGCTGCCATGGCAATCACAGTTCAAACAGGCACAGCCTTAAATCAATTGTCAGCTGCAGTGGCAGATGCTGTTGATTTTCATACCTCTGCTATTGCCCAGTAAAGGGCAGATTAATGATTGTTAACTAACGCCTTGGCCTCTTAGAGGAAAAATTAGACATTCTCTTTCAATTGGCCCAATTGGGATGTGAGAGAAAATTGGGGGTGCTTTGCATTACCAGCATACAATATGAAAATTTTACCCAAGCAGCTAATCTGTCTAGATTGTACCTTGCAAGAAATTGGTCAGCAGGATTTGATGAGACTCTCAAGTCTTTGAGAGCAGCAGTGTTGGCTATCAACTCAACACAAGTGGACCTGTCTTTGACAGAAGGCCTCTCTACCTGGATCTCTTCGATTTTCTCCTATTTTAAGGAATGGGTGGGGGTGAGTCTTTTTGTGCAATATTTTGCTGTGGGTTGTTGTTCCTGCTGTGGTTGGTTTGCAGACTCCAGTCTCAGCAGAAATATGACAAGGTTGTTATCACTCAAGCACTTGTGGCCATTGAACAAGGGGCCTCCCCTAAAATTTGGTTATTTATGCTCAAGAATTAGTTGGCTTCTGAGTTCTCTGCTCTTCCACCCCACAGATTTATAGATCCATTGCACTGGGACGAAAGAGACTCAGAGGTCATTGATCAGCCCTTGCATATCACTGAGGTTTCCTTATTGCACACAATAGGGTGATCATGACTTCCCCACTAATTCATTTTTTGGCTGCCCTCTTTTGTAGAGTTCGCCCTAGGCCATTTAGCAGTTGTCACACAGCACTGTGGTATCTAGAGATGGACAACTTTCCTCATGTGCAGACCAATCTAAGACACGGGGCCCGGTGGCGAGAGGGTCACCCTATGACGGATAGGGCTGTGACATTGGAGGAATGACCTAAGACAGGAGCCACAGCAGATAAACATAACTACAGAGGCCTAGACCAGCCTTGTTCTAGTAAAACAAAAAGGGGGAGGTGTGGAGAGCCGCGATAACTTTTGCCACCGCTAGATGGCGCTGACTTATGTTGTGGCTGCCCGGTTCCTCCCAGGAAACAAAGTGGGCTCATGCTCAGAGTGGTGCAAGCCTAGTTACCGCCCATCCCGGGGCATCACGATCAGACCACTAGTTGGCAGCCAATCACACAGCAACACGCTACCCATGCGGGTATAAATTAGGGTGCCTTTTCCTGCCCAGGGTCTTCCGCTTCAAGATGCAATAAAGGTTTTGCTGCAGAAGGACCCTGGTGTTCCCTGTGTGTTCTTGCTGGCGAGACAGTAGTGCGGGACACCATCCCTTGTAGTCTATTGGAAATGCTTGCTTCAGTGACTCCTGATTTCTTTTTTAGGTGTTCTACCTCTAGGGTTATCTCTTTTAGTGTTTTCTTTATTGTGTCAATTTCTGTTTAAATTTCTTCTTCCATTCCTTCATCTCTTTGGTTCTGTTTTCCTCTAGTTCTTTGAGTTCTTTGAGTGTTTTTCTTGTTTCCTCTTTAAAAGCTTCTGATTCCTTTTGCTTTTTCTCCCGTTCTTGTTTAAGGATTTCTATCATCGTCTTGAAGTATGATTTTAGGTCTGTGTCTTGTTTTTCTGGAGTGTTTGGCATTCTGCTGTTCGCTGTGATGGGAGAGCTGGGTACTGGTGTTGCCAGGTTGTCTTGGTTTCCCTGGGGTTGGTTCTTATGCTTTCCTCTTGCCATCTTTTTGTCAGTGATATGTTCTTGCCTTTTCCTTTTACCTGGTCTGTGTCCCTGGATCTCCACTGGTCAAGGTGGCTGATGGTCCGAGTCCTGTTCTTTGCCCCAAAGCCGCCGGGTGGGAACAGAGGTACCAATGCTGTGTTCCTGGTCTCTGGGTCAGGCAGGGCAAGGGTGCGCTTTCTGTGTGCACTCAGCAGAGATCTCTTGCCCCCTGGCTGCTCAGATCTCCTTCAGTCTAGGCCTTAACCTTTGGGAACTGCTGGTCCATGTAAGATGGGCCGAACCCTGTTCTGCACCCCAAAGCTGCCGGGTGGGAACGGAGGTCCCAATGCTGGGTTCCTGGTCCCTCGATCAGGCAGGGCAGGGGTGTGCTTTTTGTTTCCACTCGGCAGAGATCTTTCTGCCCCCTGGCTGCTTGGATCTCCTTCTCACCAGGCCTTAACCTTTTGGAACTGAAGTTTTCTTTTTAACACTTTCCACAGTGTTGGAATATAGGTTTCCCCCATGTATTGTAACAGAAAGTTGTATTTAATGCAGTAGTTGGCTGTGCTGTCACCTGTGGAATCTGTAGTTTCTGTAATAGACATCCAGATGTTTTAGATATTAGAGTCCACTAAAAAAAATCAGGTTGTGTTTATATATGTATATATATATATATATATATATATATATATATATATATATGTGTGTGTGTATATATATATATATATATATATATATGTATGTATGTATGTATGTATGTATGTATTTCATTTATGTTTGATCTAAAGTCAATCTTGTTGTCAGATATGAAAATGAATATTCAATTTTGCTTTCAGGTCAGTTTTCTTGGACTAAGTTTTTAATTCTTTTTACCTTGAAATGGTGTCTATTCTTACTGCTAAAATGTGTTTTTATTAATGCAGCTAAAGGATAGATCCAGCTTTTGATTCCATTCAGCTAATCTGTATCTTTTTATTGTGTAATTTAGTCTATTGATTTTCTGAAAATTCTTAATGAACAATGTAGGTTGATTCTTGTTATTTTGTTATAGTATTGGGGTTTTCCCATTTTTAAACTTGCTGTCCTGAAATTATCTTTTTGCTTTCTGTTTTTCTGTGTATAGTTAGATACTTTAGGTAAACTTTTCCTTCTAATAACTTTAATATAGTGTGTTATGTACACTTGAATGTATAAAAGATGGTGTCTTTACATGAAATGCCTTTCTTCATTTATTTTGATTAAAAATTTCCTTAGAGTTGTCTGGGTTGGAATCTATCATCACTTGGAATTTGTAAAATATTGGACCAGACTCTTCTGGGTTTTACAGTCTGTATTGAAAAGTCAAGTGCTATTTCATAGGTCTTCCTTTATAAATTATTTGCTCTTTTTCCCTTGAAGATTTTAAAATCCTTCTATTATTTTGTACACTTTCTGTTTTAATTATCATGTGCAATATGGAATTTTTTGTAGTCTGGTCTATTTGTAGTTATGTATCTTTCTTGTACCTTGATAGATACATCCTTCCTTAGGGTGGTGACATTTTCTTCTATTATGTTATTGAAATATTTTCTGTGCTTTTGACCTAATTATTCTTTACCTTTCTACATTCTTCCTATTATTTTTAGACATTATCTTTTAATAGTGTTCTAGATTTTCTGGATATTTTGAGCCAGAACTTTTAAATATATGTATTTATCATTCTTTTTTTCAAAGTTATTCATTTCTTCTACCTTGTTTACAAAACCTCAGATTTGAATCTTCCCTCTTCTGTCTTGTTTTCTTTTGCTGTGGTTTGCTTTTGGTGTTCCAGTTATCCATTAGTTTTGGTAATTTCTTATGATTCCATTTCCAGTTCCATGTCATAAGCTCTTCCCTTCATTTCATTCAACTTTATATTTTCATAGATTTTCTTAATGGACTTATTTATATAATCTTCACGGATAATAAATATATTTGTAATAAGTAGTCTAAAATAATTTTTCTTTTGAGTGTTGGTTTATTGGATTTCTCAGGGCCTATTTTTCTAGGGTATCTTAGTTTCTGGATTCAGTATAATGTCTTGGATGTTAATTATTTTGTTTTTCTGCTGGCAAATAGACATTTGATGTAAGATGACTGTGATTGTATGCATTTATATATGATATTGTATTGGTTGGATTCTTGGTTTTCATTGTCTTCTCTGTATCTTGACAGAGTATGGTAGCTAAATGTTGCCTGTATGAGACTGTTTCTGAGCCCGTGCCAATTACAGCCTATAGTTCCCCGATGTAGAAAGTATTCCTGGGAATTGGAAACTGTCAGAAAGGAATAGGAACCAGGCTTGAATGGTTGAATGCTGAAAGGCTTCACAGGTAAGAAAAGACATGGGTCTTTTATGAATATATGCTTCATGCTCTGACAGTGGAGTTAGAGAAAAAGGAGAGACTGCAGTAATGTATCTGCTACAAAGCTAAGTATAAGGCAGGGTATTGTAATTCAAGTAAGGAAAGAGAGTGAAGAGTACATATATGAAACCCTGATTGTTTTACTAGACTTTTCCTAGGAACAATTATCCATGGGTTTGCTACTGAGACACGGAAATGAAAGAAGGGAGTAAGGCTATAGAAGAACCATATTCTTCCATATGAATATGGTCAGAGAAGAGGAATAGGCTGCAGCAAGTATTTTGCTATACATCTGCGATAAGATAGGCATTGGAATTGGAGTATATAAGGAAGGTTTTTAAAAAGTTTTAGTGGCTGTATATGAGGTGGATCCCTGGGTGAGGCAGTTTCTGAATGATCTTTCCTTAAATACCTGCTCCTCTATTTTCCCTGTATTTCCTCCCATGAGTGTTTTATTTTCATTTCTAGAAAGGATTTTGGGATCCACATTCTGGCCTTTCTTCTTTTTGAGCTACACAATGTCTGTGAATTATTTCTTGGTTATTCAGAACTTTTTGGGCTAGTATGCACTTATCAGTAAGTAGATACTATGTGTCTTTCTTTGTGACTGGGTTATGTCATTCAGGATGATTGCTTCTAGTTTCATCCACTTGCATGGTAATTTCATAAAGTCATTGTTTCTAATAGCTGAGTAGTACTCCATTGTGGAAATGTACCATACTTTCTGTATCCATTCCTCTCTTGAAGAACATCTGGGTTTTTACCAGCTTCTGGTTATTTTTTATAAATGAGGATGATATGAACATGGTCAAGCATGTGTCATTGTTATATGTTGAAGTGTCTTTTAAGTATAAATGCAGGAGTGTTATAGCTGAGCCCTCAGGTAGTACTATGTCAGGTTTTCTGAAGAACCACAAGACTGATTTCCAGAGTGGTTTTACCACCTTGCAATTCCACCAAAAATGATCCTCTTTCTTCAAGTCCTAGCAAGCATCTGTTGCCACCTGAGTTTTTGATCTTAACTATTCTATATATATATATATATATTCATGCATTGAACCGTCCTTGCATTCCTTGCTTAATAATGGTGAATGATAGTTTTGATACTTTTTTGGATTTGGTTTGGATTCAGTTTGTTAAAATTTTGTTGAGTATGTATTCATCAATGTTCATGAGTAAAATTGGTCTGAAGTTCTTTTTTATGTAGGGCCTTTGTGTGATTTCAGAATGAGCATAGTTATGGCACTGAAGAATGAGTTGGGTAGTATACCCTTTGTATCTATTTTTTGGAAGAGTTTGGAGAGTATTGATAATAGGCCTTTCATGAAGGTTTAATAGAATTCTGCACATAACCCATCTGTTCCTAGACTTTTTTTGGTTGGGAGGATTTTGATGACTTTTTTTTTTTTTAACTTCCAAATGCATTATTTTGACCAGAAAAAATAAGTTAGGTATATTTTATTTATATTTCTTTTTATTTCAATTTTATTGTATATTTTCAGTATTTTCACTTAAAATTTTAAACCCTTTCCCCCCTAATTTTTTATTTCCCACCCCTGAACTTGCTTTCATGAAGATGCTCACTCTCCCAATCACTATCTTCCCATAAGTGCCTTGGCTCCTTGATGATGTTGTTCTTCCCATGAGGTTGAAAACCTTTTCAGCTACTTCAGTCCTTTCTCTAGCTCTTTCATTGTGGTTCCCGTATTCAGTCAATGGTTAGCTGTTAGAATCCTCATCTGTATCCATATGAATCTAGCAGAGTCTCTGAGGGAAAAATCATATGTGGTTACTGCCAGTCAACACTTCTTGGGAAAAGGAATAGTGCTTGGGTTTGGTGGCTATATATGAGGTGGTTCTCCATATGAGGCAGTTTCTGTAGATCTTTTTTCAATCCCTGCTCATCAGTTTGAGCTTGTATTTTCTACCATGAGTGTTTTGTTCTTCTAAAAAGACTGAGTCATCCACATCCTGGCCTTTCTTCATTTTGAATTTCATATGTTTTGTGGATAGTTTCTTAGGTGATCCAACATTTTTGGGCTAGTATCTACTTATAAGTGAGTACTTACCATGAGTGCTAGTGCTCTTTTATAACTCGGTTACCTTACTCAGGATGATATCTTCAATTCCATCACTTTCTCTAGGCATTTGTTTCATGAACTCGTTGCTTATAATTGCTGAGTAGTACTCCATTGTGCATATGTACCACAAGTTTTGTAACCATTTCTCTGTTGAAGGACATCTGGGTTCTTTCCAGACTCTGGCTATCATAAATAAGGATTCTGTAAACATGGTAAAGCAAGTGTCCTTGTTAGATGTTAGAGCTACTTTGCGTACATTCCCAGCAGTGGTATAGCTGGGCCCTCAGATGATTTCTAAAGTTGTTGTGTCAGCTTACAACCACACCAAAAATGGAGGAGTGTTTCTCTTTCTCCACATTCTTGCCATCATCTGCTGTAACCTAAATTTTTGATCTTAGCCACTCTGACTGGTGTGAGGTAGAATCTCAGGGTTGTTTTGATTTGCATTTCCCTGATGACTAGGGATGTTGAGCATTTCTTTAGGTATTTCTCAGAAATTTGTTATTCCTCTCTTGAGAAGTCTATATGTAACTCTGTACCCCATTTTTAAATACCATTCTTTAATTTTCTGGAGTCTACTTTCTTGAGGTTTTTGTATATATTGCATACTCACCCTCTATCAGATTCAGGTTTGGTAAAGATATTTTTCCAATTACTTGTGTGCCATTTTGTCCTTTTGACAGTGTCTTTGGCCGTACAGAAGCTTTGCCATATCATGAGGTCACATTTGTCTATTCTTGATCGTAGAACATAAACCATTGGTGTTCTGTTCAAGAAAATTTCTCCTGTACCTGTGTGTTCTAAGTGCTTCCCCACATTTTATTCTAATAGTTCAAGTGTACCTGGTTTTATGTGGTGGGCTTTGATCCATTTGTACACGAGCTTTCTAAAAAGAGATAAGGAGGGATTGATTTGCATGCTTTTACCAACTGACAGCCAATTAAATCAGCACTATTTGTTGAAGAGGCTCTCCTTTTTCCATTGAATATTCTTAGCTCCTCTGTGAAAGATCAAGTGGCCATAGGTATGTGGGTTTAGTTCTGCGTCTAGGATTCTATTCCATTAATCTACTTACCTGTCTCTGTACCAATACCAGACAGTTTTTATCACAATTGATCTGTAATACAGCTTGAGGTCAGGGATGTTGATTCCTTTGGAGGTTTTTTATTGTCAAGAATGTTTTTTGCTATCCTTCATTTTTTTATTATTCTAAATGAATTTAAAATTGCTTTTTCTTATTGTATAAAAAATTGAGTCGAACTTTTGATTAAGATTGTATTGAATTTGAAGTTTGCCTTATGCAAGATGGCCATTTTTACAATATTGATGCTTCTGATCCAAGAAAATGGAAAATCTTTCCTTCTTTTGAGGTCTTCTTTGATTTCCTTTCTCAGAGAATTGAAGTTTTTGTCCTACATACATATCACTCTCTTGCTTGGATAGGGTCACACCAAGGTATTTTATATTCTTTGTGACTATTGGCTAGGAATCAATTCTCTAATTTTGTTCTCAGCTTTTTTATCTTTTGATTAATGGAAGGCTATTGATTTATTTGAGTTACTTTTATATCCAGACAATTTGCTCAAGCTGTTTATCAGCTTTAAAAGTTCTCTGCTTTAATTTTCGGGGTCACTTATGTATACTATCCTATCATCTGCAAATAGCGATATTTTACTTCTTCCTTTCTAATTTGTATCCCTTTGTCCTTTTTGTTGTCTTATTGCTCTGGCTAGTATTTTCCTGTACAATATTGAATATGTAGGGGGAAAGTGGACAGCCTTGCGTAGTTCCTGATTTTAGTGTGATTGCTTCAAATGTCATTCCATTTAGCTTGATGTTAGTTACTAGTGTTCTCTATATTGCTTTGATTATGTTTAAGTATGAGCTTGAAACTCCTGACATTTCCAAGACTTTTTTTTTTTTTTAATGAAGAGATGTTGAATTTTCTAAAATCTATTCTCAGGTTCTAGAGAGATAATCGTGTGTTTTTTTCCTTTGAGTTTGTTTATATAGTGTATTACATTGATGAATTTTTGTATATTGAAACATCCTTGCATTCCTGGAATGAAGCTATTTCTTCAGGGTAAAAATGTATTGGTCTTGATGTATTCTTTGATTTGGTTTGCAAGTATTTTATTGAGTATTTTTACATCAATATTCATGAAAGAAATTGGTCTAAACTTCTCTTTCTTCATAGGGTCTTTTTATGGTTTAGGAATAAGCATAATTGTGGCTTCAAAGAATGAGTTCAGTAGTGTTCCCTCTGTTTCTTTTTTGTGGAATATTTTGGAAAGTACTAGTATTAGGTCTTCTATGAATGTCTGATTGAATTCCTCACTAAACCAATCAGTTCTTGGGCTTCTTAGATTAGATAATTTTAGATGATGGCTTCTATTTCTTTATGAGTTATGGGGCTGTTTAGATAGTTTATCTGATCCTGATTTAGCTGTGGTACCAGGTATATGTCTAGAATTCTGTCCATTTCCTTTAGATTGTCCAGTTTGTTTAAGTATATTCTTTTTGTAGTAAGATCAAATGGTTTTCTGACTCTCCTGAGTTTCTGTTATTATGCTTCCCCTTTTGTTTCTTATTTTATTAATTTAGATATTCTCTCTTTGCTTTCTAGTCAGTCTCACTAAGTGTATATCTATTTTATTTTCTCAAAGTACTAGCTATGGCCTTTGTTGATTCTTTGTATATTTTTATTGTTTGTTTTCTCTTCTTTTCTTATTTGATTTCAGCCCCAAGTTTGATTATTATGTGCTGTCTACTTGTTGGAATAATTTTCTCAATTCTTGCATCCACTTGGGGTTATCCCCTCAGCAGGCTTGCATACCTGGACCCTGGGAGAGATACACATCCCCCTTTTGTTATAATATTTGGCCCAGTGACAAGCCACTTGACACCTGGCCTTCCAGTTCCCAGTTGCTAAAATATAATTACAGACTTTCATCCTAGGGGGTGACTCTTACACCCAGCAGCTTGGGAATTTACATTCCTCCTTTGTAATTACTTGAGGGTATAATACTAGGACCACTGTCTAAGTGAGGGATGACTGCAGGCTGCCCTGAGAGAGGGCAGTTCAAGATGGAGTAAACTTTCTGGTAACACAAATAATGGACTTGTGTCTTTCTTTCAAACCCTTTTAGGCCTTCGCCCAGTTAGGAGTAGCTGTTAGTGGTACAGGCACCACAAATGGAGGACCACACCATCTCCTGCATCTACTTCTCTTAGGTATATTTGATTCTTTTTGTTCTAGAGCTTCCAGGTATGCTGTCAGTCTTCTAATATATACTCTTTCTAGTTTGTTTTTGTAGGCACTCAAAGATATGAATTTTCCTTTTAGTATAGCTTTCATTGCATCCCTTGCATTTAGGTATGTTATACCTTCTATTTCATTAAATTCTAAGACATTCTTTATTTCTCTATTTTTTTGACAAAGTTTTTATTAGGTAGATCATTGTTCTGCATCTAAGTGTATGTGGCCTTTTTGTTATTTTTGTTGTTATTGAAGACTAGCCTTAATCCATGGTTATTTGATAGAATGCATGAGATTACAATCTTTTTGGATCTGTTGAGGTCTATTTTGTGTCTGATTTTGTGGTCAATCATTTAGAAGGTACCGTGAAGTGTTCAGAGGAAGGCATATTCCTTTGTTTTAGGATGAAATGTTCTATAGATGTCAATTAAATTCAGTTGGTTCATAACTTCTGTCAGTTTCACTGTGTCTCTGTTCAGTTTCTGCTTTCATGATCTGTCTACTGATGAGAGTGGAGTATTGAGGTCTCTCACTATTAATGTGTGTGATGCATTTTGATATTTGAGCTTTAGTAACATTTATTTTAGGAGTGTTGGTGCCCTACTATTTGGAGCCTAGATGTTCAGTATTGAGTTTGTCTTGGTAGATTTTTTTCTTGATGAGTAAAAAGTGTCCTTCCTTATCTTTTCTGATAACTTTTGGCAAAAAAAAATCTTATTTATTTGATATTAGGATGGCCACTCCAAATTGTTTTTTGGAACTATTTTCTTGGAAATTTTTTTCTCAGCCTTTTACTTTGAGGTATTGTCTGTCTTTTTCACTGAGATGAGTTTCCTGTATGTAGCAAGAAGCTTGATCATATTTATGTGTTCAGTCTGATAGTCTATATCTTGTTATTGTTTAATTGAGTCCATTGGTGTTAAAATATATTAAGGACTAGTGATTGTTGTTTCCTGTTATTTTTGTTATTAGGGGCAGAATTATATTTGTGTAGTATTTTTGTTTTTGGTTTGGTACAAAAAGATTATTTTCTTGCACTTTCTAGAGTGTAGTTTCCCTCTTTGTTTTGGGGTTTTTTATTGATTATCCTTTGCAGTGCTTGGTGTTTAGAAACATATTGTGTAAATTTGCTTTTGTCCTGGAGTATCTTGGTTTCTCCATATATGTTAATTGAGAGTTTTGCTGGACAAAGTAACCTGGGCTGGCATTTGTTTGCTTTTAGGATCTGTATGCCATCTGTCCAGGATCTTGCAGCTTTTCTAATCTCTGTTGAGAAGTCTGATCATTCTGCCTTCTTGTGATATTTGTTCTTTTTTTCTTACTGCTTTTAGTATTCTTTCTGGGTTTTGAAAGTTTGGCTTTTTGACTATTATGAGTCTGGGGGTTTTTGTTTCTGGTCCAATCTATTTGGAGTTCTGTAGGCTTCTTGTATGTCATGATTAACTCTTTCTTTATGTTGGTGAAGTTTTCTCCTATGATTTTGTTGAAGATAATTACTGGGCCTTTTAGTTGCCAGTCTTCACTCTCTTCTACATATATTATCCTTAGATCTGGTCTTCTCATTGTGTACAGGATTTCCTGGATATTTTGTGTTAGTGGCTTTTTCATTTTTGTATTTTCTATGAATAACATGTCAATGTTTTCTATGCTATCTGAGGGAGAGTGCTCCTGCTGCTCTTCTGTGTGTTTAACAATCTACAGGCGAGCAGAGTCCTCATAAAGATGGACTGGTTTTCCCATAAGAAAATCCATGGGAAATCTCTGCGGCTAATGAGTAGATTCTAATGGCAACAACTTAGCAAGATTTTCATTGATAGTCTTGTTCTCTGCACATTTTATGCTAGAATACATGAATTTCTATCAAGTTAACTGGTGCACCTCCCTTTAGTAAGAAAACAAATTGCTTGTAAGTTGTAATGAAAATTGATCTTCTTTGATCTACCTTTGCCTTGTTTTACTGACTTTAGCAAAATTAATATATATACATATAATAGTTTTGTATACAATATAAAATTGTTACCAAGACCATGCCAATTAGCATATTCATTACATCATAAAGAAGCTCTCTACTTGTGTACCTGTGCTGAGAATACTTAATCTCTTTCTTAGCAAATTTCATATATGCATTACTAAACTCAGTAATTACGTTGTATAGTATGTTCTCAGGGCATACTATTCTTAAATATTCTATAAATGAACTACTTCTGACATTTTTGTTAGACATGATGATTTCACTGAAAAGGTCTCTGTATTACTCACTGAGATCTATATTAGGAGAGAAAAGGGAAAGCTCAGTTGTGAAGAGAATCTTTAGAACATATGGGATGCTAAAATGTACTCATCTACCTTAATTTTAATGTAAGGTAGATTCTTAGCTCATTGCTCAAATTTAAACAGTCCTAAAGTGAAAAAGCAAAAATTCTTTATCAATGCATTTCATGACATGCTAGTTTTTATAAGAAAGTATTTAAAATAAAATTATCTCTTTAAAAAAAAAAATATATATATATATTGCATGCTTCTAGTACCAGTATATGGAAAGCTAAAGCAGTATGAAGAATACATGAGATTAAAGACAATCTTATCTATTCATCAAATCTCTATAAAAGATTAGAGAAATATAAAGAAAGGAAGGAAGAAAACAGAAAAGGATAAAGGGAACAAAAGTTGTGTGTATTAAGGTAAGGTTTATTTTTATTTATTAAAATATTTTTCTATGTACACTAACAAAGATTCCAGTGTTGGCCAAGTATATTTAAGATAAATAAATTCATTGTAGTATTACTGAATACATTAATTTCTCCATATAATATACTATACTTGAAAAAAAAAAAAAAAAAAGATGACGTCCCGGGTTTCGGCACCAATATTAGTGGAAGGATGAAGAGAGTGGGACGCAAGGGAGATGCTTCTGTGGGGCCCATGTTGGAAATCCTTTCCCCCTGAGGGACCAGCCATAGGATTGTATAGTAGAGAAAAGAGTTTATTCAGGTCATGGGAGAGTTAAGAGGGTGGTAGAGGCAGAGAGAAAGAGAGAGAGAGAGTAGCAGAGTAGAGGCCCGCCATGAGCACGTGGAGGGAGAGTGGGGAAGGAAAGTGAAGAGGAGAGGTAGGGGTGGGTAAACAAGGCTGCAAGAGCACAAGAGCAAGAGACAGCGGAGGGTTCAAGCAGCTCCTTTTATAGTGTCAGGTCACTGGGGCTGAGCATACCTGGCTATTGCTGGGTAATTGAGGGGTGGGATTTACAGAATCCCAACAATACTAGTATTTGTAAGGTTTTATTCTTCAACAGAAGAAAGTAGTCTATTTTAAAGTAAAAAATGATACTTCCTGATATCACTATAAGATTATGATATCTCTGAAATTACATTAAAATCTTTCTGTTTGTAGTAGATTATGACACCACAAAGACCTGTAGTTGTGCATGATGCAATGATTATGTGAACAGATAAATTTTATTCAGAAATGAATCATATATATTATACCACTCAGTTTCAGAGATCACTATGGGGATAGGGCAAAGAGAGTATTTGAACCATAGGTAGAAGATGACCACAAAAAGCATATGTTCTGGACATAGCAGGATACTTGCATGTATAAACACACAGTAGTTATGAATGAATGTGTACATTAAGTATTTGTGGGCCTAAGCCAGGAAAAGATTACAGTATGGAAAGGGAGTTAAGTACAAGTTCCACCCATACCTTAAGAACTATTAGGAACTTATTCTGAGAAAAGAAAGATCAGTTTTCTCCAAGTGCATATTCCCTGATAAGTCAAGCAGACTCTAATAGAAGGCTACACATCTAAGGAACATGAACAACACAAGTGCAACTTGATGGGAAAATAAAAGACTAATTCAGCAGTTAAAGGAAGAGAACATGTATCTGTAATTGGCAGAAAGGATGTTTTTATTTATTTTCTTATTGCTGTGATAAAAAGGCATGATCTCAGCAATAAATGAATAGACAAAAACAATTGTCTTACAGTTACAAAGGAATAAATGATAACAATGGAGAGGAACCAGACAATGGAAATAGACAACAGGAAGTTGGATCAGCAGCACATGGCTTTTGACAATTCAAAACCTACTTTACTGTCATCCTTTCTCCTGTAAGACCACACCTCCTAAATCTACCCAACAGCAACAACAAATAGTTTTCAGTTGCTTAAAATATGTGGATATCTTATTCAGAGGTGAGAGAAAAGTTAATCAAATATGTAATATAGTATAATTAATATAGCTTGTAGGAAATTCTAAAAAATTAATTAAAACATAAAAATAAATACATATTCTATGTATTTAATGTATATTTAAAATCTTTTGACATATGTTTATATTTAAGTTTTTACAAGTCAAATTAATTTAACAATAAAATTTTTACAAACCTATTATTTTTGTAGTGAAACATTTAATTCTATTCTAGCTACCTTGATGCCATCCTTCATCATAGAATATGATGCATTATCCTTCATCATAGACACTTTTCCATGTGTAACAGCATCACAAAGCTCATTTTCATATCTACTTAAAATGAACTGTGTGCTTTGATCATGATGTCCCTTCTCTTGTTCACTGTTCGCATCCTGATTCCAAATTATATCTCTCTTCTTATGAGTTCAATACTATCAGAATTTAGCAGAAGTAAAACACTATAAAGTTTTCTCTGTTGCTCCTGATTCATTTGCCTAAGCTGAGCATTGTCGATGTGCACACATTTTGCTTACAATGACAAAAATTATTTAATTTTTAAGGCAGGATATTATAATTAATGTGTTTTATATAATTTTATGAGTATATATTAATATTTATATACACATATATAAAATTATGTTTTTATATTTTATCTTATGAGAATAAAAGAACAATTAAAACAATAATTTGGAAATCTCATTCATTGCAACTCTATTTCCTTACACTCCAGAGATGCATTTGTAGACCAATATGATCAGGAATGGTTAAATCCTTCATTCTATTTCCCACAATATCTGCTCTAATGAATAATTCTTTCAACACTTAAAAATTTAAGTACAAAATGCCTGGGTTTCTGAGTTTTTCCCCATAAATGGGAAATATCAAAATTTCCTTCTGAATTCTAGTAATGCATGCATTAGGATTTTACACAAAACTGTTAATTTTCTTCTGTTTCAAAGTATTTACTTCTAAGTCAAACATCTCTATCATATCTCTTTTCTGGGATTCAGGACTCCTCATAAAATGGCAGATGTAGAGATGGCCATATCCAGAGGTAATGGATGACGCAGTGTAAGAATACTTGCCAGAGGTGGCAGGTCCATTTTCTACATAAACTCACAGTAACTGTGACAGAATTCATAAAATCTGAACACTATAAAGTTAGAGAAGATCCTGGTATGGATGCTCTTCAAATTCCAATCTTATTTAAAGCACTTAAGTATCAGGTATCTAAAGGTTTCTGGAAAAGAGGTTCTTTATTTTCTTTATTGTGACCTCTGAGAAACTATGTGCATTTCAGTAGATAGCCTCACATTTCTGCAAATAAAATAGCACTAAGTGATTCAGCAAGTTTAAAAAAAAAAAAGTACAAGAATTTAGCAAGCAATAATCATAGAGAGTGATAGAAAAGAAATTGGTGGGGAAAAGTATGGTGTAAATTTTAACAAAATCATATTCTCAAAAAAGTAAACCAATACAAATGGGCCTCTAAATACTACTTTTATTAAACTACATGTTATTTTTAAGGTAAATTTATTGTGGAGATTATGATATACCTTTATCATAATTGAATTTCATAATAATCATGAAGTCTTGGCAGTATAAATGGGCTGTACTCATGGTAACTATACAAAAACTAATGCAGATTTATGCTTAGATTCATGCCAATTAAGCAGAGAGAAAGGAAAGTGCATTCATCCTTCCAAAAATCAACTGCCTTGAAATGTCAGTGGTATCATGGTTGAGAAGCACTGTCATAGATAATTGTGACCTTATTACAAAATTGACATGAATTTATTCAACTCATATTTTCTTTGCATGTACCATTTCTCATGAACTGCCCTAGATTTTCCTAATTTGGTGGTGAATATGATACAAAAAGTTATCTAATGGAATTAAAATTGTTAGTGGGGATTTTGTAGAAATTTAACCTGCTGAGCAATCTATAAGCCTCAAGAAAACCACATCCTCTGAAATACATGCACGAATGCTCACTGCTAGAGTATGCTCAGCTTGACGATTTCTTACTCACTTGGTATGAAGTTAAATTTGAACTTTTCACAGAATAATCCGTTAAGAGAGAAAACATTCTATGTTATGTTCCAATATCTTCTCTATTTATGTTAAGTGATTAAGATCTATCTAAATTCTTAATAAAGAAGCACAATTAATCTCATTTTTAAATTTAGGAAGGAAATTAATAAGTTTTATACAAAGGACAGTAGTATTATAAAGATAATTTGAGAAGAAATTCTTCCACAAAAATATTTAGGCAGAAGTATAAAATTATATTGACAGAGTTCAATGCTGTCAACCTCCCTGAACCCAACCTGCCAGACAAGATAGAAGAATATATTGAGAAACGCAAACGGTGAAGAGTAAACCACAAAATGTTTACATATATACGCAGTAGAAGGACAACTTGAAGTTTGAATTTGCAGTGACATCAGCCTCATTTAATTCGGCCTACATTACCGTGGGTGTAAAGAATAAACTTCATAAAGACTGTAGCAATACAAGCCTGACAAAAAATATCCAAGCATTAAAAATTGGAGGCAGATACTAAGTCTCAAGATAACCAACCAAGCAGCAATATGCCACTGAAGCTTGTTGTGAAAGACAAGTAAATTACAAAAATAAAATAAAGTAAAAAAAAAATTAAAAAGCAAAGAAACTTTACTCCAAGTGAATGTGTTTGGTTATCCCAAGCATACTCAAGGCAAGTCCCCTCCTCAGGAGTTCATGAGACAGGCATATTGAACTCCATGATCTCTTTAGTGGCCTTTTGTTTTGTTTGGGTTGCTTTTTGTCTTGTGTTTTTATGTGGTTTTTATATTTTTAAATTGTTTATGTTTTTTTTGGATTTTTTGTTGTTGTTCAGTTTTTGAGAAAGAGAATTGTACCTTGGGATGATCTGTGAGAAAAAGAAAAAAAAATGATTGAAAATATCAAATGAAATAATATTTGGAAAGAAACATATCATTAAAAGAATATGCCCTATCTTTACATAGACAAGGTTAATAGAAACTTTGGGGTTTTGCCATCTTTTTTTGTACTCTTTTTGTTTTTTACTGGCTGAATTTTATTACATTTCAATTGTTAGCCTTTCCCATATTCCCCTTCATAAACTCCCAATCTCACCACTCCCTCTGCTTTTATGAGAGGATTGCCCCACCCACCCCCTCTCGACAACCTGCTCTAACATTCCTCTACACTGGGGCATCAAGCTTTGGCAGAACCAAAGGCTTCTTTACCCATTGATGCCCAACAATGCCATCCTCTGCTTCATATGCAGCTAGAACAATGGCATGTGTACTCTTTGGATAGTGGTTTTATCCAGGGAGGCTCAGGTTGGTTGGGATACTTGTTCTTATAGGATTGCAAACCCCTTCATCTCCTTCAATACATTCTGACCCTTCCATTGGTGACCCCATTCTCAGCTCAATGGTTGGCTATTAATATCCACCTCTGTATTTGTCATGATCTAGCAGAGCATCTCAGGATGCAGCTATATCAGGCTCCTGTCAGCATATATTCCTTGGCATCAGCAATATTGTCTGGGTTTGGTGGCTGTATAAGGGCTGAATCTCCAGGTGGGTCAGTCTCCAGATTGCCTTTGTTTCAGTTTCTGCTTTAAATTTGTCTTTGTACTTGGTTTTGTTAATGTTTTGCTTGCCCTTCTAAGTAGGACTGAAGCATCAGCACTTTTGTCTTTCTTTCTTTCCTTCTTCCTTCCTTTCTTTCTTTCTTTCTTTCTTTCTTTCTTTCTTTCTTTCTTTCTTTCATTTTTTTGTGAATTGTAACTTGAATAATCTGAGCTTTGGGACTATTTGGGGCTAATTATCCACTTCTCAAGGTATGATTGGCAATTTGTTTACCTCACTCAGGATATTTTCTGGTTCCCTTCATTTGACTAAGATTTTCAAGAAGCAATTGTTCTTAATAGCTGAGTAGTACTCCACTGTCTAATATACCACATACAATTTTTGTATGCATTCCCTTTTTGAAGAACATCTGGGTTCTTTCCAGCTTCTGGCTATGAACATGGTAGAGCATATATTCTGGTTATATGTTAAAGAATGTTTTGGGTACATGCCCAGGACTGGTATACCTGGGTCCTCAGTTAGTACTATGTCCAATTTTCTCAGAAAACTCTAGACTGATGTCCAGAATGTTTGTGCCAGCTTAATATCCCAACAACAGTGGAGAAGTGTTTCTCTGTCTACACATCCTCATCAACATCTATTGTCACCCGAGTTTTTAATAATACCCGAGTTTTTAATAATAGCCATTCTGAATGGTGTGAGGTAGAATCTCAGGGTTGTTTTGATTTGCATTCTTATGATTCAGATTGTTGAGCATTTCTTTAAGTGCTTCTTAGCAATTCTATATTTCTCAACTGAGAATTCTTTGTTTAGATCTGTCCCCCATTCTTTAATAGAGTTATCTGTTTATCTGGGTTCTAACTTCTTGAGTTCTTTGTATATATTGGATATTAGCCCTCTATTAGATGGAGAATTGCAAAGTTATTTTTCCATTCTGTTAATTGCTCTTTTGTCCTAATGAAGGTGTCCTTTGCCTAACAGAAGCTTATCATTTTTAATGAGGTCCTATTTGTTTATTCTTGTTCTTAGAACATAAGCCAGTGGTGTTCTATTTAGGAAAATTTCCCCAGTATCCAGGTGTTTGAGGCTCTTCCCCACTTTCTCTTTGGTTAGTTTGAATGTATCTGGTTCTATGTGGAGGTCCTTAATGAACTAGGACTTGAGCTTTGTCCAAGGAGATAAGAAAGAATTCATTTGCATTCTTCAGCATGCAAACCTCCAGTTGGAACAGCACCATTTGTTGAAAATGTTGTCTTTTTTCCAGTGATGGTTTTAGCTTCTTTGTCAAAGAACAAGTGATCATAGGTATGTGGGTTCACTTCTGGGTCTTCAATTTTATTCCACTGATATACCAGCCTGTATCTGTATCATTACCATACAGTACTATTAATACTGATCAAAAAATAGCTTGAGGTCAGGGATGATGAATCCCCAAGTGGTTGTTTTATTGCTGAGAATAGTTTCCACTATCTTTTTGTTGTTGTTGTTATTTCAAATGAATTTGCAAATCGATCTTTTCAAATCTAGGAAGAATTGAGTTGTACTTTTGATGGGGATTGCATTGAATCTGTAGATTGCTTTTTACAACATGTCCACTTTTATTGCATTAATCCTGCAAATCCATGAACATGGGGAAGCTTTCCATCTTATGAGATCATTTTCTATTTTATTTCTTCAGAGACTTGAAGTTCTTTTCAAACAGATCCTTCAATTGCTTTGTTAGAGTCACACCAAGGCCTTTTATATTGGTTGTGACTATTGTGAGTGGTGTTTAACTTAATTTCATTCTCAGCCTGTTTATCCTTTGAGTAGAGGAAGGCTACTGATATGTTTGCAGTAATTTTATATCCAGTCACTTAGCTGAAGTTGTTTATCATCTGCAGGATTTCTCTGGTGAAAATTTTGGGGTCACTTATGTATACTATTCTATCATCTTCAAGTAGTGATATTTTATATTTTGACTTCTTTCTTTCCTAATTTGTTTCCCATGGACCTGAATATTGTCTTGAAGCTGTTTGCATTTTAATGTTATTTCCACTTGCCCAAGAAGGGCTGCCCAGTCAATTACCAAGAGGTGAAGTCAATTGAACCTTACCATTTCAATTAGTAAAATAAAAGAAAGCCAGTGACTGGGCACAGTGAGGGAGGTGGAGAGAGGGGAGTTCTCAGAGATTGAGGACAGGGGTGGCACGATGGAGGTTCCCAATGACCTTCTATATCCAGGTGATAATTGGCATTAAATAGATATAACCATTAAGGATTTTATAGGTCTAGTATCTCATAAAGAAGGGCAGTTTTATTCTTTGTCTTTTTGATGCAATCTTGTTGTGTAGAGGGTTTGTGGATTGAGAGTTGACTATATAAACCTCTATAAAAAAAAAAAAAAAACTATTGTGCTGTAGAGTTGAGTTTGTGGGATTTTGGGGTACAGAAAGACCCTGGGATAGAGGTGGAGAACAGGCAGTAGTAGTAAACTGTAGAGGGAAAGGAGTTGTACGAACAGAGTGAGATACAGGTGGTGGCTTGGACCTGGTACATGAGGCTCCATATCAGAGTCAGGCCTGAGGAGTGAGACCTCAGGTCCAATAAAAAGATAATGTTGATTTATTTTTTTCATATTTTCTGCAACATTAACCTCCTTTCATTGCCTGATTGCTCTGGCTGACTGATTTCCAGGGTTGTACCAGCTTACAACTCCACCAATAATGGATGTGTGTTCTTCTTTCTCCACATCCTACCAGCATCTGCTGTCATCTGAGTTTTGATCTTATACATTCTGATAGGTGTGAGGTGGAATCTTAGGGTTGTTTTGATTTACATTTCCCTGATAACTAGAGATGTTGAGCACTTCTTTAGATGCTTCTCAGCCATGTGATATTTCTCAATTGGGAATTTTTTGTTTATCTCTGTAACCCATTTTTAATAGGATTGTTTGATTCTCTGGTGTCTAACTTCTTCAGTTCTTTGTATATATTGGATATTAGACTTCCATCATATGTGGGGTTCGTAAAGATCTTCTCCCACTCTGTTGGCTGCCATTCTGTTTTCTTGACAGTGTCTTTAGCCTTACAGAAACTTTGCAATTTCATTGAGTCCCATTTATTGATCTTTGACCTTATAGCTCCAGTCAGTGGTGTTCTGTTCAGGAAATTTTCTCCTGTGCCTGTGTGTTCTAAGGTTTTCCCTACTTTCTCTTCTAATAGTTTAAGTGTACCTAGTTTAATGTGGAGACTTTGATCCACTTGCACTTGAGCTTTATACAAGGAGATAAGAAAGGGTCTATTTTCATTCTTTTTCATGTTGAGTGCCAGTTAAGCCAACACCATTTGTTGAAGAGGCTGTCTGTCCTATTTCCATTGAATTTCTTCAGCTCCTTTCTCAAAAATCAAGTGACCATATGTGTGTGAGATTATTTCTGGATCTTCTATTCTCTTCCATTGATCTACCTGCCTATCTCTGTACCATGTTATTATTGAGTAGTACATTGTTCAGTTTCCATGTGTATGTGGGTTTTTTGTTGTCTTTGTTGTTATTAAAGACCAGCCTTCGTCCATGTTAATCTTATAGAATGAATGGGAATAAGTCAATCTTCTTATATATGTTAAGGCTTGTTTTGTGACAAACTATGTGGTCAGATTTGGAGACAGTGTTGTGAGGTGTTGAGAAGAAGGTATATTCTTTTGTTTTAGGATGAAATGTTCTATAGATGTCTGTTAATTCCAATTGGTTTATAACCTCTGCCAGATTTTCTGTATCTGTTCAGTCTTCTTCCATGAGAACTTCTGGAGTAACCTCCCCAGGCCTGTGCCTCAGGTTCTCCCTTGTTCCAAGAAGCACCCATGTAGCTGATCTGGGAGCTGAAGTTAGATATAAAGTGTTTCTTACAAGAGTAAATAAAATTCATTGTCACAGGAAGCGACTTTCAGGATAAAGCAGTGATAGCACAGGCTCACAGAACAAAATTATTAAAATTAAAATTAAAAAATTTCATGGCAAAGGACGTACAAAGCACAGCCTACAGAATAGAATGGAAACTACTTTTACCAAGTGTATATATTTGATAGAGGGCTAACATCAAAAATATATACAGAACAATATTAATATCAATAAATATACCCTAGATATTAGGAAAACAAATAACCCAATTTAAAAATGGGGTACAGATCTCAGCAGAGAATTGTTGGAATGAGGAAACACAAATGGGTGAGTAATGCCTAAAGAAATGTTCAGCATCTTTAGCTATCAGGGAAAGGCGAATCAAATCTACTTTGACTTTTCATAGTACTTCAATCAGAAAGAATAAGATCAGGAAAACAAATGGCATCTCATGTTGGTGAGGATGTGAATTAATGGAAACACTCATCCATTGTTGGTGGGAGTGCAAGCTTGTACAGCCACTGTGGAAATAGTGTAGTGGTTACTCATGAAGATAGAATCTATCAACCTCAAGATGCAGCTGTACAAGTTTTGGCTCTATGCACAAAGACTTTTCCTTATATTACAGAGACACATGTTCAACCATTTTAATTGCTGCTTTATTCATAATAAACAGAAATGAAAACATATTCTGTAGAGAAGTATTCATTCAGAAACACTGCTGTTCTAGCTGAAATATAAATGTGCATTTAACCCCAGAATGCAGAGACCAGCAGGTCTCTGAGTTTAAGGACAGCCTGCTATAGACAAGTTTTAGGGTAATGAATTTAGATCAGAATGTTGTAGTACACATCTTTAATCCCAGCACCCAGAAAAAAATGAAATATATAAATCTAAGTTCAGTTAGACAAATGAATTCAAATCAGTCAGTTTAAGGCAATTTAGAGTTACAGAGTCAATTACAGTTGAGTGCAGGCAGTGGAACTGAGTTCACTGAAATTCAGTTCAGTCAGCAGAGGCATTGGTTCAGTAAGTCAGTGCACTGGAGCTGTGTATGGGAATTTTAGTACAGGTGAGCAGAGGCAGTTGAAGCCACACAGTAAGGTGCCAGAATTTTAAAACTGATTGTTCAAGTTACTTTGAAGCCAAGCAGAACAATTTAGTAAGAAGCCAAGAGAAGCCGGATTGAATCAGCTAGCTTGCAGAGCAGTTTGAGCCACAGTGGCTGAGTTTCAATAGCCAGCCAGAGTTCTAAAAGAACTAGAAAAACTGACCTTATCCAGTAGAATATAACTCAGCTGTTAAAAATAAAATCAGAAAATTTGAAGGTGATTTTATAGAGCTACTGCTGAAGAGTATACCTACACAATTCATCGAACACATAAGTCAACCTAGTAACTACTTAGAGACATTACCATTACTGACTACTGTTCCATGTACTGGAAGGTATTGTGCATGTTACCATATGAAAATTTAACAGCAACACAGTTTAAATACACTCAGTCAACAGTGATCAAATGCATGCAAGATGTGCTATTTATTGCAATTGTGGCACAGGTTTTGTAGAAGAAAGCAAACAATATCTTATTGAATTTAAAACCCTCTTTATTAGTTTGTACAAATCTTTGAAAGGCTTTGTATTACCAGGAACCTGAGCAGGGACAGTCAAGAGACCAAGAAAAACCGTAAGGTTTTACTAAAGAAACAAACAAACAAAAAAAAAAAAAAAGCATAGCAATAAATTGAGTCTCATTTATATTCTTCTATCCTAATAGATCTCAGCCATCACTGGAGAAGCTTCTTCCTGAAGTCAAATACAGAACCTCACAGCTAGACAGACAGTGTACAGAGAGTGAGAGATCTTGGACCATTTATTTCTAAATAGAATCTCTCTATGAAATCCCTTTTCTTGGATCTCAGAGAACTCTACAGAAGAGAAGATCAAATGATTGTAAGACCCAGAAGGAATGGACGACACCGAGGAAACAAAGTGCTGTAAACACAGCAGAACTGAAGTACATATGGCCTTACAGAGACTACGGTAGCATACATGAGGTTTTATTTGTCTGTGCCTTATAAGGTACTAACACTGATTTGAGAAGTCACCTTTAACCTCATTGCTAACACAGAAGTTATTTCCAAAGGACATTTTTGTGTCACTGTCTCACTTAGGTGCACAAACCATTTTAATGACACACCCTGTGCAAAAAACTCCCTGGCATTTCTGGAGTTTCTTTATCTTAAATTTGTTTTTAGAACTTTTCTATCTTTTCCTTTCATAGGCCTTAGGCACATATATTACTGTTTCAGTTTAGGTGATTAATGGGATTTCTTTGTGTATGAGGTTGTATGTCATTGTTCCTAGGTGCTTGTGCTTTCATGAGATAGATCATGTTTCCCCTCATCCAACTGCTCTCAGAATCTCCCTGTCTTCTTACCTATTCCCTCAAATAAATATAAATAAATGTATAAATAAAACATATAATATCTATGCTATATTTTAATTGTGACTTTACACTAACTAAATTGCCAAGAAAATCAATATTTAATAAAACTCAAATCTTAAAGAATATTTATTATAGGATTTCTTTTTATATATAATATAATGGACTGTCTTATTTCATTCACTTTCTTCTTTTGTTACCTTACTTTCTAGACACCATTCAGTGACCAAATTTTTTTAACTTGTTTTAGTGAGATTCAAAATGTACATAGTGCATTTCCACCATCTCTTTCCCATCTTTGTCAGACCTGCTGAGCCTGAGCTATACGGGTAAGCTTCACTTCCTTCTCCCACCCATTTTCCTGCTTGCTGAATCCTCCGGGCACATGCTGCCCTGATCAGCCTGCTATCCCAGGCAGACACTCATTCCCCTGACACTGCTCTACCCACCTTCATTGTATCAGTAGCTCCCGTCTGTTCTTTGGTTAGTGGGTCAGACTCTGAGAGTGTCAGGAGTCCATGGAAGGTGATTTTGTTGGTCTCCATGCACATATGTAACAGACGTGTAGCTTGGTCTTTATGTTTGTGCTGAACTAATGGAGGAGAAGCCATACCAAAAGCTATTGCCTATGTGTGGGATACCTTCTTCTGTCCTCAATGGCAGTTTAAGCACCTAGCTTCAGAGAAATTTGAAGTGCTAGATACCCAGGTTGACCCCTACCTGCTCAGAGAAGAAAGGGATTTGAGGGGCTGAAGAATTATAGAAGCTGGTGCCAGGAGAAGGGTGGTGAGCAGGATATAAAGGTAATAAGTAAAAATTAATTAATTAATTTAAAAAGACCTGTAATTATATATTTAATGTTATTTTATTTATTGTTGTTACCTATGAATAAATTGGGATGAGTAGTTTTCAATTTTTGTAATTAAATGAGAAGATTATAATTTAAAATTCTTTCTAAAGAATTTTCTATGAAAAAAATGAGAATCATTTAACCTTTAACAACTTTATGATCAAGCATTTTTGTTATTGTTTAAGTACTAGTAATGTCACAGTAAGGAAGATAAAAAATTATGAGCAAAATCACATTTTGTAGAATAAGCTTCATGTACTATTGAAACTTAATGCAAAGCTCATTCACACAAATACAAGTACCTTGTCTCCGAATCCTATTTCACTTTGCTATTGCTTTTCTTTGCCAATAAAATATATTTTAAAACTTACTTTTGATGTGTAAATCTAGACCCTTGATTTTCCATATTTTTGTCACTGCTTGGGGACATAGACATTATATTCTTTATTAAGTTCACAAGTTTACATATTTTTATTATTGATACAGTTATTAAAATGTTATTTTGAGAATATGCTGCTCAGTGAATGGTACATCAACCTTTAAAATACATTGTGTAAGTTGATTGGACTTTAATGAAGGCCAGCCAACACTGAACCCATGTCAATGCCATTTCCCTATAGGTACATTTTGGAGGGTTAGGAAAGGAACAGCAATAAAAACAAAGCAAAAGCCCAGATTGAGTGTCACAGAAGTGCCTCTGGAGGATTTCCACCAGTAAGACTAATGTTGGCTATGAGGCTAATTTCAGCATTGCTTTTCTCTAATATGCGATAATGATGTGATTTGGATCATGCACTCTGACTTAGAGATTATTTTGTCTGTCTCAGTTCTCATTTATCAGTCTCAATATTTACCATCACTTGTCTAATTTGATCTCATCCAAATGATAATATCCCTTTTATAGAATCTAGAGGAAAATGTTCTTATGCAATTACAGTTTCCTATTTAGTTTGAAAAATCACCATGTTCTAATTTGAAAATCTCTGCATGGTTAAAAAACAAGAAAATGACAAAAAAACTTCACCAATATACACTGATTCTGTGGAAGCAGTGAATGAGGTCATCCAGAGTTTACTACAATGTGAAAAGTAGAAATACCACCAGATATCACTTGAACTTGGATGCTCAATGTTAGTATTTTTCAACAATGAGCAGTTGTGAAGGACAGTCACTAAATGTCATCATGAAAGCTTGTTTTCTTGTTCTAGATGAACATGTTTTAACGATCACACTGTCTTCTAAATATGTTTATCCATGTCCATAGTTTATGGCAGCTTTCAGCTTCATTCAGAATTGCTTTTCTTGCTACAACAGGAGTAAATGTGGCAACTCACAACTGACCAAATTGCTAAGACTGATGACTGTTTATTCTTAAATTAAACATCTATATCACCCCTCCCAAGGCTCATACAATTTATTAGAAGTACAAAAAGAAGTACAGAGCTTATGGATGGAAATGAGCATTTTGGACTCAGTTTTCTAGTTCTGAACTGGCTGTTGAAGACAGTACCTTACTAAATATTTGGTTACCTGAACAAGTTCTGCACAGATTCAAACTCTTTATTATACTGACATGGAAGTGATGGGTGATTATTCAGCTTCAGATTATTAAACATTGTAGGAGAAACAGGCATTTTTTCTACATTCATAAGTTAAACATGTTTGTGTAAATGTCCTATTTTCCTTAAAAAACAAAAACTAAACAAAAAACCAAAGCAAACTTTCCAACCAAATGAACAAAAACCCAGCTCTCAATTCACAGGGATTAAGAAATAGTTTATTTTAAAACTATAACATGAAGGATCATGGCTAAGGAAAACAAGTTTAGGTGTTTAGTTCCATATTTCAATGTGGAAATAGTTTTATGGTATTTTACAGTAACATAGAAAAAATTATAAAGAATGAAATTCTAAAAACATAATGGGTGACAACATCAGAGGTGTGGGTCATTGTAAGATGGAATCCTAGCATCTATAGGTGTCAGAAGACATCTGATAACATTCTGAACTCTTCTATTGATAAAGAATAGAATTCTGTTAATATATTCCAAAAAGTTTTGTTATTAGGAAAGTAAATCTAACATAGATGTTGGTATGGAATAGCTCTTTGATATAAATTGTGTCTCTGAAAATGCAAAACTTCACCCTCAATATACTTATTTTTTTCAACAGTCAGCTAGTTCATGTGATAAGCTTTTATCTAAAAATTGTTATTCATATCCTTATACAAACTGAGATATTCAAACATAATGGTATGTATTGGAACATCTAAGTGCTCTCTCTCCCTACCTCTCACTCACTACCACCTAACATACATAAATAAAAATAGAAGAAGCATTAGTTGGGAAGAAGAAGTAAGGTGATCAGAGTATATTGGGAGGTGAAGAGAAGAGAATTGGTGTGAATATGGAAAATATATACATACATATATATATATATATATATATATATATATATATATATATATATATATATATAATTACCATAGTTAAATCTTAGATGGATGAAATATGAAAATATACATGACCTTCAAAAAGTGCAAAAAAAGGAAATGTGAATTAATCTATGAATTAACATTCAGGAAGTACATTAGAAAATGTAATAAACACTTTTGGTTTGATTGTCTAAGAAAGACTGACAATCTTCAAAATTATTTTATAAAAAAGTCAAGGATTAAAATGGATGTATTTAATAGTCTGTAAAATAGTCATTGCATTTGTAAATTATAGTCAGTATTATTAAACAATATGCCTGAGGTTTGCCAACTGACTTTATTGATGTCATAATGTAATACTGGGCATCAAAGCAAATTACAGACTTATTAGAACGTGAAACAAAGAGGTCTTATTAGAAAAATTCATAGAAAGAATGACAAGAAAGAAAGATATCAGAACTTTTGATCATATTCTAAATCAATGTGAATATAAAAGAATGGCTGAAATTAAGGGCTAGTAAGATGAGAATACAGTGAAGTTCATGGTATGAAGGAATTCTTACCTTTTGAAAACACCTGACTATGTTATATTAAGAAAACATTACAAAGTAGAAAGTTGTGTCATTATGAAAGGCTACTCTACAAGCAGTTATTTCAAATATTCCACAAAATTTCAAAAAACTTTCAATGTGGTCTTTATGGAAAAATTTTTAAAGCTGCAATTTTAAGAAATGAAAACTTTCAGTTTCCATACATAAAAATGTCATATTTGAAAATATGAAATCTTTTTTTAGGGCCTTCTTGGTATTACCAATACAGAGAGTATTTAAGTACCAAGGCCAAGAAATCTGGATCATTTTGCTTTGGAAATTGCCTTGTTTGTAATTTAGCCTAACAGAGGTACTTTGCTGTAAATGAGCAATTATCCAGAAATCTTAAAGCAAAGGATGAAAGGTTAAGTGAGGAAACCTGATGGGATGCATATTCCCACTTAGTTTCAAACACCAAATATATAATAGATGGTTCTTTTTGAAAACCACAAAAAGATGAAGCTAATTGCTCACTTTTCCATGGCCAAGTCAATGTTAATGTCCACATAATATTTTCATGCTTTGAAGAGACTCATATTTGGCAGCATAGGCCCACTATCAGGCCAAGAGTTTCTAAACGTATGTTGATTCTTATGTCAACACTTAAATTATATTCAGCTTGAAAAATCTATGTTAAATTAATTTATATTATCTAGTAAAACTAAATTATTTAGATTTTCTCTAATAAGGATTAAATTAAATTACTACAGTTAAAATAATACTTTCCGTTTTCCAGAGAAAGCAGTTTTTTTTAAACTTTACTTTTGAAGCACACTTTAAGAGATCAACAAGAACAGATTGATACTTTTGTAAAAGTGAAGCTACTTTTAGTGAAATTTTTAACATTTTAAAATTTACAAAATAATTTTCTTAATTGAATACAAAAGGCTAAGAGTGCTAGCAAGAGCTAAAGTGCTAAAAACACACCTCAACGGTCAGAGGGCACATTTTAGGTGACAGTCCTCTTCTCATCATGTGGGTTCTTTCCAGGCTTGTAATTAAGCACATTTATCCATTGGATATCTTGCTTCCCATGGGATTTTATATTTCATTTTGTAAACTATTATCTGCATGCTATGAATTAGTAGTTCAAGGGATGCTTGTAGTCTATTTTTTTATATTTATAGAAATACAGAAAGCTGTATCATGGCTATTACAGACTGAAGAAAATTTGTTAATCTTTGCATTTTGATATGTTTTCATTCTAGAGTAACTTATTCACAGCATTTGCATGACAGACATTAAACTTTATCCTCTGCTACGATTACCATTGCATTATCATGTACAATACATCTCCACTGTACAAATCTTTCTATTCTGAATGTAATGATGACAATTTAAGATCTTGAAAAAAGTAGTTAAAAATGGTATTAGAAGATGGAAAGATCCAACTATACAGAACATTATTTTATGTTTTTAAAATACTAGTTTGATATATGATAGATAAATGGTTGAGGATATAGAACTAGATGAGAGATTGATGAGATATAGGTTCATGATAGATAAATAGATGGATAGATAGGTAGATAGAAGATAAAATTCTCTGATGATAAAACTCTTGTTATAAACCAGATTCTCTAACAAAAATCCTAATGTCATGTAAGAACTCTAGGACTGATTATTTGGGAGAATACAAGAGACACCCAAGGCAACATAGGCTATTTTCTCTGAATCTAAATATCTCTTAGACATTGGTGAAAAGATATTATTAATGGAAAAATTACACAGTTCAGACACAAAATGTGGAAGAATTGGGTTATGCTAACCTAAAAGACTTATACAAGAGAACTATCCTAATAATTTTAGAAAATGCTAAGAAAGCTGCCAAGGGAGGAAAACAATGAATTGTTCTACCCATCTATAAATACTAAGAACTACTATACTGACCAGAAAAACAAGACAAGATATCATAAAATGTACAATAGTGATGCTTATAATTTGGGGTAATCAAAGTTGTCTAGTTACATATAATATAATATAATATAATATAATATAATATAATTAATATAATGTAATGTAATATAATGTAATATAATATAATATAATATATTATAACATAATATAATATAATATAATATAATATAGTATTATAATATAGTATTATAATATAATATAGTATAGTATTATAATATAATATAGTATAGTATTGTAGTATAATATAATATATGTAGCTTATATTTCTAGATAAGTGTAGCCAATAAACTCCATCTAAGTATTTTTTTTTAATTATGTTATTGTATATTCTCTGTATGAGCATTTTAAATGTTATGCCCTTTTTTCCCACCATGCCCATCCTCACACCCCCTCCACTTGTTTCCATAAAGGTGCTCCCTCTCCCTATCACCCACTCCACCTCAGTGCCTAGGCATTCCACTATACTGAAAACAGTACCTTCACTGGACCATGATCTCTTCTCCCATTGATGTCAGAAATGATATCCTCTGCTACATATGCAACAGAAGCCTTGTGTGCTCAATGGTTAATGTTTTAGAACCTGGGAGTTTTGTTGGTTGATAATTTTGTTCTTCCCATGGGGTAGCAAACTTTTCAGCTTTATCAGTCCTTTCTCTAGCTCTATCATTGGGGACCCCTTGTTCAGTCCGATGGTTAGCTGCAAGCACCCTCAGCTGTATCTGTATGACTCTGGCCGCACCTCTGAGGAGGCATTTATATCTGGTTCCTTCCAGTAAGTACTTCTTGGCATGAGCAATAGTGCTTGGTGGGATGAATCTCCAGGTGAGACAGTCTCAGATCTTTCCTTTAATCCTTGCTCCTCTATTTGACTTTGTATTCCCTCCCATATGTGTTTTGTTCTTCCTTCTAAGAAAGACTGAGGAGGCATCCACATTCTGGCCTTCCTTCTTTTTGAGCTCCATAAAGTCTATGAATTGATTCTTGGGTATTCAGAGCTTTTTGTGGCTAGTATCCACTTATCAGTAAATGTGTGTGTTCTTTTGTGGGTTAACACACTCAGGATAGTAGTTTCTAATTCCATTGATTTGCCTAGGAATTTCACAAAGTCATTGTCTCTTATAGCTGAGCAGTACTCCATTATGTAAACATACCATATTTTCTGTATCCATTTCTTTATTGAAAGACATCTGAGTTCTTTCCAGCTTCAGACTAATATAAATACAGCTGCTATGAAAATTGTGGAGCATGTGTCCTTACTATATGTTAGAATGACTTTTGGGTATATAGCCAGGAAAAGAATAGCTAGTTCTTCAGGTAGTAGTATGTGTAATATTTTGTGGACCACCAGACTGATTTCCAGAGTTGTTGTGCCAGCTTTCAATTCCACCAACAATGGAGGAGTGTTTTTTCTTCACATACTGTCCACCATCTGCTGTCATCTAAATTTTTGATCTTAGCCATTCTGACTGGTGTGAGGTGCAATCTCCAGGTTGTTTTGATTTGCATTTCCCTGGTGACTAGGGATGTTGAGCACATCTTTCTGCCATTTGATATTCCTCAGTTGAGAATTCTTTGTTTACATCTGTACCCATTTTTTTAAAATAGGATTATTTGATTCTCTCCAATCTAACTTCTTGAGATCTTTTTATATATTAGTTATTAGTTTTCTGTCAGATGTGGGATTGGTAAATTTCCTTTTTCAATCTGTTGGCTAACATTTTGTTGTCTTGACAGTGTCCTTACTTAGCCTTACAGAAATTTTGCCATTTGATGAGGTCCCATTTGTTGATTCTTGATCTTAGAGCATAAGACTTTGTTATTCTTTTCAGAAAAATTTCCTCTGTGCATATGTGGTCTAAGCTCTTCCTCACATTTTCTTTTAATGCTTTCATTGTACCTGATGTTATGTGGAGGTCTTTGATCCACTTGGACTAAAGCTTTGTACAAAGAGATAAGAATGGATCAATTTGCATTCTTCTGCATGCTGACTGCCAGTTGAACCAGCACCATTTGTTGAAGAGGCTGTCATTTTTCCATTGAATGTTTTGTCAAAGATGAAGTGACCATAGGTGTGAGGGTTCATTTCTGTGTCTTCAATTCTGTTCCTTTGATCTACCTGCCAATCTGTAATATAACTTGAGGTTAGGAGTGGTGATTCCTTTTGAAATTCATTTATTGTTGAGTATGGTTTTCACTATCCCAGGTTTTTTGTTTTTCCAAATAAATTTCCAAATTGCCTTTTCTAATTCTATGAAGAACTGAATTAAAATTTAGATGGGGATTGCAGAAAATCTGCAGATTGTTTTCAGAAAGATTGCCATTTTTACAATCTTGATTCTTCCAATCCATGAGCATGGGTGATATTTTTATCTTTAGAGATTTTCAGATTCCTTCTTCAGAGGTTTGAAGTTCTTGTCATACAGATCTTTCAGGTGCTTGGTTAGAGTCACACCAAGTTATATTGTACTGTTTGTGACTATTGTGAAGAGTGTAATTTCCCTAATTTTTTTCTCAGTCTGTTTATCCTTTGAGTAAAGGAAGGCATGTGATTTTTTTCAGTTAATTTTATTTTCTGCTACTTTGCTGAAGTGGTTTTTCAGCTGTAGTATTTTTCTGGTAAAATTTGTTTGGATAACTTGGGTATACTGTTATATCATCTGCACATAGTGATACTTTGACTTCCTTTCTAATTTGTTCCATTGACTTCCTTGTACTCTCTGACTGCTCTGAATAGGACTTCTGGTAGTATATTGAATAGGTAGGGGAAGATTGAATAGCCTTTTCTAGTTTGCGATTTTCATGAGATTACTTCAAGTTTCTCACCATTTAGTTTGATGTTTGCTACCTGTTTGCTGTATATAGCTTTTACTATTTTTAAGTATGAGCCTTGTATTCCTTTTTTTTTTTTAATTAAAATAACTTTATTTTACAAAACAAAGATAAGTGTACAGATTTTAAACATTTTTTTGCTTAAAATTATACATTTTTGTCAGTACTTTTTTCAGATTTTAACATAATTTTTACATAAAACTATATGAATATATTTTTTAGTCAGTACTTGATTTTTTTCAATGTTTGATAGTATGCCTTGAAAACTTAATAGTTACAATGAGCTAAAGTACATGTAAAACAAAATATAACATGGAATTAGTTAAAGTTTTCTTGTTTTGTAAATATTATTTTTGTTTTGTTTTGTTTTCTTTATTTCTTGGACTTCATACAGTCTGTGAGTTGTTTCTGGGGGAGTACAAGTCTCTGGGGTTAGCATCCCACTATCAGTGACTGCATATTATGTCTGTTCTTTTGTGACTGGGTTATCTCACTCAGGATGATATTCTCTAGATGCAGCCATTTTCTTAAGAATTTGGTTAAGTCATTGTTTCTGGTGGCTGAGTACCATTCCATTGTGTATATGTACCACAATTTTTGTATCCATTCATCTACTGAAGGACATCTGGGTTCCTTCCAGCTTCTGGCTATTATAAATAGAGCCGCTACGAACATTGTGGTGCATATATCTTTGTTGTGTATTAAAGTGTCTATGGGGTATATGCCCAGAAGTGGAATAGCTGGGTCTTAAGGTAATACTATATCCAATTTTCTGAGGTATCGCCAGACAGATTTCCAGAGTGGTTGTATTAGCTTGCAACCCCATCAACAGTGGAGAAGTGTTCTTCTTTCTCCGCAGCCTTGCCTTGAATTCCTGATCATTACAAGAAGGTGTGTTGAATATTGTCAAATGCTTTCTCAGCATCTAATAAGATAATCATGTGTTTTATTTTTTGAGTTTGTTTATATAGTGTATTACGATAATAAATTTCTCCATATTGAGTCATCCCTACATCCCTGGAATGAAGCTTACTATATCATAGTGAATGATTATTTTAAACATGTTCTTGGATTCTGTTTGTAAAAAATTTTCTTGTGTATTTTTTGTATTGATGTTCATGAAGAAAATTGATTTGAAGTTTATTTTCTTTTCATAGTCTATGTGTCATTTAGGTATTAGTTTAATTGTGACTTCGAAGAATGAGTTGAGTAATAACAATTTTTTTTCTATTTTGTGGAATAGTCTGGAGAGTGTTGGTATTAGGCCTTTTATATAAACCTGATAGAATTCTGCACTGAACTCATCTGATCCTGGGCTTTTTTTGGGGGGGGAGGGGCAGTGGGGTGGGAGGCTTTTGATGACTCCTGCTATTTCCTTAGGTAGCTACTAGATGAGTAATCTGATCCTGACTTAACTTTAGTACCTGTTACCTGTCTAGAAATTTGTTCATTTCTTCCAGATTTCTGAATTTTTGATTAGTGTAGGGTTTTGTAGTAAGATCTGATGATTTCTAGAATTCCTTCATTTTCTGTTGTTATATCTCTGTTTTCATTTTTTATTTTGTTAATTTGGATACTCTCTCTGTGCCCTCTAGGTAATCTGGCTGAGGGTTTATCAATCTTTTTGATTTTCTCAAAGAATCAATTCTTGGTCTATAGATTTTTCATAGATCTTTTTGTTTATATTTGATTCATTTCTTTTCTGAGTTTGATTATTTCCTGCCATCTTCTCCTTTTGAGTGTATCTGCTTCTTTTTGTTCTAAAACTTTTTTTTAGTGTATGCTCTCTCTAGATTCTTTATGGAGGCACCCAGAGCTATAAGTTTTCCTCTTAGTACTACTTTCATTGTGTCCCATAAATTTCTGTATGTTGTACCTTCATTTCATTAAATTTTAAAAAGCTTTTGATTTCTTTCTTTATTTCTTCCTTGACCAAGCTATTCCCTATGTATGTGGGCTTTTTGTTGCTTTTGTTGTTATTGAAGACTACCCTTAGTGCACGGTGATTTTATACGATGCATGCAATTATTTCAGTATTCTTATATCTGATGAAGCCTGTTTTGTGACAAACTATATGGTCAGTTTGAGAAAAAAATAATGCTTGTTGTTTCCCATTATGTATGTTCATAGAGGAAGAATGTTGTTTGTGTGCCTTTATTGTTTTGTTTTGCTTTATTTTGTTGCAAGAGGATCATTTTCTTGCTTTCCTTAGGGTGTGGTTTCTTTCCTTTCTTTTGAGTTTCTGTTATCTTTTGTAGGGCTGGATTTGTGGACAGGTATATTGTAAAGTTGGCCTTGTCCTAGAATACCTTGGTTTCTTTATCTATAGTAACTACATCTACGGTAATTGAGAGTTTTTGCTGGTTATAGTAACCTGGGCTGACTTTTGTGTTCTCTTAGGGTCTGTATGTTGTTCATCCAGAATCATCTAGTTTTCAGAGTTTTTGTTGAGAAGTCTAGAGTGATTCTGATTGGTCTGCCTTTATATGTTACTTTTCCTTTTTCCCTTACTGATTTTAATATAATTTTTTGTTTTGACCTTTTGGTGTTTTGACTATTATGTATCAGAAAGAATTTCTTTTCTTTTCCAATCTTTTTGAAGTTCTGTAGGCTTCTTATATGTTCATTTTTATCTCTTTCTTTAGATTAGGGAAGTTTTCTTCTATAATCTGTTTTACTGGGTCTTTCAGTTGGGAGTTGTTGCTCTCTTCTACACCAATTATCCTAGGTTTGACCTTCTCATTCTGTCCTGGATTTTCTGGATGATTTGGATTATGATTTTCTACCTCTCATAGTTTCTGTTTTGAAGTCTTTTGCAATCCTGAGTGGTCTGACTTTATGTTACTTGTGCTTTTTCCCTTATTGCTTGTAGTATTTGTTCTTCTTCTTCTTCTTCTTCTTTTTTCCCCAACATTCAGTGTTTTGACTATTATGTGTCAGGAGGAGTTTCTTTTCTGGTCCAATCTATTTGGGGTTTTGTAGGCTTCTCATATGTTCATGGTCATCTAGTTCTTAAGGTTAGGGATTTTTTTTTCTATGATTTTTGGAAGCTATTTAGTTGGCTTTTTACTTGGGAGACTTTGCTGTCTTCAATACCTTTTATACTTAGGTTTTGTCATTTCATTGTGTCCTCAATATTCTGGATGTTTGGGGTTAGGAGCTTTTGGATTTTTGTGTTTTTCTCTAACTGTTGTGTCAATATTTTCTATGTATCTTTTGCCCCTCAGCTCCTCTCTTCCATCTCTTTTTGACTGTTGGTGATGCTCGCATCTATCCCTCCTAATTTCTTTCCAAGGTTTTCTATCTCCAGTGTTTTCTCCTTTGTGATTCTATTATTGTTTCAATTTTCATTTTTAATTTTTTCATTTGTTTGATTTTGTTGTCCTATAGTTCTTTAAATGATTTTTGTGTTTCCCCTTTAAGGGCATTTACTTGTTTTCATGTGCTTTTCTGAAATTTTTTAATGGAGTTACTGATTGTGTTTCTCATGGACCTCCATCCTTGTCATAAAGTATGATTTTAAGTCCATATCTTGTTTTTCTAGTGTGTGGAGAAATCCAATACTTCCTGTGGTTGGAGAACTGGGTTTTCATGTTGCCAGTCTGTCTTGGTTTCCATTGATTATCTTCTTGTGCTTGCTTCTTGCCATCTTGTTATCTGTTATACTTGGTGATCTTTTTTCCTCTCACTGAAGCTTGTCTCTCCTATTTCTGAAGGCTCTTGGGCTCAGGAGGAATATTACTTTTGGGTACTTGGCGCTTTCTGGGCAGGCGGCATGTTCTGATGGTGGCGATCCAGTTCTGTCTTCATTGACTTAGATGGGAGAAAACTTCTGAAGCTCTTCTGGGTACTCAGCAGTCTGCAGACAAGCCCTGAATCCTAATGGCAGAGATGTGGCTATATCTCTGTGACAGAACAGACCTGTTCCCAGACAGCACCTTGCTACCTGCACCCTAACAGTTCCCAATCCTCTCTCCCAGGATAGTGAGTGGGTGGGGAGTGGGGGTCTCACCCGTGGGCTCACCTATTGGCTCAGTTGGAAGAGTGGCTGTGAGGCTCTTCTGGGTGCTCATCAGTCCAAGGACAGGCCCTGAGTCTTTATTTGAAAGACTCAGTTTTGTCTCTGAGTCAGAACATATCCATTCCCAGACATCATCAAACTACCTGGGCACTGAGAGTTTCTGGTAGTCTCTCCATGGATATTCAGTAGGGGGGAAGTGGGGGGCTCACCCATGGTCCCAGGTGAGAGAGTGCTTGTGAGGCTCTTCTGGGTGCTCAAAGTTTTTTTTTTTTTTTAATAGTAGATAGATACTATGATGGTTTGAATATGCTTGTTTCATGGGAAATGGTACTCCTAGGTGATGTGGAAGTTTTATAATACGTGTGGCCTTGTTTGAGAAGGTGTATCATTGTACATGGGGCCATTGAGGTCTTTAGGTTCTTAAGTTCCATTCAGAGTGGAACAGAGATATGACCTCTTTGGCTGTCTTCTGATCAACATGTAAAACTCTTGATTCCTCCAGTGTCCTGTATGTCTGCACACACCCAAGCTTCCCACCATGAGAGAAGACTGAACCTGTGAAGCTAGAAGCCAGCCACAACTACCTGTTTTTCTTTTTAAGAATTGCCTTTATCATGATGTTTTTTCATAGGAAGAAAAATGATAACTAAGACAGAGACTATTCTAGAAATCTATAGCTTGTCAAAATTTCAGAAAGAAAACAACTGTATGGCTTTTAACTCAAGTTATTTTATTTACAGCAAAATCAGTAAACAAAAATTTATGAAACAGCCACAGAAGAAGAGATGGAAGGATGGCAAAAGTTAAAGGATCAGAATGTGTATTTTGAGATGGTGTCTTCCAGACATAAGAGAAATTACACCCATAAAATCTATGATTATTTTAGTTTCTTTTTTAAGGTTTCACTACACAAATTAGAATCTAAGGAAATCAATGCATACACCAAGTTACGTTGACATTTTAGCTACATTCATAAACTTTTATTTTGACTCTTGTTCTGTCCTATAACAACCAGCATATTTTAGTTGATCTCTAACTTCATTGGTCTTGTTTAAATGCATTATGTATAGATTTCACTGCTAAAAGGCTATAAAAATGGGGGTAGAAAGTATTGGCCAAGGAACTAGAGACCACAGTTCCTATTGTGCTCTATAGTGATTACTGATTGTGCCTCTTAGTTAAGAAAAACAACAATAAAAATTGCTAAGTCATCTACTAACACATCTGTGACAAAACAAAACTTCTGTTGTTCTTATTAATGGTTCCATCTCCATTGTGAGCTCCCAGAACACCAGTGCTCTTATTAACCTATCTTTTAACAGGTAGAGGGCTCCCTCCTGTGGGCAAGTAGCTGAAACAGTTTCCATGGCAACAGAAATCTCCAAATCCTCATATCAAACCCTAACTAAGAAATCCCAAGATTGCATACAAAGACAATAGAAATTGGAAAAAAACTAAGAAAAAAAAGAAATATTGATTAATAAAGAAAAGATTGCAAAAATTTCTAAAAACTAAGTAGAAAAATTGGAAGAAGAAAGGAAGAGATAACAACAAAAACAAAACACTACCATAAACAAATTTATTAGAACATGAAAAGAAAAGAAAAAGAAGCCAGTAGCAACATTATCATAGAAATGTCCTAAAGTTAATCATGATAATGCATTCACTGTGGTGGTTTGAATAAAATGAACATTATAGATTCCTATGTTTGAATACTTGGTCCACTGTAAGTGAAGTTACTTGGGAAGGATTAAAAAATGGGGCTTTCATGGAAGAAATGTGTTGCTGGCTGTGACTTTTGGGGTTTCAAAGCATATATCAGTCCCAGTCTCTCCCCCCTCCCTCTGTCCTTCCTTCCCTCCCTCCTCCCTCCCTCTTTCTCTCTGTCTCTGTCTCTTGTCTTTGTATAAGGATATAAGTTGTTAGTTACTGTTCCAACATCATGCCATTCTGCTCAGATAATCTCTGCCACTTAAGGGCAGGAATTAGAGTTGGTCAGGAATTAATTCTCTAAAATTTTAAACAAGAACTGCCCCCAATGAAATGTTTTAATGGATTAGAGTTGACTTAGTTAGAGTGTCTCCTTAAAGTAATAGAACTTTTATAAGACACTCATTTATACTATCAAATGATGATAAATATTTAAAATGTGAAAAATGATTAGTGTAATTAATTTATTAAATGTTTCTATAATTAATAGGTTCTGCTGAACAGTATTATGCTAATCTTTCATTTTATTCATATACAAAATAAGAAGTAATATATATATATGTTTATGATAAGAAGACAAAGAGAGAAAAATGATAGATATTCTTATTGTATAAATATATCACATAATAATAATGTTTATGACTATGTTCAAAAGTTTATCAAATAAACTTTTTATTATAAGTCAATAAAATATTATAAATTTGGAAAATATAATCGAGCCTAATTTCATGCTTGACATTCAAAATAAAGTATGTGTGACTAAAAATGAATGATGAATATTTATCAGGAATATGACACAAGAAAAATGAAGGAACTATAAATTTTCAGTGAAGATTAAAGTATTATAAAGTGCAAACTTAGATCGCAGGAAATATAAGAATATTTGAAAGCTTATCTGGAGAATAGAGATACATATTTTCCTTTAATCAGGGTTGTATACTCTGCTGTCTTGAACATAGCTGTAAGCACTCTTAATTGTGTAGATGAAGGAAGATATCAAAAAAGTTCCAAAGAATATTAGTAGTCATTTATATATTATAGACCAAGGGGTGGAATGGAGAAATGTTAAAATGAATTTTCGAACGTGCATACAAAAGTTATTGTTAATGGAGAAGACAGATTATCTCAAATTTATAAGCTTCAAGCACTTCATAAAAGGAGTTCCATGTACTATATTTAGAAAAATAAGATTTGAGTGTCTCAAGAGTTCAGGATAATTTTAGAGTCTTTATTTTTTCATTTCATTAATATTTTATTAGATAGCTATTTTAGTATAACATCTCTACAAATCAAAAACTTTTAGGGATTGTAGCAATTATAAATTAACTGAAAAAACAAACTAGAAGAGAAGTTAGAAAGTATTTTTGGTGCATGACACAGTTGAGAACTACTTAGGTTAATCAATTTCATCAGACCTGTCCATGATGATTTTCTGAAGTCCAACAGTAAAGAAACAGGAAATGTCTAGAAGACACATAGAAGAAGAACCTGACCATCAGTCTTCTGTTTTCCACTACTGTCTCACCATGAGTGTTACACAGCTGAAATATGTTCATATTTTAATTTATGAATACTAATATTATATTCCTAGAAGGCAATAAAAGGCCTTGCTGTGAAACTCAAAATTTTGCAGTTATGATCTGGTCCTTCCATTGTGAAAATTATTTCTGCAGCTACTGGCAAATTTAAGATGAATTTTACATGTTAAAGAAGTGAAAGTGGAGAAAGAATTGTCCTATAGTTATTGACTATATGAGCCACTATGGGCATCTGTGTGATATCCAACTATACATACCAAAAATATGTTACATATATAGACTTTGGAAAATAGGTAAATTTAAACCTGGGTTTATAGTCTTCAAAATTAACAAACTTAGTGGCTTACAAATTAGTAATTTATTCAATATTTTGGTTAATATACAGGAATATAAACAGATAAAAATATAATTAAAAATATAGAGAGAAAGGGGGAGAGAGAGAGGAAAAGGGAAGAAGGCATAGAGGGTAAAGGAAAAGAAAGAGAAAAGGAGGAGAGAGAAGAAAATTTGAATCAAAAGTGAGATTTACATTCCTTTGCTTTATATAAGAATATTTAGCCCCAGAGAATAAAGTGATAATTTGGCTATGAAAGACATTACAAGCTTTTGCAGTGAGGTCAGGAAAACACCTAGTGAGAGGTCTCTGTGTCAGTCAGCTTACATGCTGGCATAATTAGTATATAGAATGGTTATTGTGAAAAGGAAATCAAAAACTTCTTTGCTTAGTTAATGTTGCCTTTTGCTGGGGTTACCTAGGGAATATTGATGTTAAGAATGATAGGAAATCGTTAAAAACATTCTGGCAGTTCATATAACAGAAGCCCCATATTCCAGAAACATCTAAGTTTGTCTGGAAACCAAACCACCATATGTACCTTACCTTCCACTGCTAAGTCAAAATGGAGTGTTTCGAAATGAAAGGGTGTTTCAAAATGCTAGGTGTGATGATAATAGAAAATATATAAAATTAATTTTAAATGTAAAAGGATTAGGGATGAAGTAACTTTCATAAAAGAAGCTTGAAAATTAAATCTGTATATAGGTAGTATTCTTTCCATTTTCTTTTTTGAGCACATGATACTTTCCAATTTGTGTCTAACTGAGTCAATTCTCTTTCTAGAGGCAGTGTCAAAATAGTCTATGTACTGTTTGTTTTCATTTCTTTCCTACGTAATCCAACTAGAATTGAAACATCACTATTCTATCCTCCAAATACTCTGGTTCATTTGTTTTTCAGTAACAGACTTTTAGGGATTTGTTGTATTTATTTATACTTACTGCATCTTTTTTATAAATTATATTCGAGTCCCGGTATTATTCCTTCTCTGCCATTTGATTGGGCATAGTGGGTTTATATTAATTTGCAATTAGTTTATATATACATCATGATATTATAAATTTTATTTGATTACTGTTTTCATTTATGTCTGATATGTATTTTAAATGATCCACCTTAACCACTGTATTTATTACAATTTACATTATTTTCATAGCAGTTACTATGGAGATAAGATACAGCACCTGCATTGTGGAAATAATGTGAAAAAACATGAAGCTATTGCTTTGTTCCTTCTATTTTGTAATATTAATATACAAATTACCTGTTTATAAATGACAACCATTCCAATATTGTTTTGTAATTATTGTTTTTATTGTATTTTTAAACAATAAAAATGGATCCAAACAAAATTTTATTCATACTAGTTTTGATATATGCTCATGTAGTCACATCAAAGCTGCAATATTATTCTATATGAATTTAAACGATTAAATGAGAGAATTTTATCTCCTTTGAAACCAAGTATTGTGTTTAAATTCTAATGAAATTCTGAAAGCATAGTATTATTTTGGCTATTCTTTTATCTTTTAAAAATTTTTATTGCATATTCTCAGTATTTACATTTCACATGTTATTCCCTTTCCCCACACTCCCATCCCCTCTCCCCTCCCCTTGCTTTCAGGAAGGTGCTCCTTCTCCCAACTACCCAGTATCAAATCAGTGCCTTAGCATTTGCCTACACTGGGAAAACAAGCCTTCACTGGAAGTAAGGCCTCACCTCTCTTTGACACCAGATAATGCTAACCTCTGGAGCCGCTGTTCCCTCAATGTCTACTCTCAATGATGTTTTAGTCCCTGGGAGCTCAAAAGAGTTTTGTCGTTGATATTGTTGTTCTTTCCATGGGGTTGCAAACCTTTTAGCTCCTTTATTGGGGTTTGAAATGGTTAACTGCAAGCATCCTCATCTGTACTGTATCAGGAGGGTACTGGCAGAGCCTCTCAGGAGGTATCCATATTAGGCTTCTGCCAGTACGCACTTCTTGCCATCAGCACTAGAGCCTAGGTTTAGTGGCTGCATATGAGATTGGTCCCTAAGTAAGTCGTTCTCAAGATGATCTTTTCTTCAATCGCTGGTCCTGTATTTGTCCCTGTATTTCCTCCCATGGTTTATTTGTTCTCCCTTCTAATGAGGATTCAGGTGCCAACATTCTGGCCTTTGTTCTTTTTGAGCTTGATAAGGTCTGTGAATTTTTCTTAGGTAATCTCATCTTTGGGGCTATTTTCGACTTATCAGTGAGTGCATACCATGTGTGTTCTTTTCTTGTTGGGTTACCTCACTCAGGATGATATTTTCTAGTTTTATCAATTTGCCCAAGAATTTCATGAAGTCATTTTTTTTTTACTAGATGTTTTTACATGTTTTTACTCTACTGTGTAAATTTCCATGTTTTCTGTATCTATGCCTTAGTTGAAGGATTTCTGAATTTTTTCCAGCTTCTGACTATTACATACAAGGCTGCTATGAACACAGTAGAGAATGAGACTCTATTCTATGCTGGAGGATCTTTTGAGCATATGCTAAGGAGCTGTATAGCTGGTTCTTTATGTAACACTATATGTAGTTTTCTGAGGAAATGTCAGACTGATTTCCAGAGTGGTTATACCAACTTGCAATCTGTTGACAAATGGAGGAGTGTTCCTCTTTCTCTACATCTTTGCCTGCATCTGCTTCACCTGAGTTTTTTTATCTTAGCCATTCTGACTGGGGTGAGGAGGAATCTCATGGTTGTTTTGATTTGCATTTCACTGATGACTAGGGATGTTGAGCATTTCTTTAGCTGCTTCTCAGCAATTCAACATTCCTCAGTTGAGAAGTCTTTGTTTAGTTCTGTACCCCATTTTTAATAGGGTTATTTGATTGTTTTGGGTCTAACTTCCTGAGTTGTTTGTATATACTGGATATTAGTCCTCTATCAAATATAGGATTTATAAAGATTGTTTCTCCATCTGTTGGTTGCTATTGACAATGTCCTTTGCCTAAATCTTTGCAATTTAATGAGGTTCAATTTTACATGCTTGATCTCAGAACATAATCCACTGCTGTTCTGTTCATGAAAATTTCCCCTGTGCCTATGTGTTTGAGAATCTTCTATTTCTCTTCTATTAGTTCTGGTGTATCAAAATTTTAGGTAGAGGTCTTTAAACATCTTGGTCTTGAGCTTTGTACAAGGTGATAAGAATGTATCAATTTACATTCTTCTACATGCTGACCTCCAGTTGAATCAACACCATTTGTTGAAAATGCTGGGTTTTGTTTGTTTGTTTGTTTGTTTGTTTGTTTGTTTTAATTTTTTCCCTCTGTATGGTTTTAGTGTCTTTGTCAAAGATTAAGTAACCACATATGTGTTTATTCCTTTCATGGTCTTCAGTTTTATTCAATTGATCTACCTACCTGTCTCTGTACTAATATTGAAAGATTACTGAATTTGGGGAATTACCTCACTCTAGTTCTGGGAGAACTTACAGAAAGCCTATCTTGTTGAAATCAGGCAAGAGTTTTATTAGGTGAATAGGGGGAAACCAGAGCTCTGGGACAACACATAGCTCACACAGGAGATAGAGGAGTCGGCCCCGAACTCAATTAGGGGGGCATATTTATAGGGAAAATTACATAAGCACATCAGGCACATAGCAATTTTATTGACTGATTTAAATTGGCATACTCTGCGTAATTTGCACACAATTTACCTCTAGGTTATTGTATTTTGGGACAAACTGACCTTGTATTTGTTTTTCTCAGGACTGCAGAGCCAGACCTTATCAATGGTCTGGGGTTGGGCCATTTCTTTGAACATGTTACTTTGTTTTTAGCCTTGAGACATACTTGTTTGTCCTCAAGGCAGGGTTGATGGGGCTAGCTTAAAATTTTAATTCTTTTAATATCATACTTTTTTTCATGATTGTTCTGTAATAGAGCTTGAGTTTGTGGTTCTTGATTCAACTGGAAGTTTTTTTTTTTTTTTCCTTTTTATTCCAAATGAATTTGCTAATTGTCTTTATGACTTTATGAAGAATTGAGTTGAAATTTTGATGGGGATCACATTGAATCTGTAGATTACTTTTTTCATGATGGCCATTTTTACTATATTAACCTGGCTAATCCATGAGCATGGGAGGTCTTTCCATCTTCTGAAATTTTCTTTGATTTCTTTCTTCAGAGACTGGAAGTTTTGTCATACAGATCCTTCACTTCCTTGGTTAGAATCACACCAACATAATTTATATTTGTTCTGATTATTGTGTAGAGTGTGCTTTCTCTGATTTCTTTCTCAACCTGTTTGTTTTTTGAGTAGAGAAAAGCTACTGATTTGATTAAGTTAATTTTATATCCAGCCACTTTGCTGAAGTTGTTTATCAAATTTAAGAGTTCATTGGTGGAATTTTTGGAATCACTTAAGTTTACTATTATATCATCTGCAAATAGTGATGTTTTGACTTCTTTCTTTCCAATTTATATCCCTTTCACCTCTTTTTTGTTGTTTAATTGCTCTGGCTAAAAATCCCAGTACTATGTTGAATAGCAGCTAGGAGAAAGTGGGCAGCCTTTTCTAGTCCCTGATTTTAGTGAGATTATTTGAGTTTCTATCCATTTGGTTTGACGTTGGCTACTGCATGGCAGTATATTGCTTTTACTTTATTAAACTATGTGCCTTGAATTGCTGACCAAGTCTTTTAAGATGAAGGGGTGTTAAATTTCTCAAATGATTTCTCAGCATCTAATAAGATAATAATGTTGTTTTTTCTTTGAGTACTTTTTTTAATATAGTGGATTCTATTGATGGATCACTGGATATTGAACAATTCGTGCATCCTTGTGTTGAAGCAACCTTGATCATGATGGATGATGGATATTGATGTGTTCTTGGATTTGGTTTGCAGAAATTGAATATTTTTGCATCCATGTTCTTAAGGGATATTGGTCTGAATTTCTCTTTCATTGTTGGGTCTTTGAGTGGTTTAGGTATAATCATAATTGTGGCTTTGAGAAATGAATTTGGTAGAGCTTTTTTTTTTTTTCTATTTTGTGAAATAGTTTGAAGACTATTGACATTAGGTCTTCTATGAAGGTCTAATAGAATTCTGCACTAAAACCATTTGGTCCTTGGCTTTTTTTGATGGGAGACTTTTGATGACTTCTTCCATTTCTTTTGAAGTTTTTGGACATTTAAGATGGTTTACGTGAACCTGATTTAATTTTAGTACCTGGTATCTGTATAAAAAATTATCCATGTCCTTCAGTTTTTCCTGTTTTTGTTGAGTATCTGGTTTTGTAGTAGGGTCTGATAATTTTTTTTTTTTGAATTTCCTGTTTCTGTTGTTATTTCTCCCTTTTGTTTTCTAATTTTGTTAATTTGGATATGATTCCTATGCCCTTTAGTTATTCTGGCGAGGTGTTAATCTAACTTGTTGAGTTTTCCAAAGAAACAGCTTTTAGTTTTGTTGATTCTTTATATAGTTCTTTTTGTTACTACTTGGTTGATTTCAGCTCTGAGTTTGATTATTTCCTGCTGACTACTGCTCTTGGGTGTATCTTCTTTTTTTGTTTTATAGCTTTCAGCTGTGCTGTCAAGCTGCTACTGTATGTTTTGTCTAGTTTCTTCTTGGAGACACTCACAGCTATGAGTTTTTCTCTTAGTACTGCTTTCACTGCATCCCATAAGTTAGGGTATTTTATGGCTTCATTTTCATTAAATTGTATAAAAATCTTAATTTCTTTCTTTATTTTTTCCTTGACCAAGTTATCATTGAGTAGAGTATTGTTCAACTATTATGTATATGTAGGCTTTTTGTTGTTTTTGTTGTTGTTTTACACCAGCCTTAATCCATGGTGATCTGATAAAATGCATTAGATTATTTCAAAATTCTTGTATCTGTTGAGGCCTGTTTTGTGAACATTTGTATGGTCAATTTTGAAGAAGGTATCATGAGGTTATAGGAAAAACTTATATTCGATTTTATTTCGTGGGGGGGGGGTGAAATGTTCCATGAATATATATCAAATCTATTTGGTTTGTAACTTATGTTAATTTCATTGTGTCTCTGTTCACTCTTTCCATGATCTGTCCATTAAGGTGAGTAGACTGTTGAAGTCTCCCACTATTATTGTGTATAGTACAATGTATGTTTTGAGCTTTAGTAAAGGTTCTTTTATGAATGTGGATACCCTTGTATTTGGAACATAGATGTTTAAAGTTGATAGTTCACACTGGCAGATTTTTTTTTTTTTGAATGAGTAAATAGTGTCTTTATTTATCTTTTTTGATAACTTTTGGTTGAACGTCACTTTTATTCGGTATTTCAATGGCTACCCCATCTTGTTTTTTGTGACTATTTGCTTGGGAAATATTCTTCCAGCCTCTTACTCTGAGATGGTGTCTGTCTTTGTAACTGAGGTGCACTTCCTCTATGCCGCAAAATGCTGGATCCTGTTTAAGTATCCACTCTGTTAGTCTATGTCTTTTTATTGGGGAATTGAGTCCAAGACATATTAAGGACTAGTGATTATGGTTTCTGGTTATTTTTGTGGTTAGAAGTGGAATTATATTTGTTTGAATATATTCTTTTGTGTTTGTTGCAAGAAGATTATTTTCTTGGTTATAGTTTCTCCCACAGTGTTGCAGATTTTCATTTAGTACCCTTTGTAGAGCTGGATTTGTGAGAAAATGATGTGTAAATTTATTTTTGTCATGGAATATATTGGTTTCTTTATCTATAGTAATTGAGTGGTTTCTGGGTATAGGAACATGGGCTAGCATTTGTGTTCTGTCATGGTCTGAATGACATCTGTCTGTGATCTTTAAGCTTTCCTGGACTCTGTTGAAAATTCTTGTGTAATTTTGATAGGTCTTCCTTTTTTTTTGTTTTTGTTGTTTTTTTTTGTGCATTTGATGTTTTGACTATTATATAAGGGGGGGATTTCTTTTCTTGTCCTGTCTATTTGGAATTTTTAAGCTTATATGGTCAAGCTTATCACATTTTTAGGTCAGAAAAGTTTTTTTTCTATAATTTTATTGAAGATATTTACTGATTCTTTAAGTTGGGAATCCTTGCTATTGTCTATTCTTGTTATTCTTAGGTTTGGTCTTTTTATTCTGTTCTAGATTTCCTGAATATATGGGATTAGGAGCTTTTTTCATTTTTCATTTTCTTTGTTTAAACAATGTTTTGTATGGTATCTTCTTCTTTTTAGAGTTTCTCTTCTATCTCTTGTATTCTGTTGATAATGCTTACATCTATAATTCCTTTTTTTTTCCTCTCTAAGGTTTTCTTCTCTAGAGCTTTATCCCTTTTTGGCTTATTTATTGCTTCAATTTACATTTTTTACATCCTGGATGGTTTTGTTCAATTCCGTCACCCATTTGGTAATGTTCTTCTATATTTCTTTAAAAGAGTTAGTCATGTTCTTCTTCAAGTCCTCTAACATCATCTTGAAATATGATTTTAAATCTGAATCCTGCTTTTCAGGTGTGATAAGATATCCAGAACAGTTGGAGAACTAGTTCCGGATGATTTCTTGTAAACTTGGTTTCTGTTGCTTATGTTTTTGTACTCGCTGTTTGCCATTTGGTTGTTTCCAGTGCTCCTGTCCTAGCTGTCTCTGACTAGTGCCTGTCCTCCTTGAGATCCTGATTGTGTCAGAACTTATCACAGTCCAGATATCTCTGTGATTCTGTGATTCTGGGATTCTGAATGTGTCAGAATTCCTGGTAGTTAATTTGCCACTGAGATACTGGACTCTCAAGGTGACCAAACTACTGAATTCCATGAGTGTGTCAGAGCTCCAGTGCTCCTGGGTTTGTCTCATCTCCTGAAAGTCTAGCTTCTTCTATAATTCTGGGACTGTTAGCACACATGTATTCTTCTTATCATGTGTTCCTATAATCCTATGATACTAGGCATTTTAGAGAAGTTGGGCTTCCTCTGCATGTTTTGGATTGTGTGTGCTACCAGTGTCTAAGGTCTGCTCAGGCCTCAGTTCCCTATTGGTTTTTTTTTTTTTTTTTTTTTTTTTTCTTTATCCAATAATATTTTATTTGTAAAGTTTTTTTTTTTTTTTTTTTTAGGGGTTTTAAATTTTATTTTATTTCCATGGTTAGCTTCTTTTTTTTTACAACTTTATTTTACAAAGCAAAAATAAATGTACAGATTTTAAACAGTTTTTTGCTTAAAATTATACAATTTTTGTCAGTATTCTTTTTCAGATTATAACACAATTTTTACATAAAACTATATGAATATATTTTTTAGTCAGTACTTGATTTTTTTCAAGGTTTGATTGTATGCCTTGAAAACTTAATAGTTACAATGAGCATAAAGTACATGTAAAACAAAATATAACATGGAAATAGTTAAAGTTTTCTTGTTTTGTAAATATTTTTTGTTTTGTTTTGTTTTCTTTATTTCCTGGACTTCATACAGTCTGTTAGTTGTTTCTGGGGGAGTGCAAGCCTCTGGGGTTAGCATCCCACTATCAGTGACTACATATTATATCTGTTCTTTTGTGACTGGGTTATCTCACTCAGGATGAAGTTCTCTAGATGCAGCCATTTTCTTAAGAATTTGGTTAAGTCACCTGATTTTTGACAAAGAAGCAGTAAACATTCAATGGAAAAAAGACAGCCTATTCAACAAATGGTGCTGGTCCAACTGGCACTCAGCATGCAAAAGAATGAAAATAGACCCTTTCTTATCTCCTTGTACAAAGCTCAAGTGTAAGTGGATCAAAGATCTCCACATTAAATCAGATACACTGAAACTATTAGATGAGAAAGTAGGGAAAACCTTAGAACACATAGGCACAGGAGAAAATTTCCTGAACAAAACACCAATGGCTCAAGCCCTAAGGTCAAAGATTAACAAATGGGACCTAATGACATTGCAAAGTTTCTGTAAGGTTAAGGACATCGTCAAGAAAACAAAACGGCAACCAACAGAATGGGAAAAGATCTTTACCAACACCACATCAGATAGAGGCCTAATATCCAAGGTGTACAAGGAACTCAAAAAACTAGACACCAGAGAATCAAATAACCCTATTAAAAATGGGGTACAGAGCTAAACAAAACGTTTTCAGTTGAGGAACACCGAATGGCCGAGAAACAACTCAGGAAATGCTCCACATCCTTAGCCATCAGGGAAATGCAAATCAAAACAACCCTGAGATTCCACCTCACACCAGTCAGATTGGCCAAGATCCAAAACTCAGAGGACAGCAGATGCTGGTGAGGCTGCAGAGAAAGAGGAACACTTCTCCACTGTTGGTGGGGTTGCAAGCTAATACAACCACTCTAGAAATCTGTCTGGCGATACCTCAGAAAATTGGATATAGTGCTACCTGAAGACCAAGCTATTCCACTTCTGGGCATATACCCCAGAGCCACTTTAATACACAACAAAGATATATGCACCACAATGTTCATAGCGGCTCTATTTATAATAGCCAGAAGCTGGAAGGAACCCAGATGTCCTTCAGAAGATGAATGGATACAAAAATTGTGGTACTTATACACAATGGAATACTACTCAGCCACCAGAAACAATGACTTAACCTATTGGTTTTTAATACCCATATATTTTTTTGTAACTAGTGAACAAATCATCCTCTTAAATAAATAAATAAACAAATAATTTAACAAGTAAATAATGGGAAGAATATACTTTTTTCTAGAGCCTATCAAGACCATTTTACATCCTATTTTTTTAACCATTGCCATAGTAAAGTGCATAAAAGAATTTTGACTTGTTACATAAACTTGTACTTCCAATAGTTGAGCTTAGATTTGAAGATCTATATTCTGTATCATATTTTGAAAAACTTTACCTCCTATGTTTTTCAAATACTGTTTTTATCCTCTGCTCTAATACTTTAAGTTTCTACAGTGAACTTCTTGAAGGTCTGGGTCTCTCTCAATCTTTCCTGCAGATCTCTTTACAACCTGAACTGTAAAGACTGTACCTATCACTTCAAAGTTCCTCAAAGCATTACTGAAATTTTTTTTTGAAAAATTGGTTTTATTAATTTACATTTCTACTTCTGTTTTGTTTATCATATGATTCACTAGATTATTTGTTTTTTATTTAACATTCTATTATTAGTTCCTATTATATGTAACAGCATTATTATATTTTACTTGTTTAGGTATTATTAATTTATAATTTTGTATTTTTTCTTACAACTTTATATAAAAAAACAGGGATACATGTACATATTTTTAAAAGCATTTTGCTATATAAATATATTTTTGTCAGCACTTGATGATTTTAAAGGTTTGATAGTATGCATTGAAATCTTACTAGTTACAATAAGCATAAAGTATATGTAAAATGAAATTTAATACAGAAATAGTCAAAGTTTTCTTGGTGTGCATACATTAAACAAAGTAATTTTTATATACCAAAAATTTTCACAAGGTTGTCCTCTTGGCTCTTGAGTTATTAATGATTTAAAGTCTACATATACCCCACTCTAAGAGGGTGCTATACACTTATAGTTGTTGTTGTTGTTGTTGTTGTTGTTGTTGTTGTTTCTAAGAAGGACTGGGGCTTACACATTTTGGCCTTTCTTTTTTTGAGCTTCTTATGATCTGTGAGCTATTTCTTGGAAATTCAGATTTTTCAGGAGCTAGTATCCAATTATTAGTGACTGCATATTATGTTTTTTTTTTGTTCTGAGTTATCTCTTTTGGAATGATATTTTCCAGATACATTCATTTTCCTAGGAATTTTATAAAATCATTGTTTCTAATAGCAGGCTAATATGCTATTATGTAAATATATGACAATTTCTGTATCCATTCATCTACTCAAGGATATTGAGGTTCTTTCCAGCTTTTGGCCATTATAAATAAGGCTGCTATGAACATGGTAAAGCATGTGTCCTTGTTATATGTTGGAGCATCTTTGGGGTATATGTCCAGAAGTGGAATAACTGGGTCTTCAGGTAATACTATGTCCAATTTACTGAGAAACCACCAGACTGATTTCTAAAGTGGTTGCACCAGTTTACAACCCAACCAACAGTTGAGGAGTGTTCCTTTTTTTCCCTGCATCCTCAAATTTTGACCTTTTTTTTTCTATAACCCATTTTTAATCTTTGCTGCTCAACTATAAAATATTTACCTTTTAAGGCATAACTCTTCTTCTTTCTCTTCTTCAACTTATTTCTTGACTAATTACAAAATCTTTTAAGTCAGTGGTATGATATTAATCTCATAATAGATAATAGATAATGATTAGCAAGCAACATAAGTTTTATTTTAATAGAATAATGCAGCTATTTGTTGTAATTGAAAGGATGTAATTCTATTTCATTTCAAAATATATTTATGCTCTTTTCTAAGTTTCTACCATATTTTTTTCTATCATAAAATTCTTTGGACTTTTTTAAAATACTGGACCATTTAGATAAAAATATTACAATAAATATAATAGTTTTTTGCTACTCCAAGTTTATTCATTTTTCTCCTTTCTAAATTTTTAATAGTTTAGTCCATCTTTTACTATTTCTTCAGCAATTTCTATGGATGTACTTTCTAGACTGACTCAATTAATAAAGCATGCTATTGGGTAATCCAATTGTTTTTTAAATGTGTAATTTATTATTAACCTTTCCATCTCATAGTATCTTTATGATATATGTTCATCAGCTAAAAATAGATTATTTTTTCTTCAATCTTTCATATATCTGTATTTTTCACTTTGTCAGTTATGTCTGTGGAAATTTGTCTATCCTCCAACTTTAACAGCTTTGTAATAGCCTTAGCGTTAACTGCCTTTCATAGGCTTTTCCTTTTCCAAATTTCTCCTGTGCCTGTGACATTTTGACTCATGATTGGAGAGATATAAGGGTTGTGAAGAATTACTAAATCAAACTGTTTATACTACTAATGTTATACAAACACTGGCCTTTAGTTTTATTTATTTGTTTTTTACAATAGTGACATGGGAAAGCATTAAGTATGACATGAATGAATCTCACTCCACAGCCATGCCTAGAGTGCAATAGCAGCTTTGAACAGATTAGACAAGCAAAATAGTAACACTGGAAAATTTGCTTAACATTGCTGCTCATTGGGATATGGTTTATAACATCCCTGAAGTGCAGATAAAGAAGATTTGATATTTATCCCCAGCCAAAGCTTTTCAGAATTATTGTTTTTCTGAGTATCAATATCTTATATTTTAAAAGTGATTTTCAGTATAATATGTTTTCTAATTTAATTTCCAGAGTCATCATGCATTGCATTTTAGTGCTTAAAATTTTGTAATGAGAGCGTGGTTTTATTTGGCTCTAATTCAGACATCTAAAAAATAAAATTAGCACATCATGGATGTAATAGTTTGAATGATAATGGCTCAGAAAGTCTCATATATTTGAATGGTTGGTACCCAGTTTGTGGTATTCTTTGAGAAAAGGTTTGGAGTGGCCTTTTTGGCAGAAGTGTGACACCAGGAATAGGCTTCAAGGCTGCACATTTTAACTAGCTTGCTTAATTACTAATTGGTTTCATATTGCTTCATTTTAACATAGCCTAGCAAACATATCAGTCTATAACTGTACTTTAGTTTTTCCTTCTGCTATTGGAGAGAAGAATTACAGATACATTTCTTCTCTTTTTGTAGCTATTTTCTAACTCATCAAAAGAGGTTACAAAAAATGGGAGACTTTTTTCCTATGTAAAAATTTTGAAATTTTATGATTATATTTGAGTCTGAGAATTAGCATATAATCTGGTTAAGGGACAACTAATAAAATAGGTATTTCTTACCTTTATGTGAATTCTGGGGATCAAATTATATCATCAGTCTTGTGTGGCAACACTGTTTTAAAAGACATAGTTACTGCTAATTTTGAAAGCTGAAGAAAGACACGGTTTAAAACATGAACAATCAAACATTATTACCTTCTGGTAAATCCCACTTAATTGAGATTATTTACTCAGGAATTATGAGGAATTTCTTTTTTGGTCCAACGTATTTGGAGTTCTTCAGGCTTCTTTTATGCTCATGGTCATCTCATTCTTAAGATTTGGAAAGCTTTTTACTACAGTTTTGTTGAAGATATTTGTTCTGCATCTTAGCTGATATTCTTAGCCCTCTTCTATTTCTATTATCCATATGTTTGGTCTTCTCATTGTGTTCTGGATCTCCTAGACATTTTTGGTAAGGAGCTTTTTGGTTTCTGCATCTTCTCTGACTGTTTTGTCTATGTTTTCAATGTTCTCTTTGTCCCCTGAGAATCTCTCTTACATCTCTTGTAATCTGTTAGAAATACTTGGATCTGTGACTCCTGATTACTTTTTTTTGATTTCTACCACTAGGGTTGTCTCTTTTAGTGTTTTCTCTACTGTGTTCATTTCTTTTTTTTTAAATTCCTTTCCATTCCTTCATCTCTTTGGTTCTGTTTTCTTCTAGTTCTTTGAGTTATTTGAGTGTTTTTCTTGTTTCTTCTCTAAAAGCTTCTAATTCTTTGTGTTTTTTCTCCCATTCTTGTTTAAGTTTCTCTATCATCATCTTGAGGTAGAGTTTTGAGTCTGAGTCTTCTTTTTCTAGAGTGTTTGGCATTCTGCTCTTTGTTGTGATGGGAGAGCTGGGTTCTAGGGTTGCCAGGTTTTCTTGTTTTTCCTGGGGTATGTTCTTTTGCTTTCCTCTTGCCATCTTGTTGTCAGTGATTGGTTCTTGCCTTTCGCTTGTACCTGGCCTGTTTCCCTGGATCTCTGCTTATCCTTGTTGTGGATGGTCTGAGTGCCTGTTCTTCACCCAAAAGCTGCCAGCTGGGAACAGAAGGCTCAATGCTGTCTTCCTGGTTCCTGGATCAGGCAGGGCAGGGGCACATTTTCTGCATGTGCTTGGCAATCTCTCTGCCTCCTGGCTAGTCAGAACACCTTGTCACCAGGCATGGATGTCCGCTGTTCCTGGTGGCAGATGGTCCGAGCCTCACATTGAATTTCTAATCATTCACTATTTCATTAGATTTAATAAAATGCTCCTTATACAAAACTGAAAATAATTCTGCCAGTAAAGCATTGAGGAAAAACTACAATGTACAGTCCAGAAATTTATTTTAAAATCCTCATATAATTTAACTTTGTATCCTCTTCTTTTTGAGTTATAAACTTTGTCTCTTACAAGACATTCTACTAAATGCTGTTTTAATGAGGTTTTCATGAACCTTTGGGGATCAAAATAACTTTCTTACTGAAAAAAGTTGGGGAAATTCTGACTAACTATGTCTTTTCTTTTATTTTGTTATTCACTTGAGTAATGTAAGCATGAAGTATGAGTTTTCTTATTAAACAGGGAGTTATCATATACTGTAGGCAAAACAAACCATGGCTAGGCAACCATATTTTTTTGAGAATAGAATATGAAACAACTAATAAAAACATGTTAAAAAGAAATCTTTTGGGTTTAAAAAATATTTTTTTCTTCAAAATCTTATTCAGTAGTCTCACATAATATAATAATGTAGTCATACATATTGTAATATCATAATTTCTTCAATAAAAGCTTTTTATGATTGAGATGACATGCAAAGAATATGTCACTATTTGGATGAATTAATCAAAATGAGTTTTTATTTCCTGCAGCTATCTCTGCAGCTATGTAGATAATTAAAAATATATTTAGCATTACATAATAACCTATAAGAAGATTATTTAAGTGTTTTAATATATAACCAAGAGCTTTTCACCCATGCCCAAATTCACTGACAAAAAAAGACTATGAGACTTCTTATATATGCATAAATACCTGGGCCAAAAACTTTGACTCATTTCTGCTACCTTATAACTCATTTGTTCTGAATGAACTAGTCTAAATCATTTCACATGGCAAATTACCTCTTTGTCAGTTTCATGCAACCATCTTACTGAGAGTTCTGTGGAAAGTCCTCTCTGTGTTTGACTCTATCTCAGAATCTTCTCTTTCTGAAAGAACTCATAAATTCTATTTCCTGCCTAAGCAGTCCACATTTTAATGATGATTGATGCTTCCATAGAGTATATAATAAATTGTGTCCATATTTTGCCTTTTGTCCAATAAAAGGCTCTTTCTCTTGTAATACTAAAATATAAATAATAATGATTGTAAAAAATATCAGGTAAGGTTGCATTTATAATGTTCAGTCCATATGTATTTGGGAACTACGAATAAAGTACTCCATTCACAGTTCAATCACAGTGAGTTCTGAGTACATGCACATAAATTAATTTCTATCACAACATGCATTACCAACCTAATTTTTTTAGACTTTAATGATTTTCCTAATTCCTAAATAACTTAAGCTTAATTATGAGACCATAGATATCCAGACTTCAATATCATCAGACATGTGAGTAGGAATAGAAACATAGAAGTAGCTTTCATGACTTTAGAAATGTCAGAAAAATCTTGCTTCCTTGGCAGTCCAATAAATATTATCTGTGCTGTTGTAGCATCATATTTACTTATATTTAGCATTCTGGCATAGAATATCTGCCAGATATGTGTGTGTGTGTGTGTGTGTGTGTGTGTGTGTGTTTGTGTGTATGTGAGAGAGAGAGAGAGAGAGAGAGAGAGAGAGAGAGAGAGAGAGAGAGAGAGAGAGAGAAGTAATAATTAGGAATGAAAAACTACTTAATCTGTCTTGGTAAAACTCAGCAATTGACTTACCTGATCTTATTTGTCCAATTTAGGAAGCATACAGTTAACAGTTGAAGAAAGAGCAGTTTGTTGCCTAGTCAACAGATTCCCACATATGAAGCAACCTCCATAAGGAGGTTCTTAGATTCTCAATGTCTCCTTTGAAAAGGAATGGGGGCGTGTCGAGGACTAGCTATGTATCAAAGTCAGGAAAGCTTTTTAATATTAAACCTTTTTACTATTGTTTTTCTTTTTCTTTTTTTAAACTGCAGGTTTTAATCACCTCTTGGTCTACGCTCCAACTGTTTCATATCACATCTCTCCCTACTATAGGGCATTATATCTAAGGTTCCTCCCTTTAAGTGCTGAGAGTATTTAACCTACTACATTTTTGTTACATTTTGGAGGGTCCTCCCAAACTCTGACCTCCCATGGTTGCTTGTTACCACTATTTCTGCTGGCCTTACATTATTCATTCATTTTCTTTCACCCAGAACCAGATTATATTTCCCTCTCAACCCTATTGCCTTTCCCTTCCAGGTCCTTTCCTTTTGTCCCTCCCCCTTGCGGTTGCTTTTTTCTCCCACTGATGTGGGACTGAAGTGTCTACACTTGAACACTTCAGCTTGCTGACCTTTTTGAGTTTTTTGGACTGTATCTTGGGTGCTCTGTACTGTTTTGGCTAATATCCACTTATTAATAAGTATATGCCATGTATGTCATTTTATTTCTGAGTTACCTCACTCAGGCTAATATTTTCTAGTTCTATTCATTTGCCTGCAAAACTCAGGATTTCCTAGTTCTTAATGACTAAATAGTAGTATTCAACTGTGTAAATGAACCACATTAAATTGTTGTCAGACATCTGGTTGTTGCCAGCATCTGGCTATCACAAATAAGGTCACTATGAACTGATAGAACACATGCCCCTGTGGCATAGTAAAGCATAGTCTCAAGAGTGGTATTGCTTGGTATTCAGGTAGATCTATATCCAGTTTTCTGATGAACGTCCAGATTGATTTCCAGAGTAATTGTACTGGTTGGCAAACCCACCAGCAATTAAAAAGTGTTCATCTTAATCCAAATCCTTGCCAACATGTCTTGCCATGTGAAGTTCCAATCTTAACCATTCAGATTTGTGGAATCTAAGAGTCTTCTTAATTTGCATTGATCTGATCACTAAGAACTTGAAATATTTCCTTAGGTGCTTCTCAGCCATTCAAGATTACTTTGTTGTGAATTCTAGGCTTAGTTCTATACACCATGGTGGGGTTTTTTTTGTTTGTTTGTTTGTTTGTTTGTTTTTGTTGTTTTTTGTTTTGTTTTTTTGTGATTGGCTTGTTTGGTATTTTGGTGGTTACCATCTGATGTTCTTTTTCTATATTAGATATTAGCCTTCTATTGTATGTGGGTATTGTGAACATTTTTTTTTCAATCTGTACATTGGAGATTTCTCTCATTGACTATGTCCTTTGTCTTATAGAAGCTTTCCAGTTTCATGAAGTCCCATTCATCAACTCTTGATCTTAAATGATGAGCCATTGGAGTGCTGTTGAGGAAATTTCTCCCTGTACCAATTAGTTGAGAGCTCTTTCCAACTTTATCTTCTATTAGATTGAAAGTATGTGGTTTACAGTTGAGGTCCTTGATCCACATGATCTTGGGATTTGCAAAGATGAAAAATGTGACAAAATTTATTTTTCTATGTACAAACAGCCAGTTAAACCTGAAGCATTTATTGAATCTGCTTTCTTATTTCCACTGTATAATTTTTAGCTTTTTATCAAAGGTAAAATGCGTATGAGTGTGGTCTTATTTCTGGATCTTCAAATCTATTCTATTTCTTAACCTTTGGTCTCTGTACCAAGACTATGAAGTTTTTTTTTTATCTCTATTGCTTGAGGTATAGAATGCTGATTTCCCCAACCATTATTTTATTGTTATGAATTTGTTTTTGCTATTCTGTTTTTTTGCTTTTCTAGGTGAATTTGACAGATTATGTTTTTATGTCTTTGAAGATTTATGTTGAGATTTTGATGGAGATTGCATTAAGTCTATTGATTACCTTTGGTATTATGGACACATTTTACTACATAAAGTCTGCCAATTCATCAGCATGAAAGATAGGGCCTAATGAGTAGTGCTAAGAGAAGATTTCATAGCACTAAGTGACCTGGTTAAAAAAAAAAAAAAAAGAAAGAAAAAAAACAAAACCTGGAGAGAGGAGAGAACTTACATTCCCAACTTACCAGCACACATGAGATCCCCCCCCCCCAAAAAAAAAAGATTCAACAAACTCACCCAAAAGGAGTAGGAGTAGATAGCAGGAACTAGACAAACTCATGGCTGAAATCAAACAGTAGAAACATAACAATATAATCAACAAAACTAAAAGCTGGTTCTTTGAGAGAATAAACAAAATAGATAAACACCCTAGGCAAACCAACTAAAGGGCCTAGAGGTGTGTCCAAATGAACAAAATCAGAAATGTAAAGAGACAGACAACGTCGGAAATCGAGGAAAGTGCACAACAAACAGTGAAGATCCAGGTACATAAGCCTGGTGAAACGGCACTCCAAGTACCTGGGGAACAGAGAAGTCTGTGCCAAGTACTCAGAAAGTGTGCCCGCCCCAGATTACTTCAGGGAAGCAGGAAGCCTGCCTCAGGGTCTTTGTTTTCACCCAGCGGCCCATGCGTGCAGAACAGGCACACAGTTCATCTACCAGCAGAAAGAGCTGAGATCCAGGGACACTGGCCAGGTACAGGGGAGAGAGGAGACACAATCACTGACAACAAGACCACCTATAAGCACAGACAAGACGATGGCAAGAGGAAAGCAAAAGAACATACTTCAAGGAAATCAAGAAAACTTGGCAACACCAGAACCCAGCTCTCCCATCACAGCAAACAGCAAAATTCCAAACATTCCAGGAAAAGAAGACTCAGAACTAAAATTATACTGCAAGATGATGATAAAAATCCTTTAACAAGAACAGGAGAAAAAGCATAATGAAACAGAAGCTTTTAAAGAGGTAATACGAAAAACACTCAAAGAACTCAAAGAACCGGAGTAAAAAAAAAAAAAAAAAAAGAACCAAAGAGATGAAGGAATGGCAGTAGGAATTTAAAACGGAAATGGAAACAATAAAGAAAACAATAAAACAGACAACCCTAGAGGTAGAAAATGATATCAGGAGTCACAGAAGCTAGCATTTCCAACAGACAACAAGAGCTGGAAGAGAGAATCCCAGGTTCCAAAGACAACATTGAAAACATAGACAAAACAGTCAAAGAAGATGCAAAACCCAAAAATCTCCTAACACAAAATGTACAGGAGCTCCAGGACACAATGTGACCAAAACTAAGGATAATAGGAATAGAAGAGGGCAAAGAATATTAACTAAGAGCCACAGTACATATGTTCAAAAAAATGTAGAAGAAAATTTCTCTACACTTAAGAATGAGATGACCACGAGCACAAATGAAGCCTACAGAACTCCAAGTAGAGTGGACAAGAAAAGAAATACCTCCTGAAACATAACAGTCAAAATACCAAGTGCCCAAAACAAAGAAAGAATGGTAAAAGCAGTAAGGTAAAAAGGTCATGTAACACATAAAGGCAGACCAATCAGAATCACACCCGATTTCTCAACAGAGGCTATGAAAGCTAGAAGATCCTGGACAGACACCATGTAGAAACTAGGAGAACACAAGTGCCAGCCCAAGCTGCTATACCCAGCAGAACTCACAATCACCATAGATGGAAAGACCAAAATATTTCAAGGAAATCTAAATTTACAAAACATCAGCCCACAAACCCAGCATTAAAATGAATTACACATAGAAAACCCAATACAAGGAGGGAAACTACATCCTAGCAAAAACAAGAAAACTCATAAGCAAGAAAACCAAAAGAAGAGACACACAGGCACAAATCTACCTCCAAAAGCAAGAATACCAGGAAACAGCAACCACTATCCCTTAATATCTGTTAACATAAATGGACTCAATTCTCAAATATAAAGATATAGGCTATGAGACTGGACACATAAACAAAAACCAGCATTTTGCTGCATACAGGAAACTCATCTCAGAGACAAAGACAGACACTATCTTAGAGTAAAAGGTTGGGAAAAATAACTTCCAAGCTAATGGCCCCATGAAGCAAGCTGGAAGGGCCATTCTAATATCGAATAAAGAAGATTTTCAACCAAAAGTTATGAAGAAAGATAAAGAAGAACACTTTTTACTCATTAAAGGGAAAATTTCCAGAGGAACTCAAAATCCTTAAAATATATGCTCCAAATACAAGAGTACCCATACTCATAAAAGAAACCCAGCTAAAGCTCAAAAAATACATCGCACCCCACACAGTAATACTGAAAGACCTAAACACCCAACTCTCACCAGTGGACAGATCATGGAAACAGAAACTGAACAAGGACACAGTAAACTTAGCAGAGGTAATGAACCAATTGGAATTAATAGATATCTACAAAACATATAATCCTAAAGCAAAAGAATACACTTTCATCTCAGCACCTCTTGGCACCTTCTCCAAAACTGACCATATAATCGATCACAAAACAAACCTCAATAGATATAAGAAGATTAAAATACGCCCATGCATCCTTTCAGATTACCATGGTCTAAGGCTTATTTTTATAACACCAAAGACAACAAAAAGTCCATATGCACACGGAAACTAATCAATGCTCTATTAAACTATAGCAAGGTCAAAGAAGAAATATAGAAAGAAATTAGGGATTTTCTAGAATTTAATGAATTCCAACAAAGCATACATAAATCTATTGGAAGCAGTGTAAGCAGCACTGAGATGAAAACTAATACCTCTGAGTGCTTCCAAAAAAAACTGGAGAGAGCATACAGTAGCAAGTTGACAGCACAGTTGAAAGCTCTAGAACAAAAGGAAGCAGATAGAGCCAAGAGGATTAGATAGCAAGAAATAACCAAACTCAGAGCAGAAATTGAACAAATAGAAACAAAAGGAATCATTATAGAATCAACAAAAGCAAGAGCTGTTTTTTTTTTTTTTTGAGAAAATTAACAATATTGATACACTCTAAGCCAGACTAACTAGAGGGCAAAGAGAGAATATCCAAATTAACAAAATCAGAAAGAAAAGTAGTGACATAACAACTGAAACTGAGGAAATTCAAGAAATCATCAGATTCTACTACAAATGCCTATATGCAACAAAGCTTGTATATCTGCAGGAAATGGCTGAATTCCTAGGCAGATACCAGATACTAAAGTTAAACTAAGACCAGGTAAACCATCTAAATAATCCCATAACACCTAAAAAAATAGAAGAAGTCATCATAATCCCCCCAACCAAAAAAATCCCAGGTCCCCATGGGTTCAGTGCACAATTTTATCAGACATTTATTGACAATTTAATGCCAGTACTCTCCAAACTATTCTACAAAATAGAATCAGATGAATCACTACCTACCTCATTTTTTGAAGCCACAATAACGGTCATTCCTAAACCACACAAAGACCTTACAAGGAAAGAGAAATTCAGACCCATCTCACTTATGAACATTGATACAAAAATACTCAAAAAAAATCCCTGCAAACCTAATCCAGAAACACATTACTAAAACAATAATTCACCATGATCAAGTAGGCTTTATCCCTGGGATGTAGGGAAGGTTAAATATATGGAAATTCATCAATGTAATCTACCATATAAACAAACTCAAAAAAAAAAAAAAAAAAAAAAACCATGTGGTCATCTCATTAAATGCTGAAAGAGCATTTGACAGTATTCAACACATCTTCATGTTAAAAGTTGTGGAAAGAACAGGAATCCCAAGGCCCATACCTAAACATAAAGAAAGCAATATACAGCAGACCAATAGCCAACATCAAATTTAACAGTGGGAAACTTGAAGCAATCCCACTAAATTCAGAAACTTGACAAGGCTGCCCACTCTCCCCTTACCTATTCAACATAGTATTCGAAGTCCTGTCTGCAGCAATTAGACAGCAAAAGGAAATGAAAGGGATACAAATTGGAAAGGAGGAGGTAAAAGAAATCACTGTTTGCAGACTATATGATATTGTACATAAGTGACTTCACAAATTTCCACCACAGAACTTCTACAGCTGATAAACAAGTTCAGCAAAGTGGGCTGGATGTAAAATTAACACAACGAATCAGTAGCCTTCCTCTACTTAAAGGACAAACATGGGAAGAATGAAATTAGGGAAAAGATACCCTTAACAATAGTCACAAACAATATGAAATACCTTGGTGTGATTCTAATTAAGCAAGTGAAGGACCTGTATGACAAGAACCTCAAACCTTTAAAGATGAATTCGGGGAAGATCTCAGACAATGGAAAGATCTCCCATACTCATGGATTGAAAGAATCAACATTTTAAAAATGGCCATCTTACCAACAGCAATCTACAGTTTCAATGCAATCCCCATCAAAAACCAACCCAATTCATTGAGTTGAAAAGAGAAATGTGCAATTTCATCAGGAATAATAAAAGACATAGAATAGCGAGATCCATCATCAACAACAGTAAAACATCAGTGGGAATCACCATCCCTGACCTCAAGCTATATTACAAGGAAATTGTGCTAAAAACTGCATTGTACTGGTACAGAAATTAGCATGTGGGTCAATGGAATAGAATAGAAGATCCAGAAAGAAGCCCTCATGTATACAGTCACCTGATTTTTGACAACAGAGCTGTAAACATTCAGTGGAAAAAGGACAGTCTATTCAACAAATGGTGTTGGTCCAACTGGCACTCAGCATGCAGAAGAATGAAAATAGACTCTTTCTTATCTCTTTGTATAAAGGTCAAGTGCAAGTGGATCAAAGATCTCCACATTAAACATGGTACACTGAAACTATTAGATGAGAAAGTAGGGAAAACCTTAGTACACATAGGCACTGGAGAAAATTTCCTGAACAGAACATCAATGGCTCATGCTCTAATGCCAAATATTGAGAAATGGAACTTAATGAGATTGCAAAGTTTCTGTAAGGCTAAAGACTCTGTCAAGAAAACAAAACAGCAGCCAACAGATTGGGAAAATATCTTTACCCACCCCACATCAGATAGAGGCCTAATATCCAAGTTACACTAAGAACTCAAGAAGCTAGACACGAGTGAATCAAAGAACACTATTAAAAATGGGGTACAGAACTAAAGAAAAAGTTTTCAATTGAAGAATATCGAATGGCTGAGAAACATCTAAGGAAGTGTTCCACATTCCTAGTCATCATGAAAATGCAAATCAAAATAACCCTGAGATTCCACCGCACACTAGTCAGAATGGCTAAGATCAAAAACTCAGATGACAGAAGTTGCTGGTAAGGATCTGAAGAAACAGTACACTTCTCCACTGTTGCTGGAGTTGTAAACTGGTACAGCTACTCTGGAAATCAGTCTGGCAATTCCTCAGAAAATTGGACATAGTACTACCTGAAGACCCAGCTATTCCACTTCTGGGCATATACCCCAGAGAAGCTCCAAAATACAACAAAGACACAAGCACCACAATGATCATAGCAGCCCTATTTATAATAGCAAGAAGCTTGAAAGAAACCAGATGTCCTTTCATTAGGTGAATGGATACAAAAATTGTGGTTTATTTACACAATGGAGTACTACTCAGCTGTCAGCAACAATGACTTTTGACATTCTTAAGAAAATGAATGCATCTAGAGAATATCATATTAAGTGAGATAACCCAGTCACATAAGAACAGACACAATGTGCTGTCCCTGATAATTGGATACTAGCCCCAAAAAGCTCTGAACACCCCAGAAACAACTCACAGACTATATGAAGTTCAAGAAAAGAAAAAGAAAATGAAAAACCATTATGCTTTATCTTTAAACACCAAGAAAGCTTTGACTAAATCCAGGTTACATCTTGTTTTACATGTATCATGTACTTTATGCTCACTGTAACTAGTAAGATCTTAGTGCACCCTATTAAACCTTTAAAAAAATCAAGTACTGACATTAATGTATTCATATAATTTTATGCAAAAATGCATAAAATCTTTACATTTATCTTAAAACCACCAGGTCCTACTACAAAACCTATAATCAACAAAACAGGAAAATCTAGAAAGTATTCTAGACAGCTATCACATAACAAAAATAACCAAGGGCAGTTAAACTCTCTAAAAAGGCCATATCCTATAAGAAATTAGAAGTCAGTAAAATCTCTCAGCTAAAAAAAAAAAAAAAAAAAAAAAAAAAAAAAAAAAAAAAAAAGTCAGGGCCATAAAGACCCATACCTAAACACTAAACATAACAAAAACAATTTACTGAAACAACAGCCAATATTAAATTAAATGGAGAGGTACTTGAAGCACTCTCAGTAAAATCAGGGACAAGACAAGAATGTCCCCTCTCCCCATATCTATTCAATATAGTACTTCAAGTGTTAGCTATCGAAAAAGACAACAAATGATATCAAGGGTATATAAATTGGCAAAGAACAAATAAAGCTATCACTATTTGCAGATGATGTAATAGTATGCTTAAGCAACTCCAAAATTCTACCTAATAACTCTCTAGCTGATACCAACTTCAGCAAAGTGCCAGATATAAAATTAACTCAAATAAATCACTAGCCTTCCTTTTTACAAATAATAAACATTCTGAAAAAGAAATTATGAAAACAATTCCCTTTATCAAAGCTACAAATAATATAAACTTTAGCCAATCAAGAGATCTATCTCAATAAAAAATATTTAGAAGCACTATACTGTGGATCTCTGAAATTTTTAAAAACGTCTGTCTGTCTGTCTGTATGTCTGTCTGTCTATCTACAATATATTTGAATACCAAATAAGAGAAACCATGCTTGTTTCTCACTATTTACTACTTGTTAAACTGCTGAAACATATTTATTTTATAAAATATACTAAGATCTAACATGACTATAAGTTTAATTGTCAGACTACTAACTTGCAGTTCTCAATTATTTGAAATAATTTCTGAGAGTAGCTTTCAAGGTCTAGAACATAATATTACTCATTTAAAAATTAAATAGGTATGATACTTTAAAAATAGTTGGTATGCAGTATGATGTAACCAAATATAAACTTAATATATATACAAATGGAAGATTTTTGGATAGTAGTAGTTTTATAGTTTAAGAGTAGATTCAATAACTCACCATTTATTTCTATTATTCCAGTATTATTTCTATATGACCCTTTCATAATCATTTCTTTCTTTTTACCCAACACTAGAAAAAAGAGAAAAAAATAAAAGAAAAAGGGAAGAAAAAAGAAATTCCTGAATCTAACTTCACTAGTTTTATTTCTATGCTGTCCAAGACAATAACATGAAACCATACCCATTAAATGTTGACAAACATCCATCTTTAATGAATCGCCAAAATTCATCTACACTACCTCTTGGGAATAGAACATCAGTTTCTTAAAATTGGTCCCTGCTGATTCAGATTATCAAGGTTTCTTTTTTTTTTGGGGGGGGGTGCACAACATTGTTGAGAAATTGGATAATATTATGAAAGCTAGCTGTAGTTTTTGTTATCCAGACTTTGCATCCTGCTGGACAATCTACAAAATGTCCTGTGCAGATATCTGAGGAGAGAGCACTGATGCAGTCTGAGGAAAGATCACATTGGTTACTTGTCTTCTTTAATGTCTTCTTCTTCTCTTCTGTGAATATATAAACTTTCAATAGTATTATACATTTCTATATTAATATAAGAATGATAAAATGCATAAATAAAGATGATTTTTACTTTGCTCCCTGTATAAGCAGGCAAATTATCTGTTAATTTTTATAAGTTAGTTTGGAGATTTTATATATATATATATATATATATATATATATATATATATATATATATATATGCAATTCCTTCTGTGTTGTTTAAAATGATAGTGTAACTGAAGTTTTGGCTGGAGACATTTTCATGTATAGCCAATCTCATTGTCGTTCCCAATTAGAAGAAGCATTTTATGTTACTCATTTTGATTATTTTTAAAATTTCCTTTTACGTCTGCTCCTGGCATTCATGTCTGCAGTCAAGAACTTAGAAAGGTCTTTTCTAGTCAAACCCAACTTTTATTTGTATTGAAGGCATTCATAGTTTTTCTTCTTCCATTCAAACAAACTCAATACATCTTCCCCAACATAAAACAAATCAAACTCGTTTAGTTAAGAAGTTTTTTACATTTTTCCCTAAAATTTTGTTTTTCAGGAGCTGTATTGCCTGTTTCAAAGATATTTAAAATGTAAAGTCAATAACACATTATTTAAATTATCTCTGAAAAATCCCATATCCTCTTTTTGTTCTATGAGGATTTCTTTTCAAGTCCTATTAGACCTCTCAACAAAAGATCTAGAATATTGTATTCTAGTGAATACAAATGTCAAAGCATCATCAGATTTAGTCTACAAAGGTGTCTCCAAATAGTCATCACCCATGTGCAAGTTCATTGATAGGGGTTGTTCTTCAGGTATTGATTCATCTAAGTGTACAAACATTCTTAGAAGTTTTATACACTTAAACTATTTTTCTGATTGTTTATCTGTTCAGAATTTTGAAAACATTTTTAACATTTATTTATTTATTTATTTATTTATTTATTTATTTATTTATTTTAGAAATTCGTACTTAAACAGTGTATGGACACCATTTCTTCTCATGCTGTCAACACTCCATTGTTTCCATATACTTCATCACCACACCCTGACAAGTTACCCATCTCTCTCTCTCTCTCTCTCTCTCTCTCTCTCTCTATCTATCTATCTATCTATCTATCTATCTATCTATCTATCTCTATCTCTCATTTTGTCACAATTAAAAATAGCATGCACAGGAGTTTTCTTTTATGAAGTCATTTTGTTGAACACGTACACTGTGCTTTTGATACACATGGTCTGGGCAAAATGTAAATTGAGAAGACATTGCCCAAACTGGGCTGAAGAGCCTTGGTGTGCTAACTACCTTTCTCTGGGGATACTAGTAGACCGCAACCCTTTTGTAGATGTGTTTCTAACTGCAGAGAGCATTCTAAGTATATTTTAAAATTGGATATTTTGAGGGTCTATGCACTTGCTACTTTTGAAAGAAAGTAAAAAAAAAAAACTATAACAAATGAGTTCTTGTACAAGACTCATTTTTCAATAGAAAAATATTGAACCAAACTTTTACTTTTCACAAATATCAGGATCAAAAATACAATCGTAACAGGACCAAACAAAAAATGAATCCTGAGAAACTATTAGATTCTTATTTTATAAGATAAAATCATGCTCCCTTCAAAGTAAATATAAAAGTCATATTTAAAAAAAATAATTACTAATCACTAACACAATTTTTGAAATTTGTAAAGATATGACTTGTACTAAATTCTGCCAGTTATTGATTTTTTAGAGACTTTGATAATGGCAAAGCAAGGGTTCCTTCAGTTTTGATTCCTATGATAGTACTCATGTGAAGCAAGCACAGCCCAATATTGTCTCTAACTTTACCTTTAGAGTGAGTAGTTGTTGATTATTTGATTCCTATAGACTTTGTTTCAATTATATTGGATATTCTCTGTATTTACATTTCAAAAGTTATATCCTTCCCACACTCCATTTAACTTGCTTCCATGAAGGTGCTCCCTCTTCCAATCACTCTCTACACCTCAGTGCCTTGGCTGGTTGATGATGTTGCTCTACCCATGAAATTGCAAATCATTCAGCTCTTCAGTTCTTTCTCTAGCTCTTTCATTGGGGTCCCCGTGTTCAGTTATTTTTTCCTCCTGCAAGCATTCTCATCTGTATATCTATGACTCTGAGAAAGCCTCTGAAGAGACATTCACATCTGGTTCCTGCAAGTAAACATTTCTTGGCATTTAGCAAAAGTGCTTGGGTTTGTTGACTGCATATGGGGCAGGTTACCAGGTGAGTCAGTTTTAGTAGGTTTTTTCTTTAATCCCTTCTCCTTTCTTTGACCTTGTATTTCCTTCCCTGTTTTGTTCTCCATTTTAAGAAGGACTGGAACATCCACATTCTGGTCTTCTTTCTTTTTGAGGTATATAAGTTCTATGGATGGTTTCTTGGGTATTCCAAGCTTTAGGTAAGACTAGTATCTGTTTATATGGGAATACATACCATGCGTGTTTCTTTTGTGACTGGATTACCTCACTAAAGAAGATAGCTTCAAATTCCACACATTTGCCTAGGAATTTCATAAACCTGTTGGTATTAGTAACTGAGTAGTACTCCTTTGTGTATATGTACCACAATTTCTGTACCTACTCCTCTGCTGAAGTATATCTGGGTCCTTCTCAGCTGCTAGATATTATAAATAAGACTGCTATAAACATTGTTGCATATGTGTCCATGTTAGGAGTTGGGGCTACTATTAGGTATATGCTCAGGGGTGGTATAGCTGAGTCCTTAAATATTACTGTCCAGTATTCTGAGGAAGCACCAGACTGATTTCCAGAGTTGTTGAACCAATTTACAACCCCATCAACAGGGAGGAGTGTTCCTCTTTCTCCACACCCTCACCATCATCTGCTGTCACCTGAGCTTTTGATCTTTGACATTCTAACTAGTATGAGGTGGAATCTTAGGGTAGTTTTGATATGTATTTCCCTGATGACTAGGGATGTTGAGCATTTTTTTAAGATTTTCCTAGCGATTTTTCTATTCCTCAGTTGCAAAGTCTCTGTGTACCTCTGTACCCCATTTTTTAATAAGATTATTTTATTCTCTAGAATCTAACTTCTTGAGTTCTTTGTATACATTGAATACTAGCCTCTATCAGATATAGGATTGGTAAAGACCCTTTTCCAATATGTTGATTGCCTTTAATCCTTTTGACCATGTCCTTGTCCTTACAGAAGCTTTGCAATTTCATGAAATCCCATTTGTTGATTCATTATCGTAGAGCATAAGTCATTGGTGTTCTGTTCAAAATATTTTCCCCTGTGCATATGTGTTTTAAACTCTTCCCCACTTTCAGTTCTATTACTTTCAGTCTACCTCGTTTTAGATGAAGGTCTTTGATCCACTTGGACTTACACTTTGTACAAGGAAAAAAAAGGGACCTATTTGCATTCTTATGCATGCTAACTGCCAGTTGAACCAGCATCATTTTTGAAGAGGCTTTCTTTATTCCATTGAATATTTTTGGCTCATTTGTTAAAGATCTAGTAATCATAGGAGTGTGGTTTCATTTTTCAGTCTTCAATTCTATTCCACTCATCTACCTCCCTGGCTCTGTACCAATACCAGGCAGTTTGTATCGCAAATGATCTGTAATACTGCTTGAGGGCAGGGATGGTGATTTTCACAGAAGTTTTTTGTTGTTGTTTTTAAGAATGAGTTTTCCTATCCTTTTTTTTTATTCCAAACAAATTTGCAAATTGCTCTTTCTAACTCTATGAAGAATTGAGTTGGAATATTCATGGGGATTGCATTGAATTTGTAGATTGCTTTAGGGAAGAAGACCATTTGTATTATCTTGATCCTACCAATTCATGAACATGGGAGATCTATCTACCTTCTGTGGTATTCAGTTTCCTTCTTCAGAAACATGAAGCTCTTGTAGTGATCCTTCACTTCCTTGGTTAGGGTCACATCAAGGTAATTTATATACTTTGTGACTATTGCAAAGGGTATTTATTCTCTAATTTCTTTCTCAGCCTGTTTGTCTATTGAGTAAAGGAATGCTACTGATTTGTTTATGTTAATTTTATATCCAGCCACTTTGCTGAAGGTGTTTATCAGCTGAAAAAGATTCCTGGTAGAATTTCTGGGGTCACTTATGTATACTATTATATCATCTGCAAATAGTGATATTTTGATTTCTTCCTTTCCAGTCTTTACCCCTTTGACCTCTTTTAGTTGTCTTAGTACTCTGTTTAATATTTCTAGTATTATATTTAATAGGTAGGAAGAGAGTAGACAGCATTCTCTAGTCCCTGATTTTAATGTGATTGCTTCAAGTTCCACACCACTTGCTTTGATGTTGGCTACTAGTTTGTTGTATATTGCTTTTTCTATATTCATGTATGAGACTTGAATACCTGACTTTTTTAAGACCTGTTACATGAATGGTTGTTGAATTTTGTCAAATGTTTTTCAACAACTAGAGAGATAATCATGTGATTTTTTTTTCCTTTGAGTTTGTTTATATAGTGGATGACATTAATAAATTTCCATATATCTAAAGATCCTTGCATCCCTGGGATATAATCTTTATTTATCATGGTGAATGATTGTTTTATGTGTTCTTGAATTCAGTTTGCAATAATTTTATTGAGTATTTTTTCATCAATGTTTATGAGGAAAATTAATCTGAATTTCTCTGTTTTTACAGGAACTTTGTGTGGTTTAGAGATGAGCTTAGTTGTGACTTTGAAGAATAAGTTGGGTAGTATTCCCTCTGTTTCTATTTTGTGGAATAGATTGGAGAGTATTGGTATTAGGTCTTTGTTGATGGTCTGATATAATGCTGCACTAAACCAATCAGATCCTGGGCATTTTTTGGTTGGGAGGTTTTGGATGACTGCTTCTATTATTTTCGGGGTTATGAGGCTGTTTAGATAGTTTATGTGATCTTGATTTAATTTTGATACCTGGTATCTGTCTATGAAATTGTTGTTAACTCTATATTGTCCTGTTTTGCTGAGTATAGGCTTTTGTAGTAGGATCTGATGATTTCTTGAGTTTCCTCAAGATTCTGTTGTTATGTCTCTATTTTCATTCCTGATCTTGTAAATTTGGATACTCTATGCCCTCTGGTTAGTCTGGTTAAGGAATTTTCAATCTTGTTGATTTTTTTTAAAGAATCAGCTCTTGCTTATGTTGATTCTTTGGGTAGTTCCTTTTGTTTCTATTCAGGTGATTTCAGCTCTGAGTTTGATATTTTCTGCCATCTCCTTCTCTTGAATATATTTGTTTCTTATTGTTCTAGAGCTTTCAGTTGTTCTGTGAAGTTCTTAGTATTTGTTCCTCCCAGTTTCTTTTTGGAAGTGCTGAGCACATTGAGATTCCTGCTTAGCACTGCTTCCATTGTACCTCATAAGTTTGTTTAGGTTCTACCTTCATTTTCATTAAAATCTAAAGAGTCTTTGATTTCTTTATTTTGTTGTGATCAAGCTATCACTGAGTAGAGCATTGATTACTCCTTGTGTAGATGGGCTTTTTTCTTGTTTTCGTTATCATTGTAGGGCAGCTATAGTTCATGGTAATCTGATAAAATGCATGGGATTACACTTATTTTCTTGTACCTGTTGATACCTGTTTTGTGACCACCTATGTGGTCAATTGTTGAAAAGGTTCAATGACATGTTGAAAAGAAGGTATCGTCTTTTGTTTCAGGATGAAATATTTCATAGGTGTCTGTCAAATCCATCTGGTTCATAATCGCTGTTAGTTTCACTGTGCCTCTGTTCAGTTTCTGCTTCCATGATCTGTTCATTGATGAGAGTGGGGTGCTGAAGTCTCCAACTTGTGATATAGTATATGCTCTGAGCTTTAGTATAGTTTCTTTTGTGAATGTGAGTGACCTTATATATAGAGCATAAATATTAAGATTGCAACTTCATCTTGATAAAATTTTTCTTTGATACGTAAAAAGTGTCTTTCCTTGTTTTTTTCAATGACTTTTGTTTGAAAATGTATTTTATTCAAAATTAGAATGGCTACTCCAGCTTGTTACTGGGGACCATTTTATTGGAAAGATTTTTTCCCAGCCTTTTACTCTGAAGTAGTGCCTGTCATTGTTCCTGAGATTAGATTCAGTATGCAGTAAAATGCTGGATCCTGTTTACATAACCAGTCTGATAGTTTATGTCTTTTTATTGCAGAATTGAGTTCATTGATGTTAAGAAAAAGAAAGGAATAATGATTGTTGTTTTCTGCTATTTTTATTTTTAGCACTAATGTTATGTTTCTGTGCTTTTTTTCTTTGGTGTTGGTTCAAGAGGATTAGTTTCTTGATTTACCTAGGGTGAAGTTTCTCTTTTTATGGTGGAGATTTTCCATCTATTATTGTTTATGAGGCCGTATTTGTGGACAAATACTGTGTGAATTATTTTTTGTCCTGGAATATCTTGGTTTATCCATCTATGGTGATTTGGAGATTTGTTGGATATAGTAACCTGGGCTGGAGCTTGTGTTCCTTTAGAGTCTGTATGATGTCAGACCAGGAACTTCTAGCTTTCATAGGTTCTGTTGAAAAGTCTGGTGTGATTCTGATTGTTCTGCCTTCATATGTTACCAGTCCTTTTTCTCTTACTGCTTTTAGTAATCTTTTTTGGTTTTAAGAGTTTGTTGTTTTGATTATTAAGTGTTGGGAAAAGTTTCTTTTTTTTAATTGAACAACTTTATTTTAAAAAACAAAGATAAAAATACAGATTTTAAGCATTTTAAAATAAAAGTATATGAATACATTTTTGTCAGTACTTTTTTTTAAGGTTTGATAATATGCATTAAGATCTTCTTTTTTATGTCATTGCTTAGCTTTTTTTAATAAGGTTTGAAAGTGTGCATTAAGATCTTACTAGTTACAATAAGCATAAAGTACATGTAAAGCAGGATATAACCTGGAATTAGTCAAGGTTTTTTTGGTGTGTAAGGAGTAAACATTATGCATTTTTCTTTTCTTTTCTTTTCTTTTTTTCTTCAAACAGTCTGTGAGTTATTTCTGGGGTGTTCAGAGCTTTCTGGGGTTAGTATCCAATTATCAGTGACTGCATATTATGTCTGTCCTTTCGTGACTGCACAATCTTGTTCAGGATGATATTCTCTAGATGCATTCATACATTTTCTTAAGAATTTCATAAGGTCATTTTTTTGATAGCTGAGTAGTAGTCCATTGTGTAAATATACCACAATTCTTGTACCCATTCATCTACTGAAGGACATCTGGGTGTTTTCTAGCTTCTGGCTATTATAAATAGAGCTGCTATGAACATTGTAGTGTATGTGTCATTGTTGTATGTTGGAGTGTCTCTGGGGTAAATGCCCAGAAGTGAAATAACTGGGTCTTCAGGTAGTACTATGTCCAATTTTCTGAGGAATTGCCAGACTGATTTCCAGAGTGGTTGTAAAAATTGACAACCCCACCAACAGTGGAGAAGGGGGCCTCTTTCTCCACATCCACACAAGCATATGCTGACATCTGAATTTTTGATCATGGCCAATCTGAATGGTGTGAGGTTGAATCTCAAGTTTGTTTTGGTTTTCATTTCCCTGATGGCTAATGATGTCTAGAACTTCCTTAGATGCTTCTCACCCATTCGATATTCAATTGAAAACTTTTTGTTTAAGTCTGTACCCTGTTTTTTAATAGGGTTGTTTGATTCTCTGGTGTCTAGCTTTTTGTGTTCTTTGTATATCTTGGATATTAGGCCTCTATCAGATGTGACTTTGGTAAAGATCTCCCACTCTGTTGGTTGAAATTTTGTTTTCTTGACAGTGTATTTAGCCTTAGAGAAACTTTGCAGTCTCATGAAGTTCCATTTGTCAATGTTTGACCTTAGAGCTCGAACAATTTGTGTTCCGTTCAAGAAATTTTCTCCTGTGCCTATGAGTTCTAAGGTTTTCCCTACTTTCTCATCTAATAGTTTCAGTGTACCTGGTTTAATCTTTGATCCACTTGCACTTGAGCTTTGTACAAGGAGATAAGAAAAGGTCTATTTTCATTCTTCTGCAGGCTGTGTGCTAGTTGACCAACACCATTTGTTGAATAGGCTGTCCTTTTTCCATTGAATGTTTTCAGCTCCTTTGTAAAAATCAGGTGACCATATGTGTGAGGGCTCATTTCTGAATCGACTATTCTATTTCATTGATCCATGTGCCTATCTCTATACCAGTACCATGTAGTTTTTTGTAATATAGCTTGAGGTCAGGGATAGTGATTCCTGTAGATGTTTTCTTGTTGTTGAAGATAGATTTTGCTATTCTAGGTCTTTTGTTATTCCACATAAATTTACACATTGCTCTTTCCAACTCAATGAAAAATTAGGTTTGTATTTTGATGGGGATTGCATTAAATCTGTAGATTGCTTTTGGCCATTTTTACAATGTTGGTTTTTCCAATCCATGAGCATGGGAGATCTTTCCATTTTCTGAGATCTTCCTCCATTTCCTTCTTTAGAGGTTTGAAGATCTTCTCATAGAGGTCCTTCACTTGCTTAGTGTCACACCAAGGTATTTTATATTTTTTGTGACTATTGTGAAGGGTATCTTTTTGTAATTTCTTTCTCCACATGTTTGTCCTTTGAGTAGAGGAAGGTTGCTGATTTGTGTGAGTTAATTTTGTATCCAGCCACATTGCTGAACTTGTTTATCAGCTGTAGGAGTTCTCTGGTGGAATTTGTGGGGTTGCTTAAGTACACTATCATGTCATCTGCAAATAAGGATGTTTTTACTTCTTCCTTTCCCATTTGTATCCCTTTGATTTCGTTTTGCTCTCTAATTGCTTAGGCCAGAACTTCCAGTACTATTTTGAGTAGGTAGGAGAGAGTGGGCAGCCTTGTCGAAGCCCTGATTTTAGTGGGATTGCTTTCTAATTTGATCCAGTCTATTTTGGGTTCTGTAGGCCTTTTCTAAGTCCTGATGCAGCTGCGTTGTTCTGGCCTTGAGCCAGAAGTGTACTGTTCCAGTCAGTACTGCTGCCGGTGCAGTGAGAGTTCTGGGGTGCTTCTCCTGGAGCAGACAGTGGGCAAAAGTAGTTGACTCACCCTTCTTCTTATCATGGAGAGCACTCCTACAGCTTTTTTGAGCTCCCAGAGATCTATGGGCAGGCGATTTCCCTTCGCTTAATTATTATTGTTGCACATACACACATATAAATATATAAATACAGACATATATGCATACATATACACAGACACAAACACACATTGACATATCCTAGTTTCCTTGGCTCTAAAGTCTTTCTTCCTTTCTGTGATGATTTACAAGCTTTAGTTATAATGACTGTGTTGTGGTTATTCAAATGCAACAAATTAGTATTTATTTCCCTATTGTATTCAAATGAGAAGCATAAATTATTTGCATACACATTTTGTGTCCTATCACAAAAATTTTAAAGACAAGGTGTTTTGATTCTTCTTATTCTTAACTAGTTGGCATTCTTACATTTGATATGACTTTCAATCAACTTACTATATTTATATATTAAAATAATTCTTTCATAAGAATAAACTCCATATTTCATAGCATATTTTTATTTTAATTCTTATTAATAATAAATTATTAGAAACATATTAGTACTTAATATGAAAAGTATATTGGACAATATATACAAATGTAAAATTATTTATAGAATCACTCTGTATTAATTTGTATTTTTCATGAATTTGTTTAGATGATAACCTAAAATTTCATGTTTAAGCATGTATAAATTTTCCCCAGAATCCTGGTTCTCTCTCTCTCTCTCTCTCTCTCTCTCTCTCTCTCTCTCTCTCTCTCTCTCTCTCTCTTTCTCTCTCTCTCTTTTTCTCACACACACACACATACACACACACACAAAAGTAAACACATACACAGAGACACATATACTTTTTAACAATTTTGTTTTAACAACTTTAGTTTACAAAACAAAGATAAATGTAGAGATTATAAGCAGTTTTGCATAAAATTATGCAATACATTTTTGTCAGTACTTTTTTTTCAGATTTTAAAATAATTTTTACATAAAACTGTATGAATGTATTTTTAGTCAGTACTTGATTTTTTTAAAGGTTTGATAGTATGCATTGAAAACTTAATAGTTACAATGAGCATAAAGTACATGTAAAACAAAATGTAACATTGAATAGTCAAAGTTTTCTTGTAGTATAAAGGTTTTTTTGTTTTGTTTTGTTTTGTTTTCTTTATTTCCTGAACTTCATACAGTCTGAGAGTTGTTTCTGGGGGAGTGCAAGCCTCTGGGGTTAGCATGCCACTATCCGTGACTGCATATTATGTCTGTTCTTTTGTGACTGGGTTATCTCGCTCAGGATGATATTCTCTAGATGCAGCCATTTTCTTAAGAATTTGGTCAAGTCATTGTTTCTGATGGCTGAATAGTATTCCATTGTGTAAATGTACCACAATTTTTGTATCCATTCCTAATCTGAAGGACATCTGGGTTCTTTCCAGCTTCTGGCTATTATAAATAGAGCTGCTATGAACATTGTGGTGCATATATCTTTGTTGTGTATTAAAGTGTCTCTGGGGTATATGCCCAAAGTGGAATAGCTGGGTCTTCAGGTAGTATTATGTCCAATTTTCTGAGGTATCACCAGACTGATTTCCAGAGTGGTTGTATTAGTTTGCAACCCCTCCAACAGTGGAGAAGGGTTCTTCTTTCTGTCCAAACTCTCCAGCATCTGTTGTCATCTGAGTTTTGGATCTTGGCCAATCTGACAGATGTGAGGTGGAATCTCAGGGTTGTTTTGATTTGCATTTCCCTGATGGCTAAGCATGGTGAGCACTTCCTCAGATATTTCTCAGCCATTGGCTATTCCTCAAATGAGAACATTTTGTTTAGCTCTGTACCCCATTTTTAAATAAGGTTATTTGATTCTCTGGTGTCTATCTTTTTGAGTTCTTTGTATACATTAGATATTAGGCCTCTATCTGATGTGGAATTAGTAAAAATCTTTTCCTATTCTGTTGGCTGCGGTTTTGTTTTCTTGACAATATACTTAGCCTTACAGAAACTTTGCGATCTCATTAAGTCCCATTTGTTAATCTTTGACCTTAGAGCTTGAGCCATTGGTGTTTTGTTCAGAAAATTTTCCCCTGTGCCTATATGTTATAAAGTTGTCCCTAGTTACTCATCTAGTAGTTTCAGTGTATATGGTTTAATGTGGAGATGTTTGATCCACTTACACTTGAGCTTTGTACAAGGAGATAAGAAAGGTTCTATTTTCATTGTTTTGCATGTTGAGTGCCAGTTGGACCAGCACCATTTGGTGAATAGGCTGTTCTTTTTCCATTGAAAATTTACGGATCCTTTGTCAAAAATCAGTTGACCATATTTGTGAGGGCTCATTTCTGGATCTTCTATTCTATTCCATTGATCCACATGCCTATTTCTGTACCAGTACCATGCAGTTTTAAGCACAATTGCCTTGTAGTATAGCTTGAGGTGAGGGATAGTGATTCCCTGAGATGTTTTCTTGCTGTTGAGAATGGATATTACTGTTCTAGGTCTTTTGTTGTTCCATAGGAAATTGCACATTGATTTTTCCAATTCCATTCAGAACTGTTTTGGAATTTTGATGGGGATTGCTTTGAATCTGTAGATTGCTTTTGATAGGATGGCCATTTTTAAAATGTTGATCTTTCCAATAAATGAGCATGGGAGATCTTTCCATTTTCTGAGATCCTCCTCAATTTCCTTATTTAGAGGTTTGAAGTTCTTGTCATACAGGTCCTTCACTTGCTTAGTTAGTGTCACAGCAAAATTTTTCATAGATTTTGTGACAATTGTGAAGGGTTACTTTTTCTAATTTCTTTCTACACATGTTTGTCCTTTGAGTATAGGAAGGCTACTGATTTGTTTGAGTTGATTTTGTATCCAGCCACTTTGGTGAACTTGTTTCTCAGCTCTAGTAGTTCTCTGGTGGAGATTTTGGGGTCACTTAAGTACACTATCATGTCATAGGCAAGAGTGATGTTTTTATGTCTTCCTTTCTGATTTGTATCCCCTTGATCTCCTTTTGCTGTCTAATTGCTCCAGCCAGGACTTCCAGTACTACGTTGAAGAGGTAGGGGGAGAGTGGGCAGCCTTTTCGAGTCCCTGATTTTAGTGGGATTGCTTCAAGTTCCCACCATTAAGTTTCATGTTGGGTATTGGTTTGCTGTATATTTCTTTAATTATTTTTAAAGTATGGACCTGGGATTCTTGTTCTTTCCAGGACTTAACATGAAGGGGTGTTGAGTTTTGTCAAATGCTTTCTCAGCATCTAGAGAGATGACCATGTGATTTTGTATTTGAGTTTGTTTATATGGTGGATTACGTTGAAGGATTTCCTTATATTAAACCTTCCCTGCATCCCAGGGGTAAAGCCTACTTGGTCATTATGAATGATTTTTTTGATGTGTTCTTGGATTCGGTTTTCAAGGATTTTGTTGAGTATTTTTTGCGTCAATGTTCATAAGTGAGATTGGTCTGAAGTTCTCTTTCCTTGTAGGGTCTTTGTGTGGTTTAGGTACAAGGGTTATTGTAGTCTGAAAAAATGAGTTGGATAGTATTTCATTTGATTCTATCTTTTGGAATAGTTAGGAGAGTATTGGTGTTATATCCGCAATAAATGTCCGATAAAATTCTGCACTGAACCCGTCTGGACCTTGGCTTTCTTTGGTTGGGAGGCTTTTGATGACTTCTTCTATTTCTTTAGGTGTTATAGGGTAATTTATATGGTTTACTTGGTCCTGGTTTAACTTTGGGATCTTGTATCTGTCTAGGAATTCGTCCATTTCATCCAGATTTTCCAATTTTCTGGAGTATAAGATTTTGTAGTAGGATCTGATGATTTCTTGAATTTTCTCAGTTTCAGTTGTTATGTCTCCACTTTCCTTTCTGATTTTGTTAATTTGGATACTATCTCTTTGCTTTCTAGTTAGTCTGGCTAGGAGTTTATCAATATTGTTAATTTTCTCAAAGAGCCAACTCTTGGTTTTGTTGATTTTTTCAATGCTACTTTTTGTTTCTATTTGGTCTATTTCTGCCCTAATTTTGATTATTTCTTGCCGTCTACTCTTTTTGGGTATATCTGCTTCCTTTTGTTCTAGGGCTTTTAGCTGTGCTGTCAGGTTACTGATGTAAGCTCTCTCCAGTTTCTTTTTGGAAGCACTTAGGGCTATGAGTTTTCCTCTCAGTACTGCTTTCATTGAATCCCATAGGTTTGGTATGTTGTGTTTTCGTTTTCGTTGAATTCTAGAAATCCTTAATTCCTTTTTTTATTTCTTCTTTGACCCTGCTATCATTTAACAGAGTGTTGTTTAGTTTCCATGTGTATGTTGGCTTTTCGTTGTCTTTGTTGTTATTAAAGATCAGCCATAGACCATGGTGATCTGAGAGGATGCATGGGAGTATTTCAATCTTTTTATATCGATTGATGCTCCCTCTGTGTCCAATTATGTGGTCAGTTTTCGAGAAGGTGCCATGGGGTGGTGAGAAGAAGGTGAATTCTTTTACTTTAGGATAATATGTTCTGTAGATATCTATTAATTCTAGTTGATTAACAGTCTCTGCAAGTTTTGAAGTGTCCTTTTTCAGTTTCTGTTTTTATGATCTGTCCATTGGTGAGAGTTGGGTATTAAAGTCTCCCACTATTATTGTGTGGGTTGAAATGTATTTTTGAGCTTTAGTAGGGTTTCTTTTATGAATGTGGGTGCTTTTTTATTAGGAGCATATATGTTAAGAATTGAGAGTTCCTCCTGACAGATTTCCCCAGTAATGAGCAAAAAGTTTCCTTCCTTATCTTTTTTGATAACTTTTGGTTGGAAATTTACTTTATTCGATATTAGAATATCCACTCCAGCATGCTTCTTGTGGCTGTTTGCTTGGAAGTTTTTTTCCACCCTTTTACTCTGACATAGTGTCTGTCTTTGTCTCTGAGATGAGTTTCCTGTATGCAGCAAAAGTCTGGGTTTTGTTTATGTATCCAGTCTGATAGCCTATGTCTCTGTATTGGGGAGATGTGTCTATTTATGTTAATAGACATCAAGGAATAGTTGTTTCTGTTTCCTGCCATTATTGCTTTTGTGGGTTGAGTTGTGTCTGTGTCTTTTTCTTCTTTTAGTTTTCTTGTTTAGGAGTTTTCTTGTTTTTACTAGGCTTTATTTTCCCTCATTGTGTTGGGTTTTCCACCTATAATTCAGTGTAGTGCTGGGTTTGTGGTCAGATATTGTGTAAATTTTGATTTGTCTTAAAATATCTTCATCTCTCCATCTATGGTGATTGATAGTTTTGCTGGGTATAACAGCTTGAGCTGACACTTGTGCTCTCTTTGGGTGTGCATGATATCTGTCCAGGCTCTTCTAGCTTTCATAGTCTCTGTTGATAAATTTGGTGTGATTCTGATTGGCCTGCATTGATATGTTACCTGCCCTTTTTCTCTTACTGCTTTTAGTATTCTTTCTTTTCTTTGGGCACTTGGTGTTTTTACTATTATGTGTTGGGAGGTATTTCTTTTCTGGTCCAACCTATTTGTAGTTCTGAAGGCTTCTTTTATGCTCGTGGTCATCTCATTCTTGAGGCTAGGGAAGTTTTCTTCTATGATTTTGTTGAAGATATTTACTGTGCCTCTTAGTTGATACTCTTCTCCCTCTTCTATTCCTATTATCCTTAGTTTCGGTCTTCTCATTGTGTCCTGGATTTCCTGGACATTTTCAGTTAGGAGCTTTTTGTTTTTTGCATCTTCTCTGGCTGTTTTGTCTATATTTACAATGTTGTCTTCTGTCCCCGAGATTCTCTCTTCCATCTCTTGTAGTATATTTGAAATGCTTGCTTCTGTGACTCCTGATTTCTTTTTTAGGTGTTTTACCTCTAGGGTTATCTCTTTTAGTGTTTTCTTTATTGTGTCAATTTCTGTTTTAAATTCCCTCATCTCTTTGGTTCTGTTTTCCTCTAGTTCTTTGAGTTCTTTGAGTGTTTCTCTTGTTTCCTCTTTAAAAGCATCTGAAGCTTTTTGCTTTTTCTCCCGTTCTTGTGTAATTATCTCTATCAGCATCTTGAGGTATGATTTCAGGTCTGCGTCTTCTTTTTCTGGAGTGTTTGGCATTCTAATGATTGCTGTTATGGGAGAGCTGGGTTCTGGTATTGCCAGGTTGTCTTGGTTTCCTTAGGACATACTCTTTCGCTTTCCTCTCGCAATCTTGTTGTCAGTGATATGTTCTTGCGTTTTCCTTGCATCTGGTCTGTGTCCCTGGGTCTCCACTAGTCCAGGTTTCAGATTGGCCTAACCCTGTTCTGCACCCTGAGGTCACTGCATGGTGGAAACAGAAGTTCCAAAGTTGTGTTCCTGGTCCCTGGATCAAGCAGGGCTGGGGGTGGGCTTACTGTGTGCACTCCGCAAAGATCTCTCTGCTCCCTGGCTGCCCAGATCTCCTACTCACCAGTCTTTAAGGCTTTAGGAGCTGCTGATCCGAGTGGCAGATGTACCGCACCCTGTTCTGCACTCTGAAGTCGCCACCCGGTGGAAACAGAAGTTCCAATGTTTTGTTCATGGTCCCAGTCTTTAAGGCTTTAGGAGCTGCTGCTGGAGAGGGGACAGGTGGGCCGGGCCCTGTTCTGTGCCCTGAAGTCGCCACTGGGTGGAAACAGAAGTTCCAAATTTGTGTTCCTGGTCTCTGGATCAGGCAGGCCTGGGGGTGCGCTTACCGTGTGCACTCCTCAGAGATCTCTCTGCTCCCTGGCTGCACAGATCTCCTATTCACCAGTCTTTAAAGCTTTAGAAGTTGCTGATCGGAGTGGCACATGGGCCGCACTTTGTTCTGCACCCAGTATTTAAAACTTTAGGAGCTGCTGATCTGAGTGGCTGATGGGCCGCACCCTGTTCTGCACCCTGAAGTCGCCACTGGGTGGAAACAGAAGTTCCAAAGTTGTGTTCCTGGTCCCTGGATCAGGCAGGCCTGGGGGTGCACTTACTGTGTGCACTCCACAGAGATCCCTCTGCTCCCTGACTGCCCAGATCCCCTACTCACCAGTCTTTAAACTTTAGGAGCTGCTGATCCGAGTGGCAGATGGGCTGCACCCTGTTCTGAATCCTGAAGTCGCCACCAGCTGGAAAGAGAAGTGCCAAAGTTGTGTTCCTGGTCCCTGGATCAGGCGGGTCTGGGGGTGTGCTTACTGTGTGCACTCCTCAGAGATCTCTCTGCTCCCTGGCTGCCCAGATCTCCTACTCACCAGTCTATAAAGCTTTAGGAGCTGCTGATCCGAGTGGCTGATGGGCCGCGCCCTGTTCTGCGCCCTGAAGTCGCCACCAGGTGGAAACAGAAGTGCCAAAGTTGTGTTCCTGGTCCCTGGATCAGGCAGGCCTGGGGGTGCGCTTACTATGCGCACTCCACAGAGATCCCTCTGCTCTCTGGCTGCCCAGATCTCCTACTCACCAGTCTTTCTTAACAATTTTTTATACTGTCCACATGCAAAGGATTTCAGTATGGTTGATTTTTTTATAGTTCTCTTCCATCCTCTGCTATTTAGATTAAAATTTGAACTTATCAATATCCATAGGAGAATACTTATTTAATTATTTTAATTTTAATTAATGCTTCTGTGGGTCTATAACAAATATTCATCTTTCAAGGAACCATAGAAGGGAAAGGAACAGGAAAAGCATCAGTGTCTGCTATTCATCAACTCTGGTGCTCTCAGAGACTGAACTACCAACCAATGAATACACACATGCTGAACCTAGGCATCCCTGCAAATATGCAACAGTTATGTAGCTTGGTCTTCATGTGGGTCACAAACCACTAGAATGGGGGTTATTCACAAAAGCTGTTCCCTGCACATGGACTATGGCCTTCTAGTTAGGTTAAATTATCTGGTCTCAGTGCAAGAGGATGTGCCTAGCTTAAAAAGTCTTCATATACCAGAGTTGGAGGATATCTATGTGGTATCTACCTGCTCAAAAGATAAGGGAAGATGGGGGAAGGAGTAAGAGTGGTGGTGATCTAAAGGGGCCAGTGGAGCAGAATATAAAGTGAATATGTAATAAAATAAAATGTCCAAATGAGAAAAAAGAAAGAAATGAAAGGAAAAAATATTGACTCAATATATTAAAAGACCCTGTTTTCATCACTAGCACCCAGATGGTTGTTCAATATGCAATTCAGTCCCCAAGACATTTTACCCACATGATATATTGACATACATGTAGAAAAACCACAATACACACAAATAAAACTTTAAAAACTGTGTGACAGGACTAGTTTCATAATTTATGTAAAAGATATAACTACAATTCATAGTTACATAATTGCATGGAAGGAACTCTTCCCTCAAGGCATTTCATTTTAAGAGAAGAAAACTGATTTCAAAGCAGAGAATATGTTCACAGACTGCACTACAGAGATACCTTGAGCTTTTAAGCCAGGAGCAATCTTAGAGGTTGATGCCTAGGCTTTGTTCAAAGACATGTAGCAGAATCAGGCTGAGCAGCTGGACTCCCATCTGCATGGTGTCTATGTTTGTACACTTATGTTGCATAATGTGTAGAGGATAAAATCTATAAATATCTCTATAATTCAGTAGCCTTTTCACAAAATGTAATCATTACAAAATCTTAAAAAATACCAGTCAATTCAAAAAAAGAAAGAATTTCTGGACTTATGGTATTTCTGGACAGCAGTATGAACTTATGGTATTTCTGTGCATATAGAAATTTAAAAAGAATTGGAAAAAATCAGGTCATATAATTTGAAATATGTGTGGTCCACATAGAGGGTTATCATTTTAGATATAAATGAATGAAATGATAAGTAAATGTATTAAAAATATATGTAGGGTTAAAAATAATTGTTTTCTACCTAATGACAAAATATCTATCACAATCCTGTATTTTATCTACATAGAAAAATGATGTTGATTATTAGTTTCAAGAGAATAAATAATCAAAGCACTTTTATTAAGTAAATTTTAGAAAAGTTCTTCTGTTGTGTGAATAATTTATTCTGTAAAACTGTTATAACTCTTGAAAATACTAAAACATATCAATGTATTTTAAACACACAAACACACACACACACTTGACACAAGGAGCATCTTATCCTTATGGATTTTATTTTCTTCTACAAAAAGTAAGAGAAAAATAACTTGAATTATTTGAGACATTATGAAAAAATTAATAATGCAGAAAACATCTCATAGCCACTTAATCGTTAAGCTGGCATTTCTCAAATGCTAAGCATCTGCATCAGATGGTGTAATTTTGAACAATTAATCTCTTTGCTTTGGAATTTTAATTATAATTAAAAGAGGTTTTTAAGAGCTTGTAATAACTGCTGAGATAAAGATAACAACGAGGTTTATTGACACAATAAGTGGTAAGCAAAAATCAGATGTGATGAAGTAGATGGTGTTATTTTTGACAGATATAATGGCTAACACCAATATACATGCTTTATTGAGATGAGACTGCATACAAATTTATTGTACCACCCTTGGAAGAATGAAGTACTCTGCTAAGATTACTTGTTGTGTAACAGTAACTTCTTCACAAGGTATGACAACCTGTGTATACCTGAACTCAATCCTCATAATTCAAAGTAGAACTATGGGTCATTGATGTAGAAAACTTGTACTTGACCCAGTGATATTATGAAAACAAAACTCTCTGTCTGTCTGTCTTTCTGTCTGTCTGTCTGTCTCTCTCTCTCTCTCTCTCTCTCTCTCTCTCTCTCTCTCTCTCACACACACACACACACACACACACACACACACACACACACAGAGAGAGACACACACACAGAGAGACAGAGACAGAGACACAGAGAAACAGGGACACAGAGACAGAGAGACAGAGGGGCCCAGTAATTTTAAAAGGTTTGAAATGTTTTGGTAAGGATTATTTTCAACATTAATGTCATCATCTGGCATACATACCAGCATCTGAACAATGGAACTTATAGAGCATTTTGAGCATGCATACAAGTCCTTGCTCTGATACTGAGCTATCCCTCTTGTGTGTGTGTGTGTGTGTGTGTGTGTGTGTGTGTGTGTGCGTGCATGCACAAGGGCATCCCTGGATGCTAGAGAAAGACATTGGATCCTTATGATTTGAATGGCAGAAAGTTTTGAACATATCATTTGCTTCAAGGAACTCGAGTAAGGTAATCTGAAAGACCTCTCAGCCCTCTAATTTTTTGTTTTTTCACCTCCTTCTAAGAAGAGGTTGTGTTTTCATAAAAATGTAAAGTTAAGCCGAGAGTGGAATCTCATAATTGTTATATCAGTACCAGGGAGGTGAAACATGAAAATGACTGTCAAAGTCAACTTGAATTAAACATCTCTTTCTCTTTGTGTCCTAAAGTAGGAAACTCTCAAAACTTTCAATGAATCTTCCTATTAATAACAAATGGCATCCACAATTTTTATGTGTCCACCAAAACAAAGTATGTATAGAGAACCAATGGTATATTGTATTAAACATTACCTGAATGAAGAAACCTACAAAATATCTGCTTCTGAATTCCATAAGAGTTTTGAATGGAGTACATGAGTTTCAGTAAATACTGAGATACATACAAAACAGAATCTTACCAAATTTCATCAGCATTGTGTTTAGGGCTTTATTACAGATTCATATTGATCCACTGAGCACATGGTTTCCTATGTCAACCCTCCAGGAAGACTTGGCTGGGCCTTTGATCAACATAGTTGATATTCCTTGTGAATATACATACATTGTGAGTTATCAGGTGACCATAAACTTAGTTTCCATTCATGGTGTCACAGATGATAAAAAATTACTTAAAACTTGGGAACAAAAGGACTAAAGAAATCGAAAAAAAAGGCAAGAAAAGTTCTACATTATATAACACATACTTTTTATTTTTAGACATTACAAATATCAAAATAGTATTGAAAGTCAACAAAATTAAACTTCCATAAACTGTTGTGAATACCAAACATTTCATATATTAAAAACCCATTCATTTCCTTCTCTTATTTTGTAAACACCCTCTTTCAACACAGTGCAGTTTTCAATTATACTAGTTATAGTCATTCTAAAAAGTATGTGTATGGCTGTTTTTTCATAAGTATGTAACTGTGCATTGTATATATTTATATATGCCAATAATGGCCAGATAACAATGTTCTGTCCCCTGTAACATGATTAAGACAGTTGTGAACTTCTATGAGGGTGCTGAAAAGAGAACACCTATCCTCTCAAAGAGCAGACAGTTTTTTTACCCACTTAGTCATGTCTACAAACTCCCACTTTTATTTTTAGGACTATGTAAATGTCTTCTTACCTTTTGCAGAAAGTTGTGCTACAGCTTTTATCTTCTTAAATAAATAAAATCAACATTTCATTTATCTATATAGCTTAGATATTCTACATGTAAATTAACATAGGTAAATGCTTTGAACTATGTCATGGGTGTGGAGATTACATTGCTTGTCCTATCTGTAGCTGGTTGGTTGAGAATTCTAATTTTGATGATTGCAATTATTTATTTGTTTAGAATATGTGGATATTTGCATAAAATATTTCTTTCTATCATTTGTGAATAAAGGTATTTTATTCTGCTTTTTCTTAGAAGCTATTTTTTAATATTTGTTCGAAATTCTATGTATTTACACTTCAAATATTGTCTCCTTCCCCCCACCCTACTTCCATTCCACTTACATCCATGAAGGTGCTCCCTCTCCCAGTCACCCTCTCCACCCCACTGCCTTGGCATTCCCTTATAATGAGAAAATGTACCTTCACTGAACCAAACACATCTTTTCCCATTAATGTCAGATAATGCTATCTTCTGCTACATATGCAACTGGATTCATGGGTCTCTCCATGTGTGCCAAAATTGTTGGTATTTTAGACCATGAATATTCTAGAGGGTTTGGTTGGTTGATAATATTTTTCTTCTCATGATGTTGCAACACTTTCAGCTTCTTCAGCTCGTTCTTTATTTCTTCTTTTATTGGGATTCCCTTGTTCAGTTTGATGATTATCTGCAAGAATCCTCAACTATATCTGTATGACTCTGGCAGAACCTCTAAGGTGACATCTATAACGAGTTTCTGACACTAAGCACTTCTTGGCATCAGCAATAATGCTTGGGTTTGGTGGCTGCCTATGGGTTGGATCCCATTCTGGTCTTTCTTCTTTTTGAGCTTCATAAGGTCTGTGAATTGTTTACTCAGTATTCAGAATATTGAGGTTATAGTACTCCCTTATCAGTGAGTACATACCATGTGAGTTCTTTTGGGACTGGGTTTCACCACAAAGGAAAAACTCACTTGAGTTTTTGTTCTTAGCCATTCTGACTCTATGAAGTTTAACTTCTTGAGTTTTTTGTATATATCAAATATTAGTCATATATCACTTGTAGGATTGGTAAAGATTCTTTTCCTATTTGTTGATTTCCATTTTGTCTTCTTGACAATGTAGCCTTACATAACTTATGCAATTTAATGAGGTCCCATTTTGCAACTCCTGCTCTAATAGCAAATGCCATTGGTGTTCTTTTCAAGAAAATTTCCCCTGTGCCTATGTGTTCTAATTCTTCCCCATTTTCTCTAATAGTTTCAGTGTCCTCAGTTTTATGTGGAGGTCTTTGATCCAGTTCTACTTGAGCTTTGTACACAGAGATAAGAAGGGATCTGTTTGCATTCTTCTGCATGATGACTGCCAGTTGAACCATCACCATTTGTTGAAGAGGCTGTTGTTTGTCCATCAAATGTTTTTATCTCCTTTTTGTTAAATTTCAAGTGTCCATTAGGGTGTGGTTTCATCCTGGGTCTTCATTTGTATTTCATTGATTTACCTTCCTGTCTCAGTAATACAAATGGGTTTTATCATGATTAATCTAAATACTGCTTAAGATTTTAGATGGTGATTCCTCCTGGAAGTTCTTTTCTTGTTGAGAATAGTTTTCAGTCTCCTGGGATTTTTGTTATTTTAAATGAATTTTCCAATTGTTCTTTCCCTGAAGAATTGTGTTGGAACTTTGATGGGGATTGCATTGAATCTGTAGATTGATTTTCACTAGACAGCCATTTTTACTATGTTTATTCTTACAATCCATGAGCATGGAAAATTTTTATTACCTTCTCAGATCTTTAATTTTCTGCTTGAAATACTTGAAGTTCTGGTTGTACAGATCATTCACTTGCTTGGTTAGGTAGGGTACACCAAGGTGTTTTATATTTTTGTGACTATTATGAAGAGTGTTGAGTCTCTGTTTTCTTTTTCATCCTGTTTATGGTTTGAGTAGAGGCTACTCCAGCTTGCTTTTTGTGACCATATGTTGAAAAAAATTTTAAGCCTTTTAATCTGATACAGTGTCTACCTTTGTAGCTGAGATGAGTTTCCTTTATGCAGCAAAATGCTGGATCCTGTTTCTGTATCCAGTCTTATAGTCTTTGTCTTTTTATTGGGGAATTGAGTCCATTGATGTTATGAGATATTAAGGGATAGTGATAGTTGCTTCCTGTTGTTTTTGTTGTTAGAGTTAGAATTATGATTATTTGATTTTCTTGTTTTTGTTTTGTTGCAGAAAGATTATTCTGTTGCTTTTACTAGGGTGTAGTTTCCTTCCTAGTATTGGAGCTTTCCATTTATTATCCTTCATGGGGCTGGGTTTGTGTACATATGCTTTTGTTCTGAAATATCTTGGTTTCTCAGTCTGTGGTAATTGAGAGTTTTGCTGGATAAAGTAGCCCGGTCTAGAATTGTGTTCTCTTAAGGTCTGCATCACGTCTGTCCCAAATCTTCTAGCTTTCATCATGTAAGTTTGGTGTAATTTTGATCAGTCTGCCTTTATATGTTATGTGTCATTATTTCCTTATTTACTTAAGTATTCTTTGTTTAAGAACTGGTGTTTTGACTATTATGTTTTAGGCAGGTCCAGAGTCCTGATGGCAGTGACTAGGAACAATTCTTATACGCAAGGGACACTGTAAAGTTCTGTGATAAGAGACAGTTTGATTTAATGTTGGCATTTGCTCTTTACTCACATGTGAATAATCCTGGATTCAACGAAAACCAGCACAAATAGACACTTTTCTATGGCTGCTGTTTTATGTTGTATGTAAAATTTGTCTGTTTTGTGGACAACTTACAAGTTCTTACTAATCATTTTCCTTAGTTTGATAGTCAGCATGAGAACTTCTTGTCTATTTGCTTCTTTTATTTTTTGTTTAGTTTTGTTTAGTTTTGTTTTTACTATAAAGTATGTCTGATAATTCTTGGTATCTTATATATATATATATATATTTATTGTTAGAAATTATACATCAAGTTATGTATGTAACAAGAAAGTTTTACCTTCATAAATTTGAGGATGATTAAAAACAATATGCTATATATTCCTACATATGAAAACCAGAAATCTTTTTATTCTTAATGTTAAAATGCTTTTCTTATCCCAGTTTACTTAGGATGACTTAGGTTTTTAACATCCTCATACTGTAGATGCATGTATTAGCATGAAGACTGTTCTGTATACCTGTTTTAGTTCATAAGTCTCTTTGCTGCAGTTTCTGGCCTAGGCTATTGTAAAAAAGTCTGGTTTTCTTACTGTTATCATCTTCCCCAGATTTACACACACACACACACACACACACACAAAAACACCAACAACAAAACAATAAAAAGAATAAGAAATCTTTATTATAACTATATACATATAAAATAATTAGCAACAAATTAGCATATATTACATCATATTTCTATAATAAACCTAGAACATTCTTTAAGTTATTGTAATTTTAAATTGCTGATAGACAGACATGTTCAGAATGTTGTCATCAATTGAACTTATAACTAATTTTGATATAACTTGACATTATAAATCTATGACCATAACATTGACACTAGAATTGTTAGTAATTTACCATAAATAGTTATAGCATTGCAATAAAAATAAATACAACATGGGGTCATGTATTTAGATTGTAAAAATTGCCATAGATAGTGTGAGTAGTCAAGAGAGAACACCAAAAAATATTTTCTTCCTGTGCCCAGTGAGACTCTTTCTTTTAAGTCTTGGGATTTAAAAGAATACACAGAATAGTGAAAGAATAAAATTTTATACCAATCATAGTATCAATAAAACTGTGCTTATGTTAATAAAATTAAATAAACGTTCAAATGTGTGTACACACAGTTTTTTGGAAAAAAAAATGTGTTGAAGTTGGTCAAGAGAATAATCTAGACACGCTTTTTTTTTGTTTGTTTTTATTGGATATTTTATGTATTTTCATTTCAAACCTTATCCCTTTTTCTCCTACTTCCATTCCCCTCTCCCTCTACTTGTTTCCATGAAGGTGCTCACTCTCACAACCATTCTCTTTACCTCAGTGCCTTGTCATTCCTCTAAACTGGACCAAAGGCCTCTTCTCCCACTGACGCCAGACAATGATGTCCTCTGCTACATATACCACTGGAGCCATGGGTCCCTCCACGTGAGTTCATTGATTGGTGTTTTAGTCCTGTGAGCTGTGGTGGGTTTGGTTAGTTGATAATGTTGTTCTTCCCATGGGGTTGCAGCCCCTTTCTGCTCTTTTTGTCCTTTCTCTAGCTCCCTCATTGGGGATCCCATATTCAGTTTGATGGTTACCTGCTAGGATCCTCATTTGTATCTGTATGATTCTGGCAGATCCCCTGAGGACTCTTTTAGTAACACAGACTCAAAGAAGAAGAGTATGTAAATGGTTAAAAAGTTTAATGATAAGGCAAAGCCAGATAAATGAAGTCCATACAAAAAAAGGAATATGTATATTTAATTGGTATAATGAATAAAATGTTAAAAATAATGAATAAATTTAAAATAACAAAAAAAACCCCAATATTCTGTAGATGTCCGTTAGATCCATTTACTTATAGGGTCATTGCATCTGTCTTATTTTGTTAGGTTTTTATCATTATGGACAGTTTGTTTGTGACAGTGAAGTATGGAAATAACCCACATTCTCACTGTGGGTTAATCTGTGATCTTACATTTGTTGGCATTTTTTCTTCTGAAATTAGATGAATATGTGTTTAATGCATAACTTCTGGATTATAATGTACTCTGACTAATTTGTTCCTCTAATGAGTATAAACAACCTTAATTTATCTCTTTTTAACATTTTTGGTTTGAAGTCTGTTTCAACAGATATTTTCACATCTACACCTGCTTGTTTCCTAGCTCCATTTGCTCAGAATATATTTCAAATCTTGTACTCCAAAATACTGTTCATCTTTAATATAATGTATGTAACTTGTAGGCAGCAAAAGATGGACCATTTTTTCTAAATCAATCTGTTAGTCTGTACCTTTTGTAAGTCAACTGAAATCAACATTATTCACAGTTATTATTTAAAGGTGTTTGTGTAAATATTTGTAATGTTGTAGATCTTGTGTGTGATATATGTCCTGATCACCTAAGCTGAAACAATGTATTTATTCCTTGTGGTCTCCTGCATGTGTTTATTGTTATATTCACACTGAAGGTTTCCTTGTAGTATCTTTTGTAGAGTTAGTTAGTAGTCATAGATCCTTTAATAATATTTTATAAAAATGTTTTATTTATTTTTTAGATTAATAGATAGTTTCATAAATACGGTGTCTAAGTCAACAATGCTGACATTCCAGAATTTGAGCTACATCTTCCTCTGGCCCTTCTGGTTTATAAATTTCTGTGGAATAATGTGTGGTTACTAAAATGGTCAATTTTGGTAAGTGACATGATTTATCTGTCTTGAAGCTTTCTAGTTCTTTATTTTGTGTTTTTAGAACAACCATATATAATGAGGGTTTTCTTTTTTTATTTTTGTTATTTCTTGGTCCATGGGTTTCTTATACTTGGATGAGTGTCTCTTGACATACATTTGAAATTTTTTCTCTGATTTTATGGAAAATACATCTAAATCACCATTTGCCCTTAACAAAATGGTGATTTGTTCTCTTTTTCTCTCCACTTCTCTCTCTCTCTCTCTCTCTCTCTCTCTCTCTCTCTCTCTCTCTCTCTCTCTCTCTCAAGAAACTAGACTCTAACAAACCAAATAGTCCAATTAAAAAATAAAGTACAGATTTTAGCAGAGTGCTAAACAAAGGAAGATCAAATGTCTGAAAAAATAAATGAATGCCCAATATCTTTAGCCACTAAAGAAATTCAAGTCGAAGAACTTTGCTATCCAACACTAACCAAAATGGCAAAGTAAGATCAATAATACAAGTGACAGCTCATGTGGCTGCTGATGGGGAGAAAGGTAAACCTTCATTTTTTACTGGTGAGAGTACAAACTTATATAGGCACTATGGAAATCAATATAGTAGCTGTCAGAAAATTGGGAATCAATCTACCTCAAGACCAAGCTATATCACTCCTGTATGTACACCTCCAAAATGATCCAAGTTACCACCGCAAGCACACTGGCTCAGCGAAGTTCCGAGCAGCCTTATTAATAATAACAAAAAAACTGGAAACAGCCTAGATGTCACTCAACTAAACAATGAATGAAGAAAATGTGGTATATGTACACAATGTCATATTACTTATCTGTGGGAAAGTATATGACATCTTAAAATGGGCAGGTTGAAAGGGGGTGGGAGGGAGAGGGAACATCCTCATAGAAACAGGGAGAGGATGGTGGGAGGGGAGAGGGGGAAAGGGCATCACAAATAAAATGTAAATACATAAACTATCCAATAAAAAACAAATAGGCAGGCAAATGAATGGAATAACAACAATAAAAAATTAAAAAAAAAATTCTAAGATAACCTAGGCTCAGAAAGACAAACATGGATGAAGTCACTTATAAGTAGGCATTAGTTGTAAAGTAAAGGATAATCATGTTACAGTACATAGACTCAGGCTAAGTAACAGGAAAACTCTAGAGGGAAACTCTTTGATCTACTTGGGAAATAGAAAGTGAGTGAACTGGGAGCAGATGCAGATTTTCAAATGAATTATAAGTTTTAGATTGCCTGTATAAATGGCACATAATCCAGGTACTTTATTTACAAGGTATAAGAATAGATTTTAGGGCTATTGTAACTTACATCCTTGTTACTTGTTATTTCTCCTGGCCATGTGTTCATGGTTCATCTCTTCTCATGGCTGTTTCCTCCTCTCCCTGTCCTTTCTTCCCTCCTGTCTCTGTCTGTGACACATCATAAGGTAACTCAAAACCCTCCTATGACTATCTATTACCCAATCACAGGCTTTATCCTTTTGAGCAGATAACTTGGAGTAAAAAGGTTATCAAAATAAAAGCTTGTGGGTGCGTATTTCTCAATTATTTTACTAACATTGTAGTGTGTGTGTGTGTGTGTGTAAAGATTAAGAAGGACCATTTAGGATTCAAAAACATGACAGAGAGCTCAACCCCAAAGAAGGAATCTCCTTATCTCAGTAGCTATGAATTTCTTACAGTTCTTTATTTAGAGGTGGGATTTTCTTATTTTTCTTATATACTTTGTCATTTCTGTTTGTCATGTGTGTGTGTGTGTGTGTGTGTGTGTGTGTGTGTGTGTGTATGTGTGTGTGTATTGTGATGAGCTAGAAAGTTATGAACAATTTATAGTTTTATTTTATTGAGGGTGGTAATGACATACATATTTGAATTTAAATTACTACAATAAACACAGATCCTTTAGTTACAAAAGAGTTCTTGGGGTATTAGATAGAATGCATTGTATCCAGCTACTTCATACACTTAATAGAAGATAAAGGGCAAGTTCTTTGTCTTCTGAGTCACTGATTATACTACTTCTATGCTATTACTTAATAGCCTAGAGAATTTTTTGTGGTTTATTTTTATTCTTTATATACCTATTTTATATAACTTATTTTGTTCTTTCCCAGGTTTAAATATTTTACATCTCTCTCTCTCTCTCTCTCTCTCTCTCTCTCTCTCTCTCTCTCTCTCTCTTTCTCTCTCTCTCTCTCTCTCTCCCTCTTTATATATATATATATAAAGGATTAAGAACCATATATTAGTAATACATAATCTTGAAAATTTGTAATCGCAAAATTAATCAGGAATCATATTTGCTTATTGCAAACAAACTGACCACAATATTCTTCAGGCAATTTGTAAAAATAAGTAAATTTAAACAACATCCACCTAAATATATGTAACATTTTTACATAAAATTAACATATGGTTATGCATATAACTTTCCAAAGAACATAACAATAGATAAGCAGAAAAACACTGTTGACAGTGATTATTTATGTTACTGTTTCTGTGCCTTTATACAACGTTTGCCAATACAGAAAATGATTATTTTACTTTATATCACCGGGATAGTAATAATATATGTCAAAAAATAATTTTTGAGAGTGAAATTTGATTTAAATTCCAGAGTATAAGGTATATAAGATTCAACAGGAAAAGCAAAGCAAATAGGATTAATGACTGACTTTTTTCTACAATAAAAAAGGAAAAAAATAGAGATTGGTGTATTCCAAGTGCACAGAATATTTTTCATATAAATGATACTGGTATAAATAAGTAATGGTTTTTTATACAACTTATGCTTTGTATTGTAAATAGCCTGTACTTATAGTGATTATGTATCAAGAGAAATGGAACAGTAGATGCATTCCGGATAATGTGAGCAATTTATTAGTTTGGGCTTGAATTCAATTTCTCTGTCATATTTGCTTACTAGAGTATTCTCAGCTTGTGCAAAGACTTTATTATTTTGGAAGAGAAGCAGCATAACTGTAGCCTTCCATATTTAAGGGTAGAATTAAAACCTTCTGTTCTGGTGATTTGTACACAAATTAGAAAGTCAAAAGCTTTCTTATGTCAAGTTTTCTTTTTTTCAACCATAGATGTCCAAGAAACAATCTCATAGAAAATAAATTAATATTAATTTTTCAGTTAAATATTTTAATAGATTTGTGTTAGTATGCTCACTTTACTGCTTATCAATAGGTAGTTGCTTCAAAACGGTATGGTTTATTTCCTTAATTATCATTTTAGTTAAGTTTATTCATTGTTATTATAAAAGTTATTTTAAGATATACATTTTTATAAAAAGGGCATTATAAAAAGGTACCACACAAGTATTTTAAATCCATCCTCATTAAGTTAAGGTAACAGTTTGAGGATCGCTAATTTTGCTATTTCAGTAGTCATATGAATCTGATCATAAATCATTTAAAATATAATTATAAATATTATCATTTAATTAATGCTGTTAAAATTATTCATAAAGGATATTTTGTTAAAATAATCTCTTAAAGTCTATCAATAGTGTGTGAAAGAATTGAATAATGAGAAAAATATATTCAATATGATTAAAAATAAGCTTTCAGTTTAATTATAGATATTAATTGGAGATAATAAACTTGCATCTTCATTTCAAATATTATCTAATAACTTTGCTTCTGCTTTCCCTGAGTAGCTCCTAACAAAACAAACTCCCTGAAGATTAATGTTACAAATATAGTGATCCAGGGTATATTTGAAACAATGGAAAAGGGAAAAATCAGAAAGAAACCTGAAAAAGTTGACTTGCAGGAAACAAAGCACAGGGAATGAACATGTTTCTCATTTTTTACTTTGAATTTATTCTAAGAGCAGAGACAACTAGGGAACAGAGAATTAAAACAACGTACAAATCCCAGGTATGAAAAGCAAACATGTGCAGGACCTACATTGAATATCCAGTGCAGAAGTGTCATCATATGCATTCAAATCTCTTTTCTTTTTTTCATATTTTATTGGTTATTTTATTTATTTACATTTCAAATCTCATTCCTTGTTTCCTCTCTGCAAATCTCCTATCCCATCACCATCCCCTCTGCTTCAGTGAAGGGACTCCTCCCACCTCACCCACCCAATCCTGCCTTACTGACTCAGCATTCTTCTACCTGGGGCATCCAATCTTCAGAAGATCAAGGACTTCCCTTTGCTTGATGACAGTTAAGGCAATCCTCTGCCACACAAGCAGCTGGAGCCATGGGAGCTCTGGGGTATCTGGTTAGTTGATAATGTGGTTCATTCTATGAAATTGTAAACCCCTTTAAATCTTTCAGTCCTTTTCCCAACTCCTACATTCGGGTCCCCTTCCTCAGGCTGATCGTTGGCTGGTAGCATCTGTATTGGTCAAGCTCTATCGAAATCTCTAAGGGGACAGCCAACTAGGCTTGTGTCAGCAAGCACTTCTTGGCATCAGAAATAGTATCTGTGTTTGGTGACTGTAGATGGGATGAATCACTAGGTGAAACAGTCTCTGTGTAGCTTTTCCTCCACCTCTGCTCCACTTTCTGTCCTTCATTTCATTTAGACACAAGCAATTCTGTCTTAATACTTTTGAGATGGGTGGGTGGCCCCATTCCTCAGCCAGAGGCCATGTGTAACCTCTGGATATTGTCTCAAATGTATTCATTCCCATTTTAAGAATATTTCAGCTAATCCCACATACTCAGGGAGACTGGAAAACACTATTGAATTATAAATTGGTCAGAGAATAAATAACGAAATTAAAGACGTTTAAGAACTTAATGAAAATGAAGGCACAACATAAGCAAATTTCTGAGACACAGTGAAAGCAGTACTCGGAGGAAAACTCATAGTTCTGAGCGCCTCCATAAAGAATCTGGACCAAGCAAACAATTGCAACTTAGTAGCACATCTGAAAGCTCTGGAACAGAGAGAAGCAACTATACAAAAGAGGAGAACACAGGAAATAATCAAACCCAGGGCTGAAATCAACAAAGTAGAAACAAAGAGAACTGTACAAGAATCAACAAAACTAGGAGCTGGTTCTTTGAGACAATCAACAAGATTTATAAACCATTAGCCAGACTAACCAGACGGTGCAGAGACAGTATCTAAATTAAAATCAGAAATGAAAAGGGAGACATAACAACAGGAACTAAGGAAATTAAAACAGAAAACTTCAGCTCCTTCTACAAAGGTCTATTCTCAAAAAAACCTGGAAAATCTTGAAGAAATGACAGTACTCTCATAGAAGAAGGAGGAAGGATGGGATTAAGGGCTTTCCACATGAGATATCAGGAAGGAGATAACATTTGAAATGTAAATAACCATAATGTTCAGTAAAAAAAAATAGAAAAATAATTTTGTTAGCTTGAGTTTCTGCCATTATAGCACATTTATATAATAAGTTCAAGTGAGGAAAGATGACTCAGCTTTTAAATGAATTTCCTTGTCTTCCTGAGGATCTTAGCATATATCAGGAGGCTCACAGCCATCTGTAATTCAAGTTTTGTGGGATCCCATGCATTTGAGAGCCACAAGCTAGTGTACTCACACCCACCCCCACATATATATGAATCCAGACACATATATTCACATAATTTAAAGTGATAAAATAATATTTTCTAATAACAAAACACGCGGGAATATTTTTCTGGTTTCTGTCATTAGAGTAAGAGTTATTTTATCAATACCCTATGCAACTTCTTAGGAACTAAACTTCTGACTGAGAAGTGCTCAGCTATGAAGATGTGACTTATATACAGATTTTTGTGGTGTTTCTTTATGCATACAAACACACCAGAATCAATCAGTAAAAATGAAAATGCATTTTCTTGAGTTTAATTGAATGTACTACCAAGCTTTGAAGATAATTGTGAGTTTACTCTCATAGCTTGCTAATTTAATTCTTTAACCAAAGAGTACACATAGAGGGACCCATGACTCTAGCTGCATATGTAGCAGAGGATGATATTGTCTGGGCTCAAGGGGAAGAAAGGTCCAGTTAAGGTGTGTTTTCCCTGTGCAGGGGAATGCCAGAGTGGTGAAGTTGGGCTGGGTGGGTGGGAGGGGAAGCGCCAGCACAGAAGCAGGGTGAGAGAAGATGTGATGGGGAAACCCAGGAAGGACATATATTTGAAATGTAAATACATACAATATCCAATAAAAAATAATAAAAAATCCTCATTCCAAAAGAAACTCATTTTAACCTATAAGGGAACAAATCTTGAATATATGTTAGATATGTTTTTAGTATTTTTTGCCTTTTTACTGTTGATTTTGATAAATTAGTCCTAACAATACTTTGCACAGTTTCAACTTGTATCTTAGCTATGTCTCAGAGTTCATCCATTGCCTACTAAACTCCATTTTCACAGAATGCAGCTACTGGACTTTGAAGCCACTCTAATCAAATTTCCTGATAATGGTTTAAGATTGTGTTTCTTTTATAAAAGGGATGTTTTTATATACTTAGAGCACTAATCCATTAATACTACTAAAGTGCTTGTTTTTACTTTCCAAGAGCACAAGTAAAAGTGTTAAATAGTAAAATAAATAAATAAATAAATAAATAAATAAAAATAAATTAAAAAGCATATGAAACCATTTGATGATCCTGAGAGGCTTTTACAATAAATCATGTCATCTATTGTCTGGTCTTTCATATTAATGAAGTTAAATCATAGCAGGTAATTAGAAAATTATTATTAACTTGACATAATTTTTGTAAGACTGCAGATGAATAGTAGAATGCAATTTCTACTGTCTGGCCATTTTTAAATAGAGAATACCTAGAGCTACTATAATTTGGAAAATAAATTTACACACTTTTTTGTTCCCCATAACTGTTCATCTTGACTGGACAAAGTATTCATTACTTAGTGACAAAAATCAAAACTTTTAAATAAAATAATATTCATTGATTCTTTCCTCCAAGACACTTATAAAATAATCAGAGTCCCATTATGTTTGAGACCCTGTAGTCGATGAGACTGGTAGGTAGGTTCACATGTAGTGGAATCATCATATGAATAAAGGGGCCTCATATAACCAATATTTAGATTTTGAAAGGATAAATTGTATGGCCTATAAAACAATCTCAATTTAACTGTATTTCTAACTGCTTAGTAATCTTAGCATGTCTAATATCCCATTTTTATATCATCTCCTTAGTCCTTCTATCTTCTTCCCATGCTATCTTTCCACTTTACAATGTGTTTAAGTTAATTATCAGCCATATGATATATAACACCATGCTAACATTTACATGATTTTCTTTTAAAAACAAAATTCTCCAAAAAACCCCCATGACTTACTTTGCACACACACACACACACACACACACACACACACACACACACACACACACACACGTATATATACTGAACCATAACCATATATTAGATGGATGTTGGGCAATCCTGGGGAAGAGGAGTGTTGTGGGAGTCAGATTAGTCGAGGACACCACAGAAAAACCCACAGTATCAAATAACATGGGCTCATAGGATATCACAGAGACTGAATTGACAAGAAAGGAACCTGTGTATAGGACTGACGTATGTCTCATGAATATATATTCTGGTTGTCTTCTTGAGGAGATTCCAGATATGGGAGAACAAACTACCTTTGACTCTGCGGAACCCTTTTCTCCCACACAGCTACCTCATCAAGCCTTATTAGTAGAGGGAGTATGTAGTCTCACTGCATCTTGATATGGCATAGCTGCTATAAAGAGGCCTGACGTTTGCTAAGGAGAATCAGAGGAGCTATGGAAACAGAATAAGAGGGGAGGGGGGTTGTGGTGAATGGAAGATGGGAAACTGAACTTAGGATGTAAAAAATACAGAAAGGTAATTGAGTACCAAGGCCAATATAGCATGAAGGAAATATTTCCTTCAGAGGAAACTAAAATAAATCAATATTGAAACGTGAGTGACCAAATGGGCAAATGGTAGTTTTACATTAAGGTAGATTATGTGCAGTCTGGTTTTCCTGGTACAACTACTCTGCCTGTTGTCTCACCAAATTTGTTGAAACTCACCCTTGGATCTGACACATGGGAGTGATGCAGAGAGAAAGCCGTACATTTAGAGAGAAGAAGACTGATAAGGGAGTCACAAAAGTTCCATTGCATAACACATAATGGATATATGACCGATGACCATGTTCAACTCTCAGTGTTGATTTAACAGAAGCCTACATGTATGGTTTTTCCTTTTTAAGGCAGTAGCCTAGCACCTTAAAACTGTTTTATTTTATTCATAACAAATTTCTAATAATCTACATTTCAAATGTCATTGAGAATTTTCACTTCACATATTGATGTTTGGGGAGTATAAATTTTATTTAAATTTATAATTACAATAAAATGTATAAAATGTTTCAAGGCTACAGAAAGGAAACAAAAGGATGTATTATTCTAAGTGGCTTATGTCCCCAATCAGAATGAACACTTTTGATTCTTCAGTCCCTCATCATCAGTGATAATGGACTTATTTCAGACTTCAAAACTTCAGTTTTCAGTGTAATTTCCTCAGTAGTTTTCCGGTCTTTATTACAGTTTTATGATTTTTTGAAGTTTTTATTATTTCTCTGAAAATTAACTACACTGTGTTTTGATCATGTTATCCACTTACTCTGTCTCCTCCCCAATCCATTGATTTCTTTTCCATCCAAGCTTGTTTCTTCTTTATATGTTTGTCTTTTGTTTTTTTTAACCAATGAAATGCTGTTAGTACTCTCTTTACACTCTTAGATGTGTGGCCTTCACTGGTACATGTTCAATCTACCAGAGTCTACAGCTAGAAAGAAAATTGACTATTCTCCGAATACCTACCAACATCCCACAACTCCTTATGTACTGCTGTGTTGTCATGTCTTCCTTTCAACCTCAAAATAGAATTTGATCTGCCTCGAGTTTGCAAAATTCTGTGTGCATTTTCTCAGTTGCTCTCAAATCTAAGTTCACCTGTCCTGCTATTTCCATAATACACTGTCTCTTTAAGTTCTCCATCATCTGTGCCTTTTACTATCTTTCTTCCCTCTCTCATACTGTGATCTCTGAGCCTAGGTAAGAGGACTGTGGTACAGATACTCCTTTTAGATTAAACATTCTGCAACCTCTTATTCTTACAACTGTACCCATTATAGGTCTCCATGTTAATCCTGTTATATTGCAGATCTAATCCTCTGACAAAAACTGATAGAGCCCCTGATCTTTTGTTGTAAGGATAACCACTTCAGCAGCTCATTTCATAATATATCCAAATAGTTCACACAAATAGCATTATATTCTCCTATTGTTCCCATAGTCTGTTTTGACATATATTCTTGATTCCAATATGAATGCATCAAATATTAAGTTGGACTTGTGGACCTTAAATCCAATCAGAAAGTGATTGTTTATTTCAAACCACTAATTTTTCTATTGCATCATTAGTTTTGTCCTAGTTTTGCTGATTGATAATTGTCAGGGTTCACAGTTGGGTGATATTCATCATCACTTTTCTCCTTTATAGATCAGTGTTTATCACCTTTCAGTTATATGAAAGATACTGTAGTAAATGAGGATTCCAGGTGAATATCAGCATCATTTTTTATGTCTTATAGTTCAAGTAAGTGGTGTCCTCAGTACTAAGGTTAGGTTTCCAAATTATAGAAAATAAATAATATGAGCATTAGTATCAACTTATAATGTTTTGGCATATATGGTAACTTACTTGCCAAGAAATCTAAAAAAATATATATAATAATCACTCATTCCTGGTACTTCTATTTTTGTTAGCCTCTGATGTCTATTGGACATTGACATATTGTTAAATGGTAGTTCAATTTAATTTTTTATTACTATGTATATGTTCTAAAATGATTCTAGTATTAGGTTTTTACATGGTATTTTCAATGGCTGCTGTGTTATTTATCCCTTGATATATATCCAGTCTACACCCCCACAATTCTCCTTTCCGTTTAACTCATCTTCTACTATTCATGTTTAACACTTTTTATAACCATGCTATTTTCCTTTCTTTGGAATGTATTTCTTATCATCAGTAATTTTATGACTTCTATAGGTAACGCACACACACATGCCCACACACACACACACACACACACACACACACACACACACACACAAACAAACATATTTCTAGAGGTTTCTGAGAACCCTCAAATCTGCTTTCACAGTTGTTGAAATGGTTCTCACCCTCTTCAGCTATAAAAATACTTTTATCTATACCAGAATCCTCTTCCAGCAAGGACAATGGCAATCCCTAACTACCCATCTCTAAGATTCTGAAAACAGTTCTTATACTGATATTTAATCTATTATGAGTTGAGTTTTGTGCTGAGTGAGAAATAAGAAAACAATTTAATTCTGCATAAAGTTTTCCATGTTGCCCAGCATATTTCTTTAAGGTTTCTTTTCTCCATTCCATATATAATCTGCCTTAAAATATGAACATAATGCTTCCTCAATTTTATTTCACTAATGAATAAAAAAGTTTTTCCAGCACCATGCTGTTTTTATTACTATAGCACTATCACATAGCTTTATTTCTGAGATTTAGATACATAACTCCAACAGGCTTTTATCTCTTACAGTATTGGTTTGACTATCTTGTGTTTTTGTAACTACATATAAAATATGAAGAATTATATTAAAATGTGAAGAATTATATTGAATTTTTGAAAGCTATTGCTTTGAATTTGTAGAGCATCTCTCATATGGTCATATATGGATGTCAATTCTCATAGTATATTAACGCTTCAAATCAATAAGCATGGGTAGGGGGCCTTTCATCTTCTTGCATCCTTTTTAATTTTCTTTATATGTGTCTTAAAATTTTTATTGTACACTCTGAGTCAGCATTGTTATCTCTCTAAGAATAACGTACATGTTCATAGTTAGTGCAGGAGTGTGGGTGGTCTGCCTCCACTTAGTTCTCTACAGCAGTGTCTTCTCATACAGCATGGAGTTATAATTCTCCCCTCTCCCAGATACTCCAGAACATCCTATTATTATACATCTATATCTATGTTTTATGTATGTTCCTGTGTATCTATTATTTATCTCTGAGTATATGTCCATATTTTTGTTCATTCTCCTAAACATGTATGATCTATTTTTGTATCTATTCATCTAAATTATATATATGCATATGTCTATATGTATGTGTAGACAATGACATTTTTTGAATAACAACACAAAAATTAAATTAGAAGTGAAAATGTTCTTGACTCTTAATCAAATCCTTGACAAACAAATTTCGAACACAACTTCTTTTATACCCTTTCCGTTCTCATTGTGAAATAACTGGATCATCATGAGAAGTGTTGATTAAATTTAAAAAATCAGAAAAGTTTTGATAAAAGAACAGTGATATACCTGTGTAATTGTGCAATGTCAGGGGGACACCAAGTGTGAAGTTGATTTTAAATCCCTTTTTTAGTTCATGGCTATGCAGTCATGTTGGTGAGATTTTTATGTGTGCAGGTTCTGACATCACAAGGAGAAACAAGTTTGTAGTGAACTCCTCAGTCTTCTGGCTCTTACCACTCCTTCTGCACCTTCTTCTACAATACCTGCTGATACACAGACTGTGATTTTTTTTGGTATACAACCAGAACAATGACAACAATAGAAATGCTACTGAGACAATTTGTCAGGTAAACAAAATGTTGTCAGTTTAGACTTTCTTTTAGTGGTTTTCACAAGTGTCTTCCCTGATCTTCATAACATTAAAATTTCATGAAATTTTCATCCTTCTTACTGCAATACAGAAAGAACATAACAAAACAAGTTGTAAATTCAATTCCTTAATTCCAGGCACAGGTTTCTATAGGGTTTGAGGCTCTGACTCTATTTGCAGTAAGAATGGCAATAGGCAGACAGGCATGGAGCTGTGGTAGTAGCTAAAACTTCTAACTGAAGAACAAGTACTAACAGACGGTGCTAACTTAAGTCCACATATATCAGGCATTACATGAGCATCTTTATCCCCTTTACGTTTTAAATTTAGCTATGTTCACCCAAGAATGCTAGTCTGATTTGCTGTGTGAATTATGTTATTACTTGAAGCATAATTACTCCAACATGAATAGTTGAGTATTCCTTTCAAATCCTATTGATGACAATATTTAAAGTGTGTTCATTCATTTTCTTATGTACAGCTTTTCTATTTTGAGGAGATTCACTTACCATGTTAGGTAAAATAGACATTAGAGAAAGAGAAGCAAACAGAAGAGTCACAGTTTAGAGAAACAGAATCAAACAAAACAGAGTCACATACATACACACACACACACACACACACACACACACACACACACACACACACTCACACGCACATTCATACACTTATAAACACATGCACACAAACATACAAATGCACATACACTTTCACACACATACATGCACTCACTTACATGTAAAATCATCCACACACTAACACACACACACACACACACACACACACACAGACAGACACACACACACACAATCATTGTAAGAATGTGGAGAATCAACAGTGGACATCTGAATGCTTGAGAAGATTAAATACAGCAATTGTGAAGTCCATTTAATTCCAAAAGAGTGATCCCACTGGGTAGTCTCACTTTGATTTATGATGTACCCTCCTCTTTCAGTCAATTGTTTCTAAAAATGCCTTAAAACATACCGAGCATAATATCTAAACTGTAAGACATTTGACCTGAATACAATGAATAAATTGTATGAATTAATAATTTCTAGTTATGAGTTATAGGTCAGCTTAGTTTTATTCTTTTGCATACTGTACTTCAAATGTATAAAATGACAGACAACTCTTGCTCTATAGAGAACGCTTCCTCTCTCTCCTCACGTACATGTTGAATCTATACCTTCATCCACTAGTCGCTGGAAAATGAGCCTATTAGGAAACAGATTCAGAGAGTCATAAGAGTTGAGCCAGCCCTGATAGATACACCAGACCACTCCTTAATGCCAAGCTATTAACTTGGAATGGATTATGAAGACATAGCAAGGGAGTGAATACACAAGACTTGAAAGGGGATCTCATCACATTACAGATTAAATAAAAATTGATAATGGAGTTTTAGCTTTTATAGTTTAGAATAAATCATGTTCATGTTTAAGTCACTCAGTTTGTTTATTGTTCCCTTAAAATAAACATATCACTTAATAAAGCCTTCCATCAGATGCTTTTAGTGTAGAAATATTATAATAATGTACTAGTAATTATATTATTATTTATCATACTGTATTCCCAAATAATTTTTTATTGTTTACCTCCCACTGAAAAGGTTACAATTGGCAGTTCTATTTGCCAGTTTTTTTTTTTTTTTTTTTTTTTTTGTTAGCTATGATAATGTATCTGGTCTCTTTTGTGCTCCACAAAGATAATCCTTCTGGGATTGGAAGAGAAGATGCTAACTAACAAATTCTAAACACATTCTTACTTCTCATAATACTATGCTGAGCCAGGAACAGGATGAATGTGTGGAGACACAATATCACCAAGCAGAATATACTTGATCAAAAGTGATCTGAAGCCTTGACTCATTTTTGTCATTTCCATAGCACTGAAATCACATTTGGACAATATATTTCTAATGCTGGGAGTCAAACATCCTGTAGTTTAATCAGTTATCCTTCAGATTGTAAATCACTACCCGCTAAAAGCATCCTAAGAGAACCAAGCAATAAATAAACCGATGCAGGGATCTATCATGATTCATGTAATAGTGTCTGCTCTTCAATGGGGTGGCTTAGGCAGGAAATAGAATTTGCTTTATCATATGTTTTTGCTAGTGACTTAAATATTCACTATTTTCAAGCTCTGCGACTTTTAAAATTCCAGTTCACTTATTCTTCAGGGACATCACCTTCTTATGTGCCTTTTAATTTATTTTGTCAGAAAACTCATTTCATACAAGTGGATACTAATCTGCTTGTCCATAGGTGCACAGAAAGATAAATGTAAATATCCTATGCCTTTGTTCTGTCACCAGTGTGCTGATTCTCAGGACAGAGTTTATTTCTTCAACTCCTATTGGCTGTTTATTTTTTACCAGAGGAAAAAGGAAAATGGGAACAACTGGTAATCTAACTGACAGGGAAAATGCTGAAAGAATGAGAGTAAATTTTGCATCTTCTGTGAAAGCTAACTCAATATCCATGTAGGCATTTTCAGTTTAATAAAGAAACACTACTTTTGAAGAAAACATAAAATAATTACTCAAAATTTCACAACATCTGGGGCATGCTGATCTTGGCAGACCCTACTTTGCACTCCCAGGTATAAGAGTTTATAAGAAAGCTACAAAGGGTATGCTCCTCTCTTGTGATGCCAGGCATACAGATTGAAGATGTTTAGACTGGGAGTTAGCATGAGTTATCAGTCACAGAGTACACAGCTGTTCATCTTCATACCTATTTTGCTGTATATTCTATAAACATATATTAGGAAGTTAATATTTTATAGGATTTAGGCATATTTAATTAATTTGTCATTATGTTAAATACAATAGTGTATATATATTTTTCTAGTTTTTGGGTATGGTATCACATGTCTAATATAGATCAAGAACGTAAAATTTCAAAAGGTATATTTTTAAAGTTAGATAGTTATCACACCTCAAAACTCAGGATTTGATCTTATTCATTAAAGTTGGCCAATCATTTTTTTGGTTGCTAAATCAGGTTTGTACTTATTTTTTGAAAATTTAATATTTCTCAATAACATTAATTCTCTCCCACAAATCTTCCCAAAGATATTCTCATATTCTTCACCAACCACTTTATATTCCTTGCTCTGTCTTAAGCAGAGCTACAATAAAACATAGACTTTGTTTTGTGTTGGCAGACTACTCTAGTATGAGGCCTGCTCTAGATTCTATTTGATATTTACAGTGATACTGCAGTAAATACAATTTAGTTTTTCTCTACCAGCATCATTAGTTATCAGTATCTCTTTGAGTATGAGTATGAGTTTATGACTATTTCTCCTCTCCATGCAGAATTTTTCTGAGTTGAGGATGTGCAGTTCTTTTGCATGATGTCACAGACTCTTTGATTTTAAATGTCCATCTGCCTTATTGTGTCTTAAAACCAAGGTTTTATTGAGGTTATTCTCTATTCCTGCTTCATAGAATTCTTTCAACACCTTTTCTCCACAGATCTCTGTAGAGCTGTGATGTCTATACACATACTTATGGCTTAGTAGCACAAAACCCTATGTTATCTCATGTTGACCAGCTATCAGTTCTCTGGTAATTGTCATCTGTGGAAAGAAGCTTCTTAGGTGAGTTTCATGATTCACTAATCTATGGTTAGAGCAATAAATCTTTAGGTGCTTCTCCATTGTTATGTTGTTTTTACAGAATGATGGAAGTAGGTTATTCGCTGGAACCAATCTCCTACCTAGTTTCAGGTTTGTGTCCCAATTCACAGAGTTACACTTGGCATCCATCTCTTGGACTATGTCTTTTTTTTTTTTTTTTTTTTTTTTGAACTTTATTTTAAAAAACAAAGATAAATGTACAAATTTTCAAAGCATTTTTGCATAAAAATATATGAATACTTTATGTCAGAACTTGATTTTTTTAAAGGTTTGATAGTATGCCTTAAAACCTTACTAGTTACAATGAGCATGAAGTACAGGTTACAAGATGTAACCTGGACTTATTTAAAGATTTCTTTTTTTTTAAACGACATTATTTTACAAAACAAAGAAAGATGTACAGATTTTAAACATTTTTTGCTTAAAATTATACATTTTTGTCAGTAATGTTTTTTCAGACATTGAAATAATTTTTACATAAAACCATGTGAATATATTTTATTTCGTCAGAACTTGATTTTTTTCAAGGGCTTGACAGTATGCATTGAAAACCTAATAGTTACAATAAGCGTAAAGTACATGCAAAACAAAACGGAACATGGAAATAGTCAAAGTCTTCTTGTTTTGTAAATATATGTATATTTTTTTGTTTTCTTTATTTCTTGGACTTCATACAGTCTGTGAGTTGTTTCTGGGGGAGTGCAAGCATCTGGGGTTAGCATCCCACTATCAGTGACTGCATATTATGTCTGTTCTTTTGTGACTGGGTTATCTCACTCAGGATGATATTCTCTAGATGCAGCCATTTTCTTAAGAATTTGGTTAAGTCATTGTTTCTGGTGGCTGAGTAGTATTCCATTGTGTATATGTACCACAATTTTTGTATCCATTCATTTTCTGAAGGACATCTGGGTTCCTTCCAGCTTCTGGCTATTATAAATAGAGCCGCTATGAACATTGTGGTGCATATATCTTTGTTGTGTATTGAAGTGTCTCTGGGGTATATGCCCAGAAGTGGAATAGCTGGGTCTTCAGGTAGTACTATATCCAATTTTCTGAGGTATCGCCAGACAGACTTCCAGAGTGGAGAAGTGTTCCTCTTTCTGGACAGCCTCTCCAGCATCTGCTGTCATCTGAGTTTTGGATCTTGGCCAATCTGACTGGTGTGAGGTGGTATCTCAGGGTTGTTTTGATTTGCATTTCCCTGATGGCTAAGGATTTCTAGCACTTCCTCAGGTGTTTCTCGGCCATTCGGTGCTCCTCAACTGAAAACGTTTTGTTTAGCTCTGTACCCTATTTTTTAATAGGGTTATTTGATTCTCTGGTGTCTAGCTTTTTGAGTTCCTTGTACACCTTGGATATTAGGCCTCTATCTGATGTGGTGTTGGTAAAGATCTTTTCCCATTCTGTTGGTTGCCATTTTGTTTTCTTGACAATGTCTTTAGCCTTACAGAAACTTTGCAATCTCATTAAGTCACATTTGTTAATCTTTGATCTTAGAGCTTGAGCCATTGGCATTTTGTTCAGGAAATTGTCTCCTGTACCTATGTGTTCTAAGGTTTTCCCCACTTTCTCATCTAATAGTTTCAGTGTATCTGGTTTAATGTGGAGATCTTTGATCCACTTGCACTTGAGCTTTGTACAAGGAGATAAGAAAGGGTCTATTTTCATTCTTTTGTATTCTGAGTGCCAGTTGGACCAGCACCATTTGTTGAATAGGCTGTCCTTTTTCCATTGAATGTTTACTGCTCCTTTGTCAAAGATCAGGTGAAAATATACATGAGGGCTCATTTCTGGATCTTGTATTTTATTCCATTGATCCACATGCCTATTTCTGTACCAGTACCATGCAGTTTTCAGCACAATTGCCTTGTAATATAGCTTGAGGTCAGGGATAGTGATTCCCGCAGATTTTTTTTGTTGTTGAGGATGGATTTCACTATTCTATGTCTTTTGTTATTCCATATGAAATTGCACATTGATCTTTTCAATTCCATGAAGAACTGGGATGGAATTTTGATGGGGATTGCATTGAATCTGTAGATTGCTTTTGGTAGGATGGCCATTTTTAAGATGTTGATTTTTCCAATCCATGAGCATGGGAGATCTTTCCATTTTCTGAGATCCTCCTCAATTTCTTTCTTTAGAGGTCTGAAGTTTTTGTCATACAGGTCCTTCACTTGCTTAGTAGAGTCACACCAAGGTATTTCATAGATTTTGTAACGATTGTGAAGGGTACGTTTTCCTTAATTTCTTTCTCCACATGTTTGTCCTTTGAGTACAGGAAGGCTACTGATTTGTTTGAGTTAATTTTGTATCTAGCCACTTTGCTGAACTTGTTTATCAGCTGTAGGAGTTCTCTCATGGAATTTTTGGGGTCACTTAAGTGCACTAACATGTCATCGGCAAAGAGTGATGTTTTTATCTCTTCCTTTCCGATTTGTATCCCCTTGATCTCCTTTTGCTGTCTAATTGCTCCAGCCAGGACTTCCAGTACTATGTTGAATAGGTAGGGAGAGAGTGGGCAGCCTTGTCGAGTCCCTGATTTTAGTGGGATTGCTTCAAGTTTCTTGCCATTAAGTTTGATGTTGGCTGTTGGTTTGCTATATATAGCTTTTTTTATATTTAAGTATAGGCCATGGATTCCTGTTCTTTCCAGGACTTTTAACATGAAGGGGTGTTGGATTTTGTTGAATGCTTTCTCAGCGTCTAGTGAGATGACCATGTGATTTTGGTCTTTGAATTTGTTTATATGGTGGATTAAGTTGATGGATTTCCTTATGTTAAACCATCCCTGCATCCCAGGGATGAAGCCTACTTAAACATGATGAATGATCGTTTTGATGTGTTCTTTGATTCGGTTTGCAAGGATTTTGTTGAGTATTTTTGCATCAATGTTCATAAGTGAGATTGGTCTGAAGTTCTCTTTCCTTGTAGGGTCTTTGTGTGGTTTAGGTACGAGGGCTATTGTAACCTCAAAAAATGAGTTGGGTAATAGTCCATCTGATTCTATCTTTTGGAATATTTTGGCGAGTATTGGTGTTATATCCTCGATAAAAGTCTGATAAAATTCTGCACTGAACCCGTCTGGACCTGGGCTTTTTTTGGTTGGGAGGCTTTTGATGACTTCTTCTATTTCTTTAGGTGTTATAGGGTTATTTAGATGGTTTACTTGGTCTTGGTTTAACTTTGGGACCTTGTATCTGTCTAGGAATTCATCCATTTCCTCCAGATTTTCCAATTTTGTGGAGTATAAGTTTTTGTAGTAGGATCTTATGATTTATTGAATTTCCTCAGTTTCAATTGTTATGTCACTACTTTCCTTTCTGATTTTGTTAATTTGGATACTCTCTCTTTGCCCTCTAGTTAGTCTGGCTAGGGGTTTATCAATCTTGTTGATTTTCTCAAAGAACCAATTCTTGGTTTTGTTGATTTTTTCAATGGTTCTTTTTGTTTCTATTTGGTCTATTTCTGCCCTAATTTTGATTATTTCTTGCCGTCTACTCTTTTTTGGGTATATCTGCTTCCTTTTGTTCTAGGGCTTTTAGCTGTACTGTGAGGTTGCTGATGTGAGCTCTCTCCAGTTTCTTTTTGGAAGCACTTAGGGATATGAGTTTTCCTTTCAATACAGCTTTCATTGCATCCCATAGGTTTGGGTATGTTATGTTTTCGTTTTCGTTGAATTCTAGAAAATCCTTAATTTTTTTCTTTATTTCTTCTTTGACCCTGCTATCCTTTAACAGAGCATTGTTTAGTTTCCATGTGTATGTGGGCTTTTTGTTGTCTTTGTTGTTGTTAAAGACCAGCTGTAGCCCATGGTGATCTGAGAGAATGCATGGGAGTATTTCAATCTTCTTATATCTATAGAGGCTCGTTCTGTGTCCAATTATGTGGTCAATTTTCAAGACGGTGCCATGGGGTGGTGAGAAGAAGTTGTATTCTTTTACTTTGGGATAGTATGTTCTGTATATATCTATTAATTCTAGTTGGTTTAAAGTCTCTGCTAGTTTTTTAGTGTCCTTGTTCAGTTTCTGTTTCCCTGATCTGTCCATTGATGAGAGTGGGGTATTAAAGTCTCCCACTATTATTGTGTGGGGTGAAATGTATTTTTTGAGCTTTAGTATGGTTTCTTTTATGAATGTGGGTGATTTTTTATTTGGAGCATATAAGTTAAGGATTGAGAGTTCTTCCTGACAGATTTCCCCTGGACTATGTCTTAAATACAATAAAGTGTGTTCTGTTACTCTCATGCATCACAACTTAACATATGGGCGCATCTTTCCAGCAGGTCATTATTTTAGTGCCGGGCTGAATTTGATAATACCTTTCCAGTTCCAGCATCATGCATAGTGCCTTTCATAACTATGTTAGGCAATATGGGTAACATTTCCAGCTCAAATCTAAATAGTTTTCAAGTCCACTCTTTATCAGTCTTTGTCCACAGTTAATAGGAGAAGACATCGATGGAAATTCATGTTACAGTTTTCTCATGAATTCAGTGATGCAAATCATCGAGTTAGACATTTATGAGCGTCTGTTTACATGGCTCTTAAAACTTTCAAACATCCAAATGAGTTTGATGGAAACTTGAGAAGTTTCAGGTTTTGTGAGGAACTTCTGTGAACTCGACACTCAAGAGGCTGAAGCAAATTATCTAGTGAAGTAATTTAATACACAGACAACTTTATTTAAAAACCTAAGCACAAAAATAAAGTGGAAAATAGGTATTGGTTTTAATAATTAAGCTTTCATTTGAATACAATATTTTCACAGTCCTTTAGATTGAAGCCCTTCAAAATAAAATGTTTGTTTAACTGGAGTTTGTATTTGATCCTATGTTAAAATATCCTAAGAAAGTCATCATAGCACACTCTTTCTTACACACTAGATATATACAAGTTCCCAGGCTTGCTGCTCCATACCACAAACACTTAGCCAAATTGTAAAGGATGAAAAAAACTATGTGAAGGACATTTATCTACACATTAATATTTTACCAAGTGCTAATCAAGGAGAGAAAATTATTAGAAATTCATTATCCTAATACGCACAGGCAAAATAAATACCAGCTACTCCCGTTACAGCAAAACTGAAGCAGTTTGCTGACACTTGGCTTTCTGAATGCCATTTATTTATATTTATCTCGCAGAGGGTGGTACATGATGTATAGGGAGCACATAACCAGCATAATTAATCCAAAATTCCCCACAGACTACAGTCCCCCCCCCCCAACAACACAGAATACTAATAATGGAGAGTAGAGCATTGGAATTCAGGAATGACATTGAGATATCCATTAACATTCCCAACATAGAGAACAACTACCCCAAGGTGATTAATGGTAAATTAGCTAATTAATTATTTCCCTCTGGTCAACTGGAACAACATGTCCACTAAGAGAAAACCTTCGGGGGATTTAACTGCTGTCACAGAAATGTTTAGAAAGGTCAAATCATTTGTCAAGTTAGGGGCAGGGTCCTGCTTCTGACAATATTAGATATTTCAAATCCTAAGAATGGCAGTTTCACATTCTTGCCTCAGGGTTCCTACTGAATCTCAGGGTCTTTCTATGCCTGTGCTAAAAGAAGCAACTGTGTCCCAAGGCCCTAGGGCTCAGGTCTCCAAAACACAAACAGACATTGTCTGAGCTGCTGAATTCAAAGGCAGTCATATTTATCAAGTTCACAGTCTTTTATTCATGCAGTGCTGAAGCCCAGAACTAGATCTCAAGCTAGAGACAACCTAGCTGCAGGGTGCTGAACATTCAGGAGAAAAACAGATTCAGTCAGAGAACTCTGATCTCTCAAAGCTTACTTAAACAGACTTTTGAGGAAATAAATTATGTGTTTTGTCCATCAAAAATGTGTACTGTAATTAGAATCCTTTAAGTAATTAGAATCATACATGTTTAGAGAGACTAAGGTACAGAACTTCAACAGTGAAGCAAAGACTTACTCCCAGGCAGAATCACATGGTGTGTGGACTTAAAGGCTGGAAATTACTTTTCAGATTGTGTTTTGACAGTTAGCCAAGGAAAGAGCTGAAGGGGGCATTATTTTGCACTGGATTTTTCAAAATGAATACCATAATGATTTTTCACTCAGTGAACTACTCTTCTGGATAAGTAAATCTATCCCAAATTCAATTTATAAGCTTGTTTTGGAAGTAAAATCTAGAAGAAGTACAAGTACTGACTCAGAGCTTAGAATAATAAAAACTTGATATCTTTTTGTGCCTCTGTTTCTCTTTGCATTTATGTCAACATAGTAGATATGAAGATAAGGAGACAATGGTATTTAAAGCCTTTACATGTATTCGCCAATGATGCAATATGCTCCGAGGATGAAATATCATTGTGATTTTTATACTGAAGATAAAATTGAACACATATTCCACCTGTAGGTATTAGCTTTCTTTTATCAGTTGTCCATCAAGAGACATGAGCAAATATGTTTGAGGGTGAGAAAAACTGACCTTATTTAACGAGGGTTATGAAAACCTGTAGTTTGAGCAGGGCAGATAAGATATCTGCTCACCAGATGTCTGATTCAAATCACAAACATGTATCATATTATGTTTGAATTTTCTAAATTTTCTGAGAGTAATATGAACAAACATTCTTAGAAATGGAATCACTGAAGAAATTTTTTACAAAACCGTCAAATGGATATTGACAATTTTTTATATATAACCCAATGGTGTACCATTGGGAATTTTGTTTTGAACAACTTTATTTTAAAAAAACAAAGATAAATGTACAAATTTTAAGCATTTTTGCATAAACATATACGAATACATTTTTATCAGTGCTTGGAGATTTTTATTTTTTCAAAGGTTTGATAGCGTGCATTAAGGTCTTACTAGTTACAATGAGAATAAAGTACTTGCAAAACAGGGTGCAACTCGGAATTAGTCAAAGTTTTCTTGGTGTGTAAGGATTGAGAATAATGTTTTTTTTTTTCTTTCTTTTTTTTCTTGAACTTCACACATCTGTGAGTTGTTCCTGGGGTGTTCAGAGCTTTCTGGGATTAGTATCCCATTATCAGTGACTGCATATGATGTCTGTTCTTTTATGACTGGGTTGTCTCACACAGGATGATGTTCTCTAGATGCAGCCATTTTCTTAAGAATTTTGTTAAGTCATTGTTTCTGAAAGCTGAGTAGTACTCCATTGTGTAAATGTACCAAAATTTTTGTATCCATTAATCTACTGAAGGACATCTGGGTTCTTTCCAGCTTCTGGCTATTGTAAATAGAGCTGCTATGAACATTTTGGTGCACGTGTCTTTGTTGTATATTGGAGCATCTCTGGGGTATATGCACAGAAGTGGAATAACTGGATCTTCAGGTAGTACTATGTCCAATTTTCTGAGGAATCTCCAGACTGATTTCCAGAGTGGTTGTACCAGTTTACAACCACACCAACAATAGAGAAGTGTTTCTCTTTCTCCACATCCTTGCCAGCATCTGCTGTCCTTTGAGTTTCGGATCATGGCCACTCTGACAGGTGTGAGGTGGAATCTCAGGTTTGTTTTGATTTGCATTTCCCTGATGTTAAAAAATACTTTTTCATTTACCTTTTCGTACAAAAATAATCCCAAGTTGACAAAAATATTCTTCAAGATTATTCCTGTATAAATGTCTAATTTGACTGTTAAGATGCTGATGGAAATCAGAAAATTATGGTTTTTTTTTTTAAAATTAATAAACAATACTTCAGTCTATATTTGTTATTTCTGATCTTTTTTCTCATACAAATGAAATAATGTATTACTGGTTGTTTGTATTTACCACAGAATTGTTATTTTTTCTTAATTGAACCTGTATTTTACATATATGAATGTATAAACAAACTTTCATAATGATAACATAATTCAGAAAAGTAAAAGTTGATCAGTATTTCACTTCAGGGGAGTGACTGAGCTCTTGTGTCTTTAGGCATATGGAGGTAATTTCAGATAATTTCAGAGAAATGAAAAGCTGGCCATATATGTTCTACCACAACTAAAGATGAGTGATGCTTGGAAAGATTTTTCATGTTAAGAATCCCTTAAGTCTCCCTTACAAACATTTAGAAGTAAATTTAAGAGCCAAGAAGTGACTATGCGACCAAATACTCGGCAAAGCCTTGCAGCTCATTGAGAAACCATGGTTTTCTGACAAGTGCAGTGGTTCCTAGAAGTCCCTGTAATATAGATAGAATCTGGGGACGTGTCATTCTCAACAGTTGAATCGTGACATCATAACACAGGCTGAAAAGCCATTTCATTGGCACCCCATCTTGGAGGAGTATTTCTGGGCATACAGGTAGAAGAGTGCTATTACTGTTTCACAGGCAGCAAAGTGAAAGGAGACACCGTTGTCAACATCCCTTAATTTCAGATATTATCATAAGTCATGTGCTGACTTCCTGAACTGGTTTCTGAACTGGTTTAAACATACCATATCTTTGATAGGCAGAATTATTATTATGATTATTGTTAAGATATTGAAAGACATATTATCTCTTGTCCCTAAAATAAACTTCAATTTTGTCATTTTAAGTTCACCTTCCACTCAGGCATACTATATACATGTACACACACACACACACACACACACACACACACACACATATACATGTGATAGCAATTAAAAGAGACCTTACGAATTTAAAAGTGAGCAAGGCATATTATATGGGAAAACATGGATTGGGAAAGGGAAGAGAGGAAACACTGTAATTATATTATAATTTCAAAATGTTTTAAAAGGAGAAGGAAACAGTGCACACTTTTCACCCTTTGTACTTGCTACAGTCACTGGTTTGATGATAATTATTTCTTGTCTGTCAGTCAAGATATATAAAATTTGACATATTTATAATATTAGGTCACATATATGATGTCTGTATTAGAGACAGGATAGTATAAAGTATAGAATTATATCTATCCTGTGAGTGTGTTAAATTTCTATATCAAGTCATACAATTCTTGCTTTTGTAGAAAACCCAGAGACTACAATGAACAGAGCCATATCATTTCATATGCAAACCTTAACTCTCGGACTCTAATGGTGATCCATGTCATATACATGAGCAAAGCTATATGAACTCACAGGAACTGAAGCAGCATGTATAGTTCCTGTAATATTCTCTATGTTTTTATTATGGTTTCTAGTTTAGGGGTTTTATGGGATGCCTGAGTGTAAGAACAAGTCATTGTCGCCTCTGGTGCCCTCTCTCGGTTCTTTCCCTTTGGTCAGTTTGCTCTAATGAGATAGTTTTAGCTTTATGTGCTTTAGAATTTATTCAGTATTTTATTTTGTTAAATATTTGAAATGGATGAATGAAGGTAAACCTAATCACGGGGAAAAGGTTAATAACAGAACTATCATTTCTGATGAGAGGGAAATAAGTTCTTCTTCAATGGAACGGCACTGGTTATCTCGGCTCTCAGGGCAGAGCTCTTGCTCAGGAGTCGGCACAATGGATCAGCTCTCAGGGCAGAGCTCACGCTCAGGAGTCGGCACAATGGATTGATTCCACAGGTCTTTTGGTGAACTTTTCTTTGTTAATTGTTTGGTATTGTTTGTTTGTTTGTTGATCTGTATGTGTTGATTTTAGGTAATGTGTTTTGTTTTCTTGGTTTTAGGAAAGTTTCTACTGAAATTTTTTGAGAAAGAAATTTAATTTGTATATGAAGGAATGAATAGAGGATGATCTTGGGGAAAACAAAGAATATGATCAAAATATATTCAAATTCAATTTTGTTTTAAATAATAAACATGAAAAATTAAAACTATGCTCTGCAAATTCAGACAGGTTATTTTATTTCTACCACATTTTTTTAAACCAAAAAGAGTCTTCTATCAAACTTAAGCTTTGTGAGAACACAACTACATAAAATGCTTTTTTTTAATAACAAGAAAAGTTGATTTTATAGTAGAAAGAATGAAACGTGAAGTCACAGAAAGGCTTTTACTAATGTTAATACTGTGTTGTACATGCAGAGCATATTGATATACTCAGAGTTTTCAATGTATGTAGACAATGTGTAAGCTTAATCACATTTCCTCTTTCAATTAATTTATTTTTATTTTTACATTATTTATTGGATTTATTGGATTTTCTTTACTTAGACTTCAAATGGTATCATCTTTTCTGGTTTCCCCTCTGGAATACACCATCCCATCCTCATTCCCTTGCCTCTATGAGAGTGTAACTCCACACACCCACTCCTCCCCGCACCTGGCATTCCCCTACACTGGAGTATTGAGCTTTCATAGGGCGAAGGGCCTCTCCTCTCTCTGATGACTGATAATGCCACCCTCTGCTTTATATGCTACGGGAGCCAGGATCCCTCCATGTGTATTCTTTGGTTGTGGTGTAGTCTCTGATAGCTCTGAGGAATCTGATTGGTTCATATCATTGTTCTTCCTGTGGGGTTAAAAACCACATCAAATCCTTCAGCTTTTGCTAGCCGAGTCTCTCAGGAGAAAGCTGAATCAGTTACCTGTCTGCATGCACTTCTTGGCATTCATTCACAATATTGTGTGGATTTTGTGACTGTATATGGCCTGGATCCCTGGGTAGGACAGTCTCTGGGTTCTTTCCAGTTTTTACAAACAAGGCTGTTATAAAAATATTGGACCATGTGTTCTTGTTATATATTGGAACATCTTTTGGGTATATGCCAAGGAGTGGTATAGCTGGGTCCTCAGGTAGTACTAAGGCCAATTTCCCGAGGAACTGCTGAACTGATTTCTAGAGTGGTTGTACCAGCTTGAAATCTCATAAAAACGGAGGAATGTTCCTCTTTCTCCACATCCTTGCCAGCATCTGCTGTCACCTGAGTTTTTGATATTAGTCATTCTGACTGGTGTGAGATAGTATGTCAAGGTTGTTTTGATTTGCATTTCCTTGATGACTAAGGATGCTGAACAATTTTTAGGTGCTTCTCAGCCATTTGATACTCTTCAGCTGAAGATTGTCTAGTGCTGTTCCTCATTTTTATTAGGGTCCTTTGATTCTCTGGAGTCTAACATCTTGAATTATTTGTATATTTTGAATATTAGCCTTCTATCAGATATAGGATTGGTAAAGATTTTTTTCTCCCAATCTATTGGTTGTCTTTTTGACTATGTCCTTTGCCTTACAGAAGCTTTGCAATTTCTTTAAATCCTTTTTTAAAAATCATTTCTTGGATATTCTCTGTATTTACATTTCAAATGATATCCCCTTTCTATCTACTCCCATACCCATCCCTTTTCCCTGCATCCATGAAGATGCTCCCACTCCCAACCACTCTCTCCCATCTCAGCACCTTGGCATTCCCCTACACTAGAAAAATGAGCCTTCACTAGACCAAAAGCTTCAAGAGCTTACTGGCAGGAGCCTGAGATGAATACCTTAACACCTTCTCTGCCAGAGCTATAATGATACAAATGAGGATGCTTGTATCTAACCATTAGACTGGGATCCCAATGATGGAGTTAGAGAAAGGACTGAAGAAGCTGAAAAGGTTTGCAGCTCCAAGGGAAGAACAATGATATCAACCAACCAATGACCCTGTGAGCTCCCAAGAAATAAAACACCATCCACTGTGTGCACATGAATAGACACATAGCTCCATTTGCATATGTAGCAGAGGATAACATTGTCTGACATCGATGGGAAGCTTTGCAGTTTTATGAGGTCTCATTTGTCAATTATTGATCTTAGAACATAAACCACTGGTGTTTTGTTCAGAAAATTCCCCTGTGCCCATGTGTTCTAGGCTCTTCCCCAATTTCCCTTGAAGTAGTTTAAGGTTTTCAGGTTTCATGTGAAGGTTCTTGATCCACTTGGACTTAAGCATTATAAAAGGAGATAAAAACAGATCAATTACATTGTTCTACATGCTGAACTCCAGTTGAACCAGCACAATTTGGTCAAAATGTTTCTTTTTGTTTTTGTTTTCCCCACTGCTGTTTTTAGCTCCTTTGTCAAAGATCAAGTGGACATAGTTTTGTGGGTTCATTTCTAGGTCTATTCTATTGATCTATCAGTTTTGTTGCTTTTGTAGTAAGATCTCATGATTTTTTGAATTTCCTCTGTTTCTGTTGTTATGTCATCATTTTCATTTTTCATTTTGCTAATTTGGATACTGTCCCTGTTTATTCTGGCTAGAGGTTAATTTATCTTGCTGTTTTAAAAAAAAAAAACATCTCCTGGTTTACTTGATTATTTATATTTGTATTTGTATTATTTGTATTTGTTTCTACTTGGTTGATTTTGGCCCTGAACTTGATTATTTTCTGCCTTCTACTACTCCTGGGTGTATTTGATTATTTTCTTAATAGAATTTTTTGGCGTTCTGTCAAGCTGCTAATGTATACTCTATAGAATTTGTTTGTAGAGGCACTCAAAGCTGTGAATTTTCCTCTTAGCACTGCTTTTCTTGTTTGCCATAAGTTTGAACATGTGTGCCATCATTTTCTTTGAATTCTAAAAAAGTGTTTAATTTCTTTCTTTTTTCTTTTTTACCCAAGTTATTATTGAATAGAGCCCCTTGTTCAGTTTTTATGTCTATGTGGCCTTCCTGTTGTATTTGTTGTTATTCAAGACCAGCCTTAGTCTAAGGTGATGGGATAGGATGCTTCAGGTTATTTCAATCTTCTTGCATGTGTTCAGGCTTGTATTGTAGCCAACTATATGGTCAATATGGGAGAGAGTACCATGAGCTGCTGGGAAGAAGATACATTCTTTTGTTTTAGGGTGAAATGCCCTATGGATGTCTATTAAATCCAATTGGTTCATAGTATCTGTTAGTTTCACTGTATCTCTGTTCATGTACTGTTTCCATGATCCACTAAAGAGAGTGGGGTATTGGACTCTCCCACTATTATTGTGTGTGGTGCAATATATGCTTTGAGCTTTAGTAAAGTTTCTTTTAAAAATGTGGTTGCATTTGGAGCATAGATGGTCAGAATTAAGAGGTCATCTTTGAAAATTTTTTCCTTTGATGAGTATAATGTCTTCTTCTTCTTCTTCTTCTTCTTCTTCTTCTTCTTCTTCTTCTTCTTCTTCTTCTTCTTTTCTTCTTCTTCTTCTTCTTCTTCTTCTTCTTCCTCCTCCTCCTCCTCCTCCTCCTCCTCCTTCCCCTCCTCTACTTCTTCTTCTTCTTTTTCTGATAACTTTTAGTTGAAAGTCAATCATATTCCATACTAGAATGGCTACTCCAGTTTGTTTACTAGGACAATTTTCTTGGAAATTTTTTTTCAACTTTTGACTCTGAGGTAGTGTCTCTCTTTGTTGGTGATATGAGTTTCTTGTAGGTAGCAAAATGCTGGGTCCTGTTTGTGAAATCAGTCTGATAGTCTCTGTCTTTTTATTGGTTAATTGAGTCCATTAATGTTAAGGTACATTAAGGAATAGTGATTGTTGTTTTCTTTTATTACTGTTGTTATTGGTGGAGTTATGTTTGTGTGGGTAACTTCTTTTGTGTTAGTTGCAAACTTTTTTTCTTGCTTTTCCTAGGGTATAGTTTCTCTCCTTCCCTTCAAGTTTTCCATCTATTATCCTTTGTGGGACTGAATTTCTTGAAAGATATTGTGTAAATTTATTTTTATCATGGAATATCTTGGTTTTTCCATCTATGATAATTGCCAGTTTTTCAGAGTATAGTAGCCTACACTGTTCTTTTTGTTCTCTTAGGGTCGGAATGACACCTTTCTAGGAGCTTCTAGATTTTTTGGTCTCTGTTTAGAAGTTTGTTGTAATTCTAATGGGATTACCATTATATGTTACTTGAGTTTTTTTCCCTTAATGATTTTAATATTCTTTGTTTTGTGCATTTGGTGTTTTGACTATTATATGATGGCAAGAATTTCTTTTTGGTTCCAGTCTATTTGGTGTTCTGTGGGCTTCTTGTATGCTCATTTCTTCAGGTTAGGGAATTTTTCTTATACAATTTTATTGAAGATATTTACTGGTCATTTAATTTGGGAGTCTTTGCTCTCCTCTGTGACTATTATTCTTCCATCAATCTTCACGTTATGTCCTGGATTTCTTAGATGTTTTTGGTTAGGAGATTTTTGCATTTTGAATTTTCTTTGACTTTTGTATCAATGTTTTCTATGGTATCTTCTGTCCCTGAGATTCTTTCTTATATCTCTTGTATTCTGTTGTTGATGCTTGCATTTGTGATTCCTGATCTCTTTCCTGGGTTTTCTGTCTCTAGGGGTGTCTCCCTTTGTGATTTATTCATTGTTTCTATTTTCATTTTTTGGTCATTGATAGCTTTGTTCAATTCCTTCTTCTGTTTGTTAGTGTTTTCCTGTATTTCTTTCCTTCCTTTTTATTTTTTGAAGGTGTAAGGGAATTTTATTGGGAAGGAAGTTGTCAACTTAAACAGCAGCAAATGAAGAATGCACAAGGAAATTCCCTGTCCCTGTTGTCACAGATAGAAGTAACCTCCAGAATGTGGGGTAGGGGGCCTTTCAATCTGTGACCCCAAGCCCAGATGCATTAAGCACTTTCCCATTCAATTGAATACTTCTGGATTTCTACTACAAAGTAATTTGTTGTAAGAGAATGGAAAAGCAGCTTCTGAAGGAAACCCCCAAGAAGGTCAAGAAAGCAAATGCAGAAATCAAGAAGTTATTATTACAATCACTTTAAATTGTAATGCACTACATTTCCATATCTTCACAGTAATACAAAACACAAGTGACTTGCAGAACTAGTTCATATTACTTAAATATCAAATGTGCTCTCAGTCCTCTACACAAGTGTCTGGAAGTTACTCGTGTTTATATGAGATGAAGCTATTTATACTTTTCTACAGTAGTAACTGCAAACCAGGAATGTAGAGACAACACAAACTAAAGGATGGAGTTTTCCCAAAACTGCAGTGTGAAAAGACTATAAACAGTTGATTCCATACACATGAATGTGCTTTTTTGCTAGAGGAAATCCAAGTGGAATAAGGAATAGAGACGTAAAAATTTATTCTTGAGGGGATGGAGGTTGGTGCCCTGGATGTCTTTAGCTCTCGACCCCCTAAGCTGCGTCACATTCTTCTTCTGCACTGTCTGGAGTCCATAGTGTTACATTGTCTCTAAGCAGCTGCATGATGAGCTGTCTTATAGGAGTCATAGTTCAGTGCATCAAGCTCTACAATGGCCTCATCAAAAGCCTTTTTAGCCATTGTGCAGGCAAGCTCTGGATTATTAAAAATCTCAGTAAAATACAGAAAAGTTACAAGCCAGCCCCAGGAGGATTGGATGTGTAGGTTGCATCTCTTTCTTGCTTATATAGAATAACTCTTGGTAGGCTCCTCGGGAATTTTCTATCCTTTGTTTTCAATCATTGCCATAAACTACTTCAGCAAGATTCTGGAAATATTCTCCCTTCATTTTCAGATAAAAGACATTACTCTCTGGATTGTTTGCATTGTCTATTAAATACTTATCCAACAATTCCAGGACTGTGGTGCAGATGGGTCGCAGTTCAGACTCCACTTTCTCCCAATACTCCTTTGTCGGAGGTGTCGGTCTTCTGCTCAACCCTTGAGGTGAACCTGCAGCCCTCGACCATGTTCTTGTAGGCCACTGATAGCAGGTTGCCCTCCTTGTTGGACAGTTTAGCGACCTGCTCTGCCACAGCTTTCATGTACATAGCCATGTTGTCATAGCGCTAGGCCAGCTTGGCCAGCTTGGCCTTCAGGATCAGCTCTCTCTTCTCCATGGCAAGCGAGGGCGAGCCCCAAGCCTTCTCTGGAGTCCTCATTCTAGTCTCAGTCTGTCAGAGCTCTTGGGAGTCAAGTTTCCTCTGAGATAATGAAGTCCCAGTGTGTCCAAACTCCTGATGTTCTTAAGTGTGTCAGGGCTCCAACACTCCAGAGTGTGTCCCATCTCGTGGGAGTGGAGCTTCCTCTGTGATCCTGTGATCCTGGGCCTGTAAGTACACCTGTGTTCCTGTGATCCTGTGATTCAGGGTGTATTTGAGCCCCTGGGTGACCGGATTCCTCTGGGTCTTTGGGAGATGGATATTATGATGGTTTTCATATGCTTGCCCAGGGAGTGGCACTACTTGAAGGTTTGTCCTTATTGGAGGAAGTGTGTCATTCTGGGGATGGGCTTGAAGACACTCCTCCTAGCTGCCTGAGGATGCTTAGTCTGTTCTTGGCTTCCTTTGGATGAAGATGTAGAACTCTCAACTCCTCCTGCTCCATGCCTGCCTGGTTGCTGTCATACTCTTGTCTTGATGATAATGGACTGAACCTCTGAACCTATGAGCCAGCCCCAATTAAATGTTGTTATTTATAAGACTTGTCTTGGTCATGGTATCTGTTCATAGCAATGAAACCCTAAGACAAATATGAAACCAGTGCCCAAGGTCTGCTCAGGGCTCAGGTTCTGACTGGAAGGAATCTGGGCCACTGGCATCCCTTGATCCCAGGGGACCTGTTACCTCTGTATATTGGGACAAGATGTGTCTTCCTCACCTGGTATCCTGGGTATGTTAGAGCACCTGGGCTACAGATTTCCTCTGGGTGTTGTGGGGAAGGGTGAAGAACCAGTGCCCAAGTGCAGTCTGGAAGAACTACATAAAATACTTATTTCGGAGTTATTTATATACATACTGAGGAGCGAGAATATGAGTACCTTTGCCTGCTAGTTCATGAATTTCGTTATATTTTATTATTATTACCTATAGTTCACACTGTCTCTAGTTGCTTTGACATGCAAATTATTTTATTTTATTGTTCAAAATATTTGTCCTTTTGACAAGAAATCCAACTCTAGACTGTATATGAATTCCATGCCCAAAATAATAGCAATAAATGGTTAATTCATGTAATAAACTAACAATTTGAATTAATTTGGTTTTGAGCCTTTGTAAAAATGTCTAGTGTCTCTGATGATTCATATTTGTTGTCAATGTGATTTCTGGAAGAAGGAATCATCAACTGAAGAACTGCTTTGACTAGAATGACCTGTGCGTAAGTATGTGGGCCATTTTCTTGATTTCTAACTAATATAGGAAGGCCTACACTACTGTGTACATGGCTAACTCAGGGTACACTGGCATGGCTGGCATAAGCAAGTTCAATCTGAGTCTGGAAGGAAAGAGTAAGCAGTAGTTCTCTGTGGTCTCTGTTTACATACTTGCCTCTAGGTTCTTATCTTGAACTTCTTCCCTGGCTTACCTTGATGATAAACAACTTCAAATTTTAACCTGAAATAAATCTTTCATCCCCACATTCGTTTTGATAAGTATTTTATAGAATCAGCAAAAAGCAAAGTAGAACAGCGCCCAAATGTAAAATTCTAAATAAGTGAACCTCCATAACTGTTATTGCTCTCTTAAAAACAAACAAACAAAAAACAATACAGAGCCAAGCATTTTACACTCAATCTCTTTTGTTTTCTCCTTGTTTTATGTAGGCAAGAAGTCTTCACAAACAAAACCTAGAAACTACATGAACTTTCACTATGTGGACATTGTGATGAGACCAGAAAATAAGACAGTGTGGTATAAGATGACTGATTTATACCCACAGAAGTATACAAATGTGAAAGGTAAGTGAAAATTGAGAACACTGAGGTTGGAAATTATGCCTAAGTATCAATTTGCTTTATGCTAGTAGAAATAAATAAATGGTATTAACCTAATGTGTTATTATTCTTCTGTTAAATGTTGCTCTAAATTTTTAGAATATCCAGGGTTACTGATGTGCAATTTTATGATTTCAGTAATTTCAAGTATTCGTTCAGGTATAATGTTAACTAAGGAATTCTTATTTTTAAATTGATCTCTCATAAATGTTCTGTGGAATGGCTAAACTTCAGAAGCTAATGCTAAAGAAAGAAGAGTGCTATATATCTGTGGAGCTATTTTCATTTCTGCGTTAGCATCATAAATTTCAGCAGTCAGAAAATAGAATAATTATTAAATACACCATGAGTTAGTTCATTCTAGAACATGGTACCTTAGAAGTGTTAATATGATGTAAAATGACCATATAGACTCTATTATACTCTCATAATTTAAAATGATATTATCATTAAATGTTGGTGTATTTAAATTTAATCATTTTATACCACATTATAAACATGACATATAACTAGGTATGGAAATAACTTGCTGCCCTTACTCCATGGATATTTTTTCTGGTTATATAAAACCCTATATGCCATTCATCATATTTTAGATTCCACAAAAACCCCAAATTAAGAAAGTTACGAGAATGTGCTTTGCACTTTAATAATATTTTGTTGGCAACACAAATATTTAATAAATTGCCAGCAATTTAAAATAAAAGAGCCAAGATCATATAAAGGTCTCTCAAACATTATTATTGCTAACTTTCTTATGAACTACAAAAACATAAACATTTTACTGAAGGTCAAATAATGTTTCAAAAATGTTATTCTAAAAATAATATTTATACCTATTAGCTTAATTGTCTCCTACATTTTCAGTTTTATCCATGTTCAAAACAGTAGATAATTTTAGAGAATTATGTTAAAAACATGTATTTTATGACATCGTTTATCAATTATAAAATCTCCTGATACTTATGAAATTAAATTTCAATATAGGAAATGTTGAATCAGTTAAGATATGAAAATGTGAATGAGAACTCCAAAAATTTAGGACATCAGATTAAAAAGTAAACCAAATGTCAACTACCTGTCTGACAGTACACATAATCACTTTTAGTAGTACTTCCTATCAGTATTATTAAAATAACACCTGCTGAGATCTTAGAACTATTCTCTCAGCTCTAAACCACAATATATCTTAAACCAGCATCTTCATTTTGAATAATCTGGAATGACAGATAACGGAAGTGCTTGCTTTGTAGCCTGTTTTAAACCTGTTGGTTGCCTTTAAGATTGGACAGCCCAGACTCCATGTGGAAATGTGGTGGTACAGCTTAAATGTGCCTAGAAAAGTAGGTATAGAAGGTGGGATTGTCATCAACAATAGCATATCATTTGAATAGCAAATTACCCTTATCATTCTTAAAATTAAAAAACAGGACAATTCTCCCCCAAAAGATGAATAGAATACATTAGAGTCAGAGTAACATGGTCCAGCAATGTTAGCAATGAATCATTTATTATAAACAGCCAGTATTTTTATTAGATATTTTAATTTAAATTATATCTAGTCTGTCTCTACTCTAAAAGGTCATATGCTACTTATTAATGACATTATAACATGATTCACTATAGATAATCATAATTTATACCTTAATGTATTTCATGGTGATGTGATATTTGAAAAATGAGAAGTAATTCATTTTCAGTATAACCAAAGCTTCAATGAAGTAATCCATTGAAGAATGGAATTATTCAGGTTATATTGGTTTTCCATTCATAGTGAGGATAACACCTCTGGTAATTTGCACATGTCATCTAGTTAATATCACAGACAAAGAAGTGGGTGAATTGAAGTACAATAAGAGAAGTAAAGATGCTGATTGACTGGAACATTATAACTTTTATTACATACTGTGGGCCCAGGATGTTATAATAATTAGTCTGTCAACTCAATTGTTACTCTTCATTAAAAATGAATATAAGGGAGCAATTAATCTCACAACTTTAGCTTCATTAGAAAATTATGCTTTGGAGTTAGTAGCAGCTTGGTTTCTCAATCTAAAGAATGTATCATTTTTTAATTAAAGGTTTTCCCTTCATTATTTTGGTTTTTGTACTTAAGCAGAAAAATATAAGCTTATATATAAAGTATGTAAAATATTTTCATTATTTCAAACTTCTCTTCAGAAATTCATTATGTATACAGTAGCTTTTTTTTTCTTGCTCCATTTCTTCTACAAGTTTGTAGACTCAGAATGGCACGTGGCTTGAAAATAAATAATATTTTTTAAAATGCTGATAGTGCTAAGAGCTGTCTGGAATAAAATAGAAAAGTTTTCTACATACAACCAAAAAGTTTTGAAAATATCTGAAGCTTGGGGTGAATTTTCTTCCTTTTGTTATAATAGGTGTTCAAAAAATATTAATAAAGAGGTACCTAGTCATAAACTCTTACCAACTTGTCTTACAGACTGACCACCTGCTGATGAAACTACAAATCAGCAAGTAATAGTAGAACCCAAATCATTTCAGAAGTATTGATTTTACTTTCTGTATTTGACTGGGATAAACACAAAATACAGAGACAGTTTAAAGCCAAGATCTTTTCTTTTCACTGAAAAGTATTTTAATGCATTGCGTATTTAAAGATAAAAAGATGTCTGCGAATCTTAATGTAGTAAACATAGAAATATATATTGAAAAGTGGAACACTTCCTCCATTTCCTTCTTTAGATGTTTGAAGTTCTTGTCATAAAGGTCCTTCACTTGCTTAGTTAGAGTCACACGAAGGTATTTTATATTTTTTGTGACTATTGTGAAGGGTATCTTTTCCCTAATTTCTTTCTTCACAAGTTTGTCCTTTGAGTAGAGGATGGCTACTGATTTGAGTTAATTTTATATCAAGCCAATTTGCTGTACTTGTTTATCAACTGTAGGAGATCTCTGGTGGAATTTGTGGGGTCACCAAAGTACACTATCATGTCATCTGCAAATAGTGATGTTTTTACTTCTTCCTTTCCAATTTGTATCCTTTTAAATTCCTTTTTGATGTCTAATTGCTTCAGCCAGGACTTCCAGTACTATGTTGAATAGGTAGGGGAAGACTGGGCAGCATTGTAGAGTCCCTAATTTTAGTGGGATTGCTTCAAGTTTCTTACCATTAAGATTAGTGTTGGCTGTTGGTTTGCTGTAGATTGCCTTTATTATATTTAGGTATGGGCTTTGGATTCCTGTTCTTTCCAAGACTTTTAACATAAAGGTGTGTGGAATTTTGTTGAATGCTTTCTCAGCACCTAGTGAGATGACCATGTGCATTTTTCTTTTCTTTGAGTTTATTTATAAGGTGGATTACATTGATGGATTTCTGTATCTTAAACCATCCCTGCATCCCAGGCATGAAGTCTACTTGATCATGGTGAATGATAGTTTTGATGTGTTCTTGGATTCAGTTTGCAAGGATTTTATTGAGTCTTTTTGCATCAATGTTGATAAGTGAGATTGGTCTGAAGTTCTCTTTCCTTGTAGTGTCTTTGTGTGGTTTCAGAATGAGTGTTATTTTAGCCTCAAAAAATGAGTTAGGTAGTGTTCCATCTGATTCAATTTTGTGGAATACTTCGGAGAGTATTGGTATTATGTCACCAATGTAAAGATCTCCCATGCACATGGATTGGAAAGATCAAAATTGTAAAAATGGCTATCTTACCAAAAACAATCTACAGATTCAAAGCAATCCCCATCAAAATGCCAACCCAATTTTTCATTGAGTTGGAAAGAGCAATGTATAATTTCATCTGAAATAACAAAAGACATAGAATAGCGAAATCCATCATCAGCAACAAGAAAACATCTGAAGGAATCACTATCCCAGAACTCAAGCTATATTACAAGGAAATTGTGATAAAAACTGCATGGTACTGGTACAAAAATAGGAACATAGATCAAAGGAATAGAATAGAAGATCCAGAAATGAGCCCTCACATATATGGTCACCTGATTTTTGACCAAGGAACTATAAACATTCAATGGAAAAAAGATAGCCTATTCAACAAATGGTGTTGGTCTAACTTGCTTACAGCATGCAGAAGAATGAAAGTACACCCTTTCTTATCTCCTTGTACAAAGCTGAAGTGCAAGTGGATCAAAGCTCTTCACGTTAAACCATATACGCTGAAATTATTAGCTGAGAAAATAGGAAAAACCTCAGGACACATAGGCACAGGAGAAAAGTTTCTGAACAGAACACCAATGGCTTGAGCTCTAAGGTTGAAGATTGACATATGGGACTTAATGAGATTGCCAAGTTTCTGTAGGGCTAAAAACACTGTCAAGAAAACAAAACAGCAGACAACAGAGTGGGAGAAAATCTTTACCAACCCCTCATCAGATAGAGGCTTCATATCCAAGGTTTACAAAGAACTCAAGAAGTTAGACACCAGAGAATCAAATAACCCTATTAAAAATGGAGTACAGAGCTAAACAAAGAGTTCTTAATTGAGGAATATGGAATGGTTGAGAAGCATGTAAGGAAGTGCTGGACATCATTAGCCTTCAGGGAAATGCAAATCAAATCAACCCTGAGATTTCACTTCACACCAGTCAGATTGGTCAAAATCAAAAAATCAGATAACAGCAGATGCTGGTGAGGATGTGCAGAAAAAGGAACACTTCTCCACTGTTGGTGGGGTTGTAAACAGGTAAAATCACTCTGGAAATCAGTCTGGGATTCCTCAGAAAATTGGACATTATACTACCTGAAGACCCAGTTATTCTCCTTCTAGCCATTTACCCCAGATATGCTCTAACACATTACAAAGACATATGCATGACAATGTTCATATCAGCTGTTTTTTATAATAGCCAGAAGCTGGAAAGAGCCCAGATATCCTTCAGTAGATGAATGGATACAAAAATTGTGGTACATTTACACAATGGAATACTACTCAGCTATCAGAAGCAATGACCTTATGACATTATTAAGAAAATTGATGTATCTAGAGAATATCATCCTGAGAGAGATAACCCAGTCACAAATGAACAGACATAATATGCAGTCACTGATAATTGGATACTAACCCCAGAAAGCTCTTAGCACCCCAGATACAATTCATAATCTGAGTAAAGTTCAAGAAAAAAAGAAAAGAAAAGAAAAAACATAATGTTTGCTCCTAATACACCAAGAAAACTCCGACTAATTCCATGTTTAGTCCTATTTTGTATGTACTTTATGCTCATTGTAGCTAGTAGGATCTTAATGCACACTATCAAACCTTTAAAAAAATGCCAAACAATGACAAAAAATGTATTCATATACTTTTATGGTAAAATGCCTAAAATTTTTACATTTATCTTTGTTTTTTTAAAAATAAAGTTCTTCAATTAAAAAAAAAGTAGAAGTGGAACACTTATTAATTTCTTTACCCTTACTCAAGGTTGACATATAAAATGTTATTGAAGATATGTCATAGTTTTCTTGAGAATTCGGTATTTAGTGCTACTTATAAAAATCTGAGGGGATAGCAAATGCTCTTTACAAGTGTGAATCAATACCAAAAAAATGTACTTTTACTGAACAGTGTTTGATGGAGTCTTTTCCCTCATGAATATATTGTTTGAGAGAAGACAAATTACAGAAATCTGAACTTTGTGTATATGTACTGCGTTGTGAAAGTTTCAACCTAAAAATCATAGGTATTTAAACCCAAATCCATAGTTAATGAAACTTAATGTCAAAGAGTATCTCTAAAACAGTAGTCAGTGCTACTAAGAGCCTACATCAATGCTGAAGAGTAACACCCATCCCAAGAATCTCAGTGAAACCAGGGAGTGCATGGGGTTCTAAAAGGGAAGAGGCAGGGAGCATAGCAATTGTGTACAAGGTACAAATCGTGCAATATAAAACTCCAAGGCTCAGGATCTGCCCGGGGAAGCCTGAGCTCGAAGAACTCAGGTGCCTTTATACCTGGACCAGTGGAGAGCCTGGAGCACAGGCCAAGAAGGTCACACCGGGTGTTCTTGGAGTACAGACAGCACCTAATAGGGAGGACATATTTCTGTTATCAGGACCCTGGATCTGCCCGGGGAAGGCTGAGCTTGCAGATCAGCAGAACAGACTCTTTTCCACCTGCACACAAAGGCCTGCCCAATGTCCAGCAAGAGAATGCCAGAAGCATAGTGGTCTCTGGAAAGTGTCCATCTTGGCCCAGAGAAACAGGTGGGTCTTTACCATTAGGACTCAGGACCTGTGTGCAGAGGGCTGTGCTGCCAGAATAGACTCACAAGAGTTCCCACAATTTTGCCCATGAAGACAGAACTGAGTCACTGCATTCAGAACTCACTCCTTGAGCACAAAGAGCCAAATACCCAAAAGAAATATCCTTCCTGAGACCAAGGGACCTCAGATCCACAGGAGAGACAAGTACCAGTCAGTAATCACAGATAACAAGATGGCAAGAGGAAAGCAAAAGAACTTAAGCAATGCAAACCAAGACAACCTAACATCAGAACCCAGCTCTCCTACCACAGCAGGTAGTGGATTGCCAAACACAACAGAAAAACAAGTCTTAGACTTGAAATCGTACATCATGATGATGATGGAGATTTTTGGAAAGAATGTGAATAACTCCCTGAAATAATTCCTGGAGACCCAGGAGAAATCACCCAGAGAACTAAAGGAATACAGATGAAGGAATTGAAAACAGAAATAGAAACAATAAAGAAAACACAAAAAGGGACAACACTGGAGATTGAAAACCTAAAAAATTAATCAGGGGTCACAGATGCAAGTTTCACCAACAGACTATAAGAGATAGAGAGAGAATCTCAGGGGCCAAAGACAACTAGAAAACATAGACAAAACAGAGAAGATGCAAAACCCAAAAAAGCTCCGAACCCAAAATGTCCAGGAGATCCAGCACACAATGAGAAAACCAAACCTAAGGATAATAGGAATAGAAGAGGGTGAGGAAAATCAACTAAAAGGTACAAAAATATCTTCAACAAAATCATAGAAGAAAACTTCCCTACCCTTAAAGAGATGACCATGAACATACAAGCAGCCTACAGAAGAACTCCAAATAGATTGGAACAGAAATAAATTCTTTCTGACACATAATAGTCAAAACACAAAATGTTCAAAACAAAGAAAGAATACTAAAAGCAGTATGAGAAGAAGGACATGTAACATATAAAGGCAGACCAATCATAATTACCCCCAAATTCTCAACAGAGACTATAAAAGCTAAAAGATCATGGACACACATCATACAGACACTAATAGAACAGAAATGCCAGCTAAACTCTCAATTACCATAGATGGAGAGTCCAAGATATTCAAAGACAAAATCAAATTTACACAATATGTTTACATAAATCAAACCTTACAAAGGATAATAGATAAAAAACACAACACAAAGAGAGAAATTACACCCTAAGAAAGCAAGAAAATAACTATGCAATAAAACCAAAAGAAGAAAGACACACAAACATATTTTTACCTCTAAGAAAAAAATAGCAGAAAACAACAATCATTATTCCTTAATATCTAATAACATAAATGCACTCAATTTCCCAATAAAGAGACATGGACTATCAGACAGAAAATGTAAACAGGACCCAGCATTTTGATGTATACAAGAAGCTCATCTCAGAGACAAAGACAAATGCTACCTTAGAGTAAAAGGCTGTAAAATAAAGCTCCAACTAAATGTTCCAAGAAACAAGTTGGAGTAGCCATTCTAATATCAAATAAAATAAATACCCAACCAAAGTTATCAAAAAAGATAAGGAAGCACAAGTTTTACTCATCACAGGAAAAATTTATCAAGATGAATTCTTAATCCTGAAGAACTATGCTCCAAATACAATAGAACCCACATTCATAAAAGAAACCCTACTAAAGCTCAAAGCATATATTGCAGCACACAAAATGATAGTGGCAGAAATCAATGGACAGATCATGGAAGCAGAAACTGAACAGAGACACAGCGAAACTAGCAGAAGTTATGAATCAATTGGAATAAACAAACAGTTATAGAACATTTCATCATAAAAAAAAGAATATACCTTCTTCTCAGCAGCTCATGGAACCTTTTCCAAAATTGACCATATAGTTGGGCACAAAACAAGCCAAAACAGATATAAAAGATTGAAATATTCCAATGCAGCCTATCAGATTACCATGGACTAAGGCTGGTCTTTAATAATGAAAAACAACATAAAACTCACATACATATGGAAGATGAACAGTGTTTTGATCAATGATAATATATGGTCAAGAAATAAATAAAAAAAGAAATTAAGGATATTTTACAATTTAAGAAAAATGAAAGCACAATATATCCAAACCTATGGGATACAAACAAAGCAGTACTAAGAGGAAAACTCATAGCTGTGGGTGCCTCCAAAAAGAAACTTGAGAGAGCATACACTAGCAGCTTTATAGGTCTGCTAATCTCTCTAGAACAAAAAGAACCAGAAACACCCAAGAGGAGTAGAATGTTGGAAATAATCAAATTCAGAGCAGAAATCAACTAAGTAGAAACAAAACAAACCTTACAGAGAATCAACAAAACCAGGTGCTCCTTCTTTAAAAACATGAAAAAATGGATAAACCCTTAGACAGACTACCTAAAGGGCACAAAGAGACTATCCAAATTAACAAAACAAGAAATGAGAGACATAACAACAGAAACAGAAAATTCAGGTAATCATTAGATCGTATTACAAAAAGCTATACTCAACAAAAATGGAAAATATGAAGGAAATGAATAAATTTCTAGACAGATACCATATACCAAAGTTAAATAAGAATCAGATAATTTATCGAAACTGTCCCATAACAACTAAACAAATAGAAAGAGTCACTGAAAGCCTCCAAAACAAAAAAAGGCAAAGACCAGATGGGTTCAGTGCAGATTTCTATTAGACCTTTACAAAAGACCTAATACCAATCACTCCAAGCTATTCTACAAAATTGAGACAGAGGGAGCACCACCCAATTCATTCTTTGAAGGCACAATTACTCTCATTTCTAAAAGAAACAAAGACTTTAAAAAAGGAGAATTTCAGACCAACTTCCCTCATTAATACTTATGCAAAAATGGACAGATCAGGGAAACAGAAACTGAACAAGGACACTGCAAAACTAACAGAGACTTTGAACCAAGTAGAATTAATAGATATATACAGAACATACTATCCTAAAGTAAAAGAATACACCTTCTTCTCACCACCCCATGGCACCTTCTCGAAAATTGACCACATAATTGGACACAGAACGAGCCTTCATCGATATAAGAAGATTGAAATACTCCCATGCATCCTCTCAGATCACCATGGTCTACGGCTGGTCTTTAACAACAACAAAGACAACAAAATGCCCACATACACATGGAAACTAAACAACGCTCTGTTAAAGGATAGCAGAGTCAAAGAAGAAATAAAGAAAGAAATTAAGGACTTTCTAGAATTCAACAAAAACGATAACACAACATACCCAAACCTATGGGATGCAAAGAAAGCAGTATTGAGAGGAAAACTCATAGCCCTAAGTGCTTCCATAAAGAAACTGGAGAGAGCTCACATCAGCAACCTGACAGCACAGCTAAAAGCCCTAGAACAAAAGGAAGCAGATATACCCAAAAAGAGTAGACGGCAAGAAATAATCAAAATTAGGGCAGAAATAGACCAAATAGAATGAAAAAGAACCATTGAAAAAATCAACAAAACAAAGAGTTGGTTCTTTGAGAAAATCAACAAGATTGATAAACCCCTAGCCAGACTAACTAAAGGGCAAAGAGAGAGTATCCAAATTAAGAAAATCAGAAAGGAAAGTGGTGACATAACAACTGAAACTAAGGAAATTCAAGAAATCATCAGATCCTACTACAAAAACTTATACTCCACAAAATTGGAAAATCTGGAGGAAATGGACGAATTCCTAGACAGATACAAGGTCCCAAAGTTTAACCAGGACCAAGTAAACCATCTAAATAACCCTATAACACCTAAAGAAATAGAAGAAGTCATCAAAAGCCTCCCAACCAAAAAAAGCCCAGGTCCAGACGGGTTCAGTGCAGAATTTTATCAGACATTTATTGGGGATATAACACCAATATTCGCCAAATTATTCCAAAAGATAGAATCAGATGGAATATTACCCAACTCATTTTTTGAGGCTACAATAACCCTCGTACCTAAGCCACACAAAGACCCTTCAAGGAAAGAGAACTTCAGACCAATCTCACTTATGAACATTGATGCAAAAATACTCAACAAAATCCTTGCAAACCGAATCAAAGAACACATCAAAACCATCATTCATCATGACCAAGTAGGCTTCATCCCTGGGATGCTTGGATGGTTTAACATAAGGAAATCCATCAACGTAATCCACCATATAAACAAACTTAAAGACCAAAATCACATGGTCATCTCACTAGACGCTGAGAAAGCATTCGACAAAATCCAACACCCTTCATGTTAAAAGTTCTGGAAAGAACAGGAATCCAAGGCCCATATTTAAATATAATAAAAGCAATATACAGCAAACCAACAGCCAACATCAAACTTAATGGCGAGAAACTTGAAGCAATCCCACTAAAATCAGGGACTCGACAAGGCTGCCCACTCTCTCCCTACCTATTCAACATAGTACTGGAAGTCCTGGCTGGAGCAATTAGACAGCAAAAGGAGATCAAGGGGATACAAATCGGAAAGTAAGAGATAAAAACATCACTCTTTGCCGATGACATGATAGTGTACTTGAGTGACCCCAAAAATTCCACCAGAGAACTCCTACAGCTGATAAACACGTTCAGCAAAGTGGCCGGATACAAAATTAACTCAAACAAATCAGTAGCCTTCGTATACTCAAAGGACAAACATGTGGAGAAAGAAATTAGAGAAAAGGTACCCTTCACAATCGTTACAAAAACTATGAAATACCTTGGTGTGACTCTAACTAAGGAAGTGAAGGACCTGTATGACAAGAACTTCAAACCTCTAAAGAAAGTAATTGAGGAGGATCTCAAAAAATGGAAAGATCTCCCATGCTCATGGATTGGAAAGATCAACATCTTAAAAATGGCCATCCTACCAAAAGCAATCTACAGATTCAATGCAATCCCCATCAAAATTCCAACCCAGTTCTTCATGGAATTGGAAAGATCAATGTGCAATTTCATATGGAATAACAAAAGACCTAGAATAGCGAAATCCATCCTCAACAACAAAAAAACATCTGCGGGAATCACTATCCCTGACCTCAAGCTATATTACAAGGCAATTGTGCTGAAAACTGCATGGTACTGGTACAGAAATAGGCAAGTGGATCAATGGAATAGAATAGAAGATCCAGAAATGAGCACTCATGTATATGGTCACCTGATTTTTGACAAAGGAGCAGTAAACATTCAATGGAAAAAGGACAGCCTATTCAACAAATGGTGCTGGTCCAACTGGCACTCAACATGCAAAAGAATGAAAATAGACCCGTTCTTATCTCCTTGTACAAAGCTCAAGTGTAAGTGGATTAAAGAACTCCACATTAAACCAGATACACTGAAACTATTAGATGAGAAAGTAGGGAAAAGCTTAGAACACATAGGCACAGGAGAAAATTTCCTGAACAAAACACCAATGGCTCAAGCTCTAAGGTCAAAGATTAATAAATGGGACTTAATGAGATTGCAAAGTTTCTGTAAGGCTAAGGACATCGTCAAGAAAACAAAACGGCAACCAACAGAATGGGAAAAGATCTTTACCAACACCACATCAGATAGAGGCCTAATATCCAAAGTGTACAAGGAACTCAAAAAGCTAGACACCAGAGAATCAAATAACCCTATTAAAAAATGGGGTACAGAGCTAAACAAATCATTTTCAGTTGAGGAACACCGAATGGCCGAGAAACTTATTAAGAAGTGCTGGACATCCTTAGCCATCAGGGAAATGCAAATAAAAACAACCCTAAGATTCCACCTCACACAAGTCAGATTGGCCAAGATCCAAAACTCAGATGACAGCAGATGCTGGCGAGGCTGCGGAAAAAGAGGAACACTTCTCCACTGTTGGTGGGTTTGCAAGCTAATACAACCACCCTGGAAATCTGTCTGGCGATACCTCAGAAAATTGGATATAGTACTACCTGAAGACCCAGCTATTCCACTTCTGGGCATATATCCCAGAGACACTTTAATACACAACAAAGATATATGCACCACAATATTCATAGCGGCTCTATTTATAATAGCCAGAAGCTGGAAGGAACCCAGATGTCCTTCAGAAGACGAATGGATACAAAAATTGTGGTACATATACACAATGGAATACTACTCAGCCACCAGAAACAATGACTTAACCAAATTCTTAAGAAAATGGCTGCCTCTAGAGGAGATCATCCTGAGTGAGATAACCCAGTCACAAAAGAACAGACATAATATGCAGTCACTGATAGTGGGATGCTAACCCCAGAGGCTTGCACTCCCCCAGAAACAACTCACAGACTGTATGAAGTCCAAGAAATAAAGAAAACAAAAAATATACATATATTCACAAAATAAGAAGACTTTGACTATTTCCATGTTGCGTTTTGTTTTGCATGTACTTTAAGCTTATTTTAACTAGTAGGTTTTCAATGCATACTGTCAAGCCCTTGAAAAAAATCAAGTACTGACTAAAAAACATATTCACATGGTTTTATGTAAAATTCATTTTAATGTCTGAAAAAAACAGTACTGACAAAAATGTATAATTTTAAGCAAAAAATGTTTAAAATCTGTACATTTATCTTTGTTTTGCAAAATAAAGTCGTTTAAAAAAATAAAAAAAATAAATAAAAGTTAAAGAAACAAAAAAAAAAAAAGAAATTAGACTTTAGAGAAGCAAACAATCCTATTAAAAATGTGGTCCAGAGCTAAGCAAAGAATTCTCAACTGAAGAATGTGGAATGGCTTAGAAGCAACTAAGGAAATTATTAACATCCCTAGTCATCAGGGAAATGAAAATCAAAACTACTCTGAGATTCCACATCATACCAGTCAGAATGGCTAAGATCAATAACTCAGACGACAGCAGATACTGCCAAAGATGTGGAGAAAGAGATACACTCCCCCAGTGTTGGTAGGGTTGTAAGCTGTTACATCCACTTTGTAAATCATTCTGGCATTTTTTTCAGAAAATTGGACATAGATCTTCCTAAAGACCCAGGTATTCTACTCCTGGGCATATACCCCCAAGGTGCTACAGCATTCAATAAGGAGATATGCTCCACCGTGTTCATAGCAGTCTTTTTTTTTTATAATAGCCAGAAGCTGGAAATAACCCAAATGTCCTTCAACAGTGGAATGGATACAGAAAGTGTGGTACATTTACACAATGGAGTACTACCCAGCTATTAGAAACAATGACTTTATGAAATTCCTAGGCAAATTAATGGAACTAGAGAATATTATCCTGATTGAGGTAGCCCAGTCACAAAGAACAGACATAATATACAGTTACTGATAATTTGATACCAGCTTTAGACAGCTCTCAATACCCAAGAAACAACTCTCAGACCATATGCAGCTCTAAAAGAAGGAAGGGGAAAATGTGGAAGCCTCAGTCCTTCTTAGAAAGAAAAGTGTATAGCACCCTCTCAGAGTGGGGTACACCTAGACCTTAAATGATTAATAATTCAAGAGCTAAGAATTTAGCCTTGTGTCAATTTTTGGCATTTAAAAATCATGTTTGATCTTTAGACACCAAGAAAACTTTAACTATTTCCATCTTTTGATTTGTTTTATATGTACTTTATGCTCATTGTAACTAGTAACTTTCCAGTGCATACTATCAAACCTTTAAAAAACATAAAGTACTGACAAAAATATATTCATGTAGTTTTATGCAAAAATGATTTTATAATTTGTACATTTATCTCTGTTTTTTAAAATTAAGTTGTTTAATAAAAAAGAAACAAGAAATAAAGAAATAAAATCTAATACATAAACTACCCTATAAGAATCATATATCAAAAGAAGAAATGAAAGAGATTTAATCTATCAGCAGTTATCAGAGGTAAGTTGAATATATTGAAATAAATCCTTTAGAACCTATCACCTTATTCTGATGCATTTACAAGAAAGTAAAGAGAGAACACATATTTGCAAAGAATTCGATGTTCCATAGCATGATGAGATGCAAACTCAAGAGTTTCACAAGACAGCCCAAACCATACTATTGAAATCATCAATTTAGTATTCTGAGAGCTAAATAAATTTCTTTTCACAAACAAGTAAGTCTTTAAGTATGTTATTTTTTATATTCACATAGAATAGAATAAAAATATGATAGTGTGGACTGTTATAAAAAGCATTTATTGTCAAACATTTTTGTAGTTTGGAGATCTACAAACAAGATAAGAGTTTTTTTTTTTTTTTTGCTTTTAGGGATTTGTTTGTATGTTTAATATCTCTATACACAAATTTTATGTAGGTAGCTGTATTCTTCATGTTCCATTCCAAGTTCTCTTAATGAGTGTGTTTGCTTATATATCTGGATACAAGTCTACTTTCCACGTTCTATAAAGAATTTGTATTTGAAAAAAAAAAAAAACTGTCTCACTTTATCTAAATAACCTTCTTTAAATGTCTTAAATACATTTATATATTACAATAGTGGGTCAGGGCTTCAACAAAAAATTTCAGGGGAACAGATTAAAGTCCATAAAACAATATCTATGAAATTAAAATGAAGGCACACCAATTTTCAAAGATTCATGGAGAAGGGAAGACTGGAAAAGGGGACAACATGTGAAATGTAGACAAATTAATTAATTAATTAAGAAAGAGAAAAGGGAATACACAAAACACAAAAATATATATAATCTCTAATATGTCTTTCATAGGATAGCCAATGAATGAAAGTGATTTTTTTTTCTAATTACCTTAGTCATGAAATATCTAACTAGTGAATCCTTGATTCAATCTTGTCTGTTACCCAATGTGTAACATAAAACACAGTTAAGAACAAAATGGGAGTATATCAAAATAATTCAATGTGGCTATGTACTATAAGTACCATAAATGAAAACAATCACTCCAACACACACACACACACACACACACACACACACACACACACACACAGAGAGAGAGAGAGAGAGAGAGAGAGAGAGAGAGAGAGAGAGAGAGAGAGAGAGAGAGAGGTAGGTAGGTAGGGAGGGAGGGAGGGAGGGAGGGAGGGAGGGAGGGAGAGGGAGGGAGGGAGGGAGGGAGGGAGGGAGGGAGCGAGGGAGGGTGAGAGAGAAAGGGGAGAAGAGAAAGAGGGAGCAAGGGTTGGAGAGAGGGTGAAAGAGAGAACAAATATAATACGTTCTAAAGATTCCCATGTTGGGTAGTCTCTGGGTGGTCTTTTCTTCAGTCTCTGCTGTACTTTTTCTCTCTGTATTTTCTTCCATAAGTATTTTGTTCCCTATTCTAAGACTGATGCATCCACATTTTGGTCTTCCTTCTTCTTGAGCCTCATATGGTCTATGATTTATATCTTGGGTATTATGAAATTCGGGGCTAATATCTATTTATCAGTAAGTGTATACCATGAATTTTCTTTTGTGTCTGGGTTACCTTAATTGTCTGAGACCAGTTTGATCAAACAACAGGTTCCCCAATTTCCTAAGTGCAGGAGTGAAAATTGAAAAAAAAAGAGACAGTGAAAATTGTAACATTACTTCTGCCAGTCTTGAAGCTGAAGGAAGCCTTTTTATTTAGTCCTCTTTTAAACCACTCTAATTACATGCAGAAAGATAACATCACTTAATAATAAAGTAAACCGTGTAAACATCTTTCTGTGGTCCAGGTGTGAAGATCAGGGCAAAAAGAGGATCCCAAAAGAAAAAGAGACTACCATACCTACATCCTACTTCCCCTGAACCTGCTCTGAGCTACAAGTGTAAATGTTCTGCCGTGAACTACAACTTTTAAGAATTCTGACAAGAGCTTCAAATGAAAATGACCTTAATCCATGCCGGGCCAGTTTCCTGTGAGTTGGACCAGAGGCAGATTCCTGCCTTGATGAGCTTCTGATTGTCCTGATGAAGTAGAATTTCTCACTGCCAACTGTTCAGTGGCACCAAAATGCTTTCCACACTCACTCAGGATTGTAATTTCTAGTTTCATTGATTTGCCTAAGAATTTCATAAAGTCATCGTTTCTACTAGCCTAGTAGTACTCCATTGTATAAATGTACCACATTTTTTGTACCCATCCCTCTGCTGAGGAACATCTGGGTTCTTTCCAGCTTCTGGCTATTATAAAGAAGGCTGCTGTGATAAAGCATGTATTCTTGTAATATGCTGGATCACTTTTAGGGACTAAGAGTGAATCAGAGACTAAAGAAAATGCCATCAAGAGGCTGCCCCACCTGAGGATCTATCCCATATGCAGCCACCAAATCCAGTCACTATTGCTGATTCCAAGAGATGCTTGCTAACAGCACCCTGATATGGATGTCTCCTGAGAGGCTCTGCCAGAGCCTTATTAATACAGATTGAGATGTTTGCAGCTAACTATCAGACTGAGCACTGAGACCATAATGTAAGACAGAGTTAGAGAAAAAAACTGAAGGAGCTGAAAGAGTGTGCACCCTCATAGGAAGAATAACAATTTTAATCAACCAGACCTCTAAGACCTCCCACAAACAATACTACCAACCAAAGAGTAGACATGGGGTGATTCATGGCTCCAGCTCCGTATGTTGGAGATGATGACATTGTCTGCCATCAGTAGAAGGAGAAGCCCTTGGTCTTGTGAAGGCTCATTTTCCCAGTGTAGAGGAATATTTGGGTGTTGAGTTGGGAGTGTGTGTATAGGAGGGGAAACATCCTCACAGAAGCAGGGGAGTTGGAATCGGAAAGGGGGAAACCGGGAAAGAGGATAATATTTAAAGTGTCAATACATAAACTTTCTAATAAAAGAAAAAAGGAAGGAAGGAAGGAAAGAAGGAAGGAAGGAAGGAAGGAAGGATGGATGAAAGGAAGGAAGGAAGAAAGGAAGAAAGGGAAAAATCATTCTACACAGGCCATCAGGCAGGTTGTGTCTGCCATATAGCTGGTTACCCTTCTCAGTCTCATATGTCTATATCCTCTGACTGTAGGGTGAATCTTCACTTCTTTCCCAGAATCTCCTCTGTTTCTCTGCTGAATGTCCATATTATATTTATTGCATCTGTTAATAGGCCATCAATGTTTTTATTGACAGATGATGTTTTCACACAGTACTTAAGAGTTTCTCTCTACATGTACATTAATGGTAGTTTGATATACATCTACTGTAATGGAACTTCTTAATCAGATCTTAGAGATTATTAATATGCTGATTTCCTATTAATACAGTCAATTTACTTTATAGCAAATAAAAAAATTGCTGTTTTCACATCCAGCTGATACATCTTTCTGATCATAAAACAAAAGCACTTCTTTATTAACTTACTTTTTATTGCAAAGAGTTGTTATGATATAGTCATGGAGTTTATTTGGTTTCTTGGCTTTTTTATTTTAATCAAAAATAACTCTAAAATTATACTAAATTTAGTGTAATAGTTATATTATACATGCTTTATACTCCTTGTTGCTTGTATAAAGGATTGTATTTTAAGAATCTCTAGATAGGAACCTATAATTTTATTGCTGATATCTATTTGATTATATCTAATAAAATAAGCATATGATGAATATAGAATGTTTAGCTTTTATCTAAAAAGTCCTATCATTTAATATAAATGCTAAAATTATAGTCATAAGTAGGAATATATATAATGCTCTCTTTGAAAATAATTTACTGCCAATTTTGAAGCATTAACAGTCAGAACATTTGTGTCATTTAACACGTTATCTTTGAAGATGGTACTAAATGTGTGAAATGAATATATATACATGTCTAAAGAATTATCCAGACCTAGTAAGCAGATTTGTTTCCTTTTGTTTTGGTAATTTCTTTATTTTGTATCTTTTCCTATCATGGTAATGAAGATGGAGTTCTAAGAGTTTAACATACCACATGTTCTCTTATTAGCTCATAATCAAATAAATGGTTTTAATATCTAATTTATGATGGATTTTAAATTTCCTGATATGTTATCCTGTGAATATCTGCGCATACTTTAGATGTGTAATCATCTTCCTTCTGCCGGTAATACACTTTTCACATCTTGCGGCAGAATTAATAATATATTTATAAAAAAAAGGATGGACTAAGAGTGAATAAGCAGAAAGCATTGTACATAATCCGAAAAGAGAAGTTGAAATTACTTTATATTTTGTTTCTGGTTCTTGTTCACCCAAGTATTGTGTGCGCCAACTCCTCGATAATATCAAACCAGATAATGGTTGAATAAACTAAAGGTTTTCGCCGCCATCATCCTAGCATATTTTGTAGACTAGAGGAAAACCAAGTACTACTGTTTTATGTTTGTCTGTTTGGTTGTTGTTGTTTTTAAAGAATGAAATTCGAAAGTAAAAATAAAATGACTCTGTTGGTCTGCATAGGCTCTGCCGCGGGCCACTGCCTCTTAGGGAGGTAGGAACTTCTAGTGCACTTATCCTAAGTGTTGGGATGCTGAGCTCTAAAGAAGCAGGATGCAGCACTCATGGGTTGGGAATGTGCTGCTTGGGGTGTGGGAAAGTCAATTTTGGTTCTTGGGTCCCTGGACCTGTGATGAAGCTAGGCTGAGGGGTTCTCAGTCTCTTGAACATGCAGGCAGTGCAGAGAGTCACAGAAAACAGATTCTGGGCTCACTCAGGCTGGGGGCAGACTCTAGCCTGGGGCAGAGTGTAGAGGAGAAATGGGGAGCTCCAGCTTATCTTAGGAATCATTGTTCTTAGCTTGGCAGGGACAAGCTTAGTGGCATCTGTGGCTGGGTGTGGAACAGTCTTCACTTGGATAATTAAGCTGCTGCTCTTTAGTATAATGCCTTCTCCATGGCTCCCCAATGGCTGATCTTGATGAGAGACAGTTCATAATTCTAAACTGTTTATTGTTTGTTCATGGCAGAAAATGAATGCATGATGTATCATACCCTCTTCTTAGGGTTGACCTGAGATTAAATACCTTTTACAGAGAGGAGTGTCTGGGAAGGAAAACTTCTACGTATCTCATTAGCATGGAGAACTCTGCTTTGGCCTACATGATCATAAGGCACATGTTTTTATGTGAAGAGTGTGCCACATGTTCCAGTCCAGGAATCTGACCTGGAGCTCAGAGTCATCTAAGCCTCAGGTGTGTGCCCACCAAGTGTCCAGGTCTCAATTTGCTCTATTTTTACCAAATTTGCTCCCTTGATTTTACAGTCCAACACGTTTCCTAATGATAATTTTGTATATACATGAATCAGTCTCTTTATTCAACAATCTTCAGATAATTTAGTTTCTACAACAGATGAAAACAAATAAAGAGATTTTATCTCATTTTGAGTTGTGTGTTTTCTAGACAACACTAAAGATTAAAGAAGCAATGGAATCGTCTTTGCCCACAGATATGTATAGCCCAGACAGGATAGAAAACACTACAAAACTTAAGAGTTAATGGGACCTGGGACCAAATAGATTGCAGCATATTAGTTCTCAAAGTTTCAGTGAGTCCGTGTTATTAAGGGTTAGTTAGCAGAACAATGAATCCCACAGGTAACTATAGCAGAAATCCTATTATAGGTACTACACATATAGATGTGGACAAAAATAAAACAGGTAATTCATACCTTAGAAATAGCCTAAGAATTCAGAGTTGCTTTTATCCTTTGGCAGAATACTTTAATACTTTTTAGATACCTTTTAATATTCTTGGTAACTTTCAGATTAGGTGAAGCTGTTATTGTTTCTGATTTTGTGATGCATCTTTGGCCTTAGACATGGAGTGACCCTAAGCTTTCAGAAAAGATCAGTAAAAATGGATGTGAAGATTCCATTGTGGCAATGAATACACACAGCTAGATTTCAGTAGCTATGATTCTATAAACAAATTTCTCAATGGAAGTATGAAGTGAACATTTCAGATTTTTTTAATAGCTCAGTTGTGTAATGTGATGTTTTTTCTGGAAGCTGTATTGTGAGTGGGCATTTTATGCTTTGCTGGACACGGACACAATAGAGGACAGGCTGTGTTTAGGAAGAATATAAATGGAATCTCACAAACAGTGAGAGGATGCTCTTGGATTGCTTGTGGTATTCTGGCTTATTCTGGTAGTTCCATGGACTCTCACTGATTTGGCAGAGCCTCCCTGTTTCTTCTGGAATCTGACACCATTACTGATCTGTATTTAGTATTTGTTATTGTACTGGAGTGTTGGTATTCTGACAATGAAGAGAGGAGTTATCTCAAGGTACTACTACTAAATAGGTCCACAACACCCTTTTCTCATTAACCATCTTTTTCTCCTACCTCCGGTGGGCAGGTTAGAAGAAAATGTGAAGCATTTAAAAACCCTAAAAAGTAGATTTTGAAACATTTAAGCCTACAGAAGTTTATGTGGCAGGATGTATGAGGTTTCTATGACTGTCTTCCTCACTACTAGATAAACATCATGAAATACGCATTTGTGAGTGTGACAGAAATGACAGATAGATCAGTCGCATTTTCTATAGCTGACTAAATTTGACACATAATTCATCAATAAGTGCTTCCAATTTACACTCTTCAACTTTCCTCTGTGTGACTTCCAATTGTTTTTGCATGAATACACATCTTTCTGTATATTTAACCAGGACTTCTCATGCGTGTGCTACTTCAGTGCTTCCTTAAAACATCATTTCGCTTACTAACTTAATGCTGTTTAAATAAACCTACAGGAGAAACTAATAGTTCATGAGAGTTTCTAGATTTTAGCTTTGTTATTTCTTGTTACCTTGGCTATATATTCATTAAGGAAATACAAGATTAACCTATAAAGATGATATAGCAATTAAAATCTGACTGGGGAAAACCTATCTAAATTAATACCCCAATTTTTCATAAGGTATTCTAAGATTATTCTTTTAAAGTATTTGGATCTTATATTCTTCAGTAGTTTAAACACATTTTTGAAAATAGAAAATAAAATAATGCCACAGGCATGAAAGAACCTAGCACCACAGAGGGAAAAAATTATGACTGTAACCTCATACGAATAGCTTTGAAATACACTTTTGGCATTTCTAAGTTTCTCTTTGATCACATTTCTAGGAAGAAAGTAGAAGACATCTTACAGGATGTTTTCAAATAATACTGGTGATTCTAAAAGAAAGATCAGGACTACCCAAAAACAGTACCTCTTATTGAATAGCATGGTTTCCTTTTCTATTTCTTATCATTGGGAAATAAAACAGGTGTATGTATAATGACTCACTATAGATGTTTAAGTAAAAATTTTATTAGCAATTAATCAAAGTGACATGTCTTATTTTTAAAATAGTGATACTAGCCAGTATATATTTGTTTATTTACCTACGATCGTCTTCTGATATAATCAAAGATAAACATAAAATCATTGAAATGAGCTGACTTTGAGGATGTAAAATCAAGACAGAGCAGCTTTGTTTAAGATATAAGTAGATTTTCGTCCTTTTATTTACTCAGCATATATTTAACAAACACATCAAATATATTTTTATCAAACTTGGCATTATCTCTTTGTGTATGAACACTGATGCTCTTTGACAGTGTAGGATTACAAAATTACAGAACCAGTTCTCCAAACCATTTAAGCCCTAAGATTAAGAGTGATGTTTGTTATTCACAGCAGGTGCTATGAAGAATGGTAATTCCAAACTAACTCTTCTACCATCAACAGCAAACTGAAGCCCACTAAAAGAGAGAAAGAAATCCCAAAGTCTTAAGACTTGAATACATCTCTTATTTATAGCAATACATCTACATTGCACAAAGCCTTCCCAAATTTTATAACTTAATTGCCTTCCTCTCTTTGCATTTATAACACCAATCATCTCCCTGTCTTTCAGCGTGTGTCCCAGAGAAAGGAAATAGAAATACAGTACATTATTCAATAGGATTTCATTGTGCACTGAGGGGGAAAAAGCAGGCACATATAAATGGAAATACATTTGAAAGCCTTCCCCACTGAATCCTGAAAAGAGGCAAAGCACTTCATTAGGATTTGTAAAGTCGATAGCAAAGTACTTCACACAAACTGCTACATTTGTGAATAAGGCACAAAATTGACTGTCAAGGAGATGTAAGACCATCTCAGCGTCCAATCTGTTTTACAGGGAGTATCCTGTGGTAACACTGAAACTCTGAAGCTATAAGATTTAGGTTTCATAAATTGGAGGTTTACCACTGAATCTTCATTAGACACTGGAATAAAACTTCATGATAATGACATTGTGGGAAGTGCACAGTTGATGTCAGGAATCAAATATAAATTTTACTGATATGTTATGAGAATTGCTATAAAACTGAAATCCACACACCCTTAATTTCAAATGTCAACAGTGATATGACTTAATCTTTTAGTGACTATAAATATATCTAATGTGTCTGATTGTATGGTTAGAAATACATATAAAGATCTTAAGGTTCCTTTTCTAATTTTAGGGTCACACACAAACAAAATAAATCCTCTGGTCTTTCATTCCTGATGACTCTCATTATTAAAAAGCAATAGTAATAAAAGTTTGCTGCTAAATAATAAACATGGGCTTGTTAGCACTTCCTCTGATACAGTACTTACATCTCCTTACCCTCCCATTGTCACATATCATGATCTTCTCCCTTGTTTTAATAAGATTTTGTATATGGAAGAATAAAAATTATCAGTAATATACATGGTCTTCATTGTACTTTCAAACATAACTTATAATTTAATATTTCTTGCATATGAAATGCTGTTTGAAATTCTTTGAAGTTAAAATGGATATTTTCTTTACATTCCTTAGCTTCTGAAATGTACAGTTCAGAGAACTGTTTGAATTCACATGATGTGACTTTTTAATATAAGCTTTTAAGAAAGAGTGATGCAATTTTCATAGGTGATAAGGTCTTGCTCTGTTATCATATTCTTCTTGACATAAATGTTTTTGTATACCTCTTTCTGAGTCATGGGCTCCCGTAGGATAAAGTTACTTGATTGTGGTACATGCTGAAGTGTAACAGTAGCTACAGCAGAACTTTCATAAATTTTGGGCATGCAAACATTAATATGCAGCATGGTTTATGTTAAGGCATATAGTTAAAGAGATTCATATTAAGATAGCTTAGAATAAATGAATTTTTGCAGATTTTATTTTACCACAAAGCATATGATCTTTCTTGGATTTTTAATTAATACCATAAATGAGAACTACATTGGTCACTTGTTAACATATGGCTCAGAATTAGATTCATGACAGAGAGATTTTGATGTTTGACCATTAGGTATGCCCAATGTGATTCTCATCACAGAATTTAGAAAGAGTTAAAGTTTTCTTGAAAGAGAATGCTCCATGAGAGAAGATTGAGATGTGAAAGTTCCCTTTCCCAATTTTTTTATCTTTCTGAATACTTCTAATTTACAAAGTAAACTATACCTTTCAAGTTTTTATAATATTGCCTCCAACAAGGTAAAGAGAGAGGGGGGAGAGGAAGGGAGGGAATTAGGGAGAGAGAGGAAAGGGAAAAAATACTATACTAGCCTACACTGTTAAGTCTAGGAAAAATTCAGAACATCTATTTTCCAAATACAATGACTCCCACATTTGTAAAAGCTCAAAACACACAGTACACTCATACTGGTAAACTTCAACAGCCTGCTCTCACCAATGCATAGATTAGGGGAAAGAAACTAAACAGAAACACAGTAAAACTATTAGAAGTTATGAAACAAACAGATTTAACCAACACCTATAAAACATCTTACCATAAAATATTATACCTTATTCTCAGCACATTATGGTACCTTCTCCAAATTTTATCGTATAATCAGACAAAACACAAGCCTTCAAAGAAACAAGAAGTTTGAAATAATCCCATGTATTCTTTTTTTTCCTTACCACTTTATTTTTAAAAAAGAGGGATACACTTACACATATCTAAAGGCATTTTGGCATAACATCATATGAATAATTTTGTCACTTCTTAATTCTTTTAGAGATTTGATAGCATACAGAGAAATCCAACTAGTTACCATAAGCATGGAGTACATGTAGGACAGAACATAATATGGAAACAGATTTCTTGTTGGGTATAGATTAAACATAAGTATCTGTGAATATCAAAAATTGCAACAAGCTATTATATTAGCTCTTGGATTATTAGTGATTTGAGATCCATGTGTACCTCTGAGAGGGTGCTATACAATTATTTTATTCTCTAAGAAGGATTGAGGCTGTCTTTTTCTATTCATTTTTTTTTTTTTGGTCTTTTTTTTTTCTTGTGCTTCATATAGTCTGTGAGTTGTTTCTGGAGCATTCAGAGCTTTCTGGGATTAGTGTCCAATTATCAGTGACTGCATATTATTGTTGTTATTTTGTGATTGGGTTACCTGACTCAGGATGATATTCTCTAGATGCATCTATTTTCTTAGCAATTTCATAAAGTCATTGTTTTTGATAGCTGAGTAGTACTCCACTGTGTAAATATATCAGAATTTTTGTATCCATTCATCTACTGAAGGACATCTAAGTACTTTCCAGTATCTGGCAATTATGAATAGAACTGCTATGAACATTGTGGTGCATAGGTCTTTGTAATATGTTGGAGTGTCTCTGGTTTATATGCCCAGAGTGGAATAACTATGTCTTCAGGTAGTATGTTTGATTTGTTGAGGAACTGCCAGACTGATTTCCAGAGTAGTTGTACCAGTTTATAGCCCCACCAACAGTAGAGAAGTGTTCCTCTTTCTTTGCATCCTTGCCAGCAACTGCAGTCATCAGGATTTTTGATCTTTGCCATTCTGACTGGAGTGAGGAAGAATCTCAGGGTTGTATGATTTGCATTTCCCTGATGACTAAGGATGACAAGCACTTCTTCAAATGCTTCTCAGAAATTCGATATTCCTCAATTAAGAACTTTTTGTTTAGCTCTGTACCCTATTTTTTAATAGGACTGATTAATTTTCTGGTGTCTAACTTCTTTAGTTCATGGTACACCTTGGATATTAGGTCTCCATCAGATGTGAGGTTGGTAAAGATTTTTTCCCAATCTATTGGCTGCCTTTTGTTTTGTTTTTTTTTTTTTTTGTTTTGTTTTGTTTTTTTGACAGTGTCCTTAGCCTTACAGAAACTTTGCAATTTCATTAAGTCCCATTTGTAGATCTTTGACCTAATACCATGAGACATTGGTGTTCTGTTCAAGAAAATTTCCCCTGTGCCTATGTGTTCTAAGGTTTTCCTACTTTCTCTTATAATATTTTCAGTGTACCTGGGTTAAGGTGGAGATATTTGATCCACTTGAACTTGAGATTTGTAAAAGTAGATAAGAAAGGTTATATTTTCATTCTTCTGCATGCTGAGTGTCAGTTGAACCAGCATCATTTGTTGAAGATGCTGTATTTTTTCCATTGAATGTTTACAGATCCATTGTCAAAAATAAAGTGACCATATATGGGAGGGTTTATTTCTGGATCTTCTATTCTATTCCATTGATCCACATGCCTATCTCTGTACCGGTACCATGCAGTTTTTAACACAATTGCCTTGTTATATAGCTTGAGGTCCAGGATGGTTATTCTCACAGACGTTTCCTTGTTGTTGAGGATGGATTTCACTATTCTAGGTCTTTTGTTATTCCAGATGAAATTGCACATTACTCTTTACAACTCAATGAAGAACTGTTTTGGAATTTTAATGGGGATTGCATTGAATCTATAGATTGCTTTTGGTAAGATGGCCATTTATACAATGTTAATCCTTCCAATCCATGAGCATAGAAAACCATCTCTTTTTCTGAGATCTTCCTCGATTTCCTTCTTCAGAGATTTGAAGTTCTTGTCATACAAGTCCTTGACTTGCTTAGTTATAGTCACACTAATGTATTTCATGTAGTTTATGACTATTGTGAAAATTATCATTTCCCTAATTTCTCTTTCTGCATGTTTGTCCTTTGAGTAGAGGAAGGCTACTGGCTTGTTTGAGTTAATTATATATACAGCCACTTTTCTGAACATGTTTGTCAGCAGTAGAAGTTCTCTGGTGGAATTTTTGGGGTCACTTACATACACTGTCATGTCATCTGAACACAGTGATTTTGTTACTGCTTCCTTTTCAATTTGTATCCCTTTGATTTTCTTTTGCTGTCTAATTGCTCTGGCCAGTACTTTCAGTACAGTTTTGAATAGGTAGGGGGAGAGTGAGAAGCCTTCACTGGTCCATGATTTTAGTGGGATTCCTTGAAGTTTCTCACTGTTTTATGTTGGCTATTGGTTTGCTGTATATTGCTTTTATTATGTTTAGGTATGGGCCTTTCGAAGAATTATAATATGAAGGGTTGTTGAATTGTGTCAAATGCTTTCTCAACATCTAGTGAGATGACCATGTGGTTTTATTCTTTGAGGTTGTTTATATGGTAAATTACATTGATGGATTTCTGTATATTAAACCATCCCTGCCTCCCAGGGATGAATCCTACTTGATCATGGTGAATTATCATTTTTATGTGTTCTTGTGTTCAGTTTGCAAGGATTTTTTTGAGTATTTTTGCATCAATGTCCATAACTGAGATTGGTTTGAAATTTCTTTCCTTGTAGGGTCTTTGTGTGGTTTAAGAAAAGAAGTTATTGTGGCTTCGAAAAATGAGTTAAGTAGTGTTTCATCTGACGCTATTTTGTAGAATAGTTTGGAGAGTATTGGTATTAGGTCGTCACTGTCTGATAGAATTCTACACTGAACCCATCTGGACCTGGACTTTTTTTGGTTGGAAGGCTTTTGATGATTGCTTCTATTTCTTTAAGTGTCGTGGGATTATTTAGATGGTTTTACAGGTCCATATTTAACTTTAGTATCTGGTATTTGTCTAGAAATTCATCTATTTCCTCCAAATTTTCCACTTTGTTGAATATAGGATTTGTAGTAGTATCTGATGATTTCTTGAATTTCCTTAGTTTCAGTTGTAATGTGTCCACCTTTTTTCTCCTTTTGTTAATTTAGATACTCTCTCTTTGCCCTCTAGTTAGTCTGGCTGAGGGTTTATCAATCTTATTAACTTTCTCAAAGAACCAGCTCTTGGTTTTGTTGATTCTTTGAATGGTTCTTTATGTTTCTATTTGGTCAATTTCTGCTCAAAGTTTGATTATTTCTTGCTGTGAACTTCTCTTGGGTGTATCTGCTTCCTTTTGTTCTGCAGATTTCAACTGTAGGGTCAAGTTGCTAGTGTATTCTCTCTCTAGATATTTTTTTCGAAGCACTCAGAGCTATGAATTTTTCTCTCAGTACTGCTTTCATTTCACCCCATAGGATTGGATATATTGTATTTTCATTTTCATTAAATTCTATAAAATCCTTAATTTTTGTCATTATTTCTTCTTTGACCATGCTTTCCTTTAATAGAGCATTGTTCAGTTTCCATGTGTATATGGGCTCTTTGTTGACTTTGTTGTTATTAAAGACCAGCCTTAGTTCATGGTGATCTGATAGGATTCATTGGAGTATTTCAATCTTCTTATATCTATTGAGGCTTGTTTTTTGACTTATTATATTGTCAATTTTGGAGAATCTGCTGTGAGGTTCTGAGATACTGTCTGCCTTTGTCTCTGAGATGAATTTTCTGTATGCAGCAAAATGTTGGATTCTGTTTATGTATATAGTCTGATATCCTATGTCTTTTTATTGGGGAATTGAGTCCATTTATGTTAACAAATATTAAAGAATAGTGGTTGCTGTTTCCTGTTATTTATGCTTTTAGAGGTACAATTGTGCTTGTGTGTATTTCTTCTTTTGGTTTTCTTGCTTCGTTATTTATTTTCTTGTTTTTACTAGGATGTTGTTTCCCTCCTTGCATTGGGTTTTCCACCTATAACTCTTTGAAGTGCTATATTTGTGTTCAGATATTGTGTAAATTTAGTTTTTTTCTTGGAATATCTTGTTCTTTCCATCTATGGTGATTGAGGGTTTTGCTGGGTTTAGCAGCCTGGGCAAACACTTGTGTTCTCTTGGGGTTGGCATGATATCTTTCATAGTCTTTGTTGAGAACTTGTGTGGAATTCTGATTGGTCTGTCTTTATATGTTACAGGACCTTTTCCCCTTATTGCTTTTAGTATACTTTCTTTGCTTTGGACACTTGGCGATTTTATTATTATGTGTCCAGACGAATTTCTTTCCTGGCCCACTCTACTTGGAGTTCTGTAGGCTTCTTTTATGCACATGGTCATCTCATTCGTAAAGGGTAGAGATGTTTTCTTCTACAATTTTGTTGAAGATATTTACTGTGCCTATTAGTTGATATTCTTCGCCCTCTTCTATTCCTATTATCCTTAGGTTTGGTCTTCTTATTGTATCCTGGATCTCCTGGACAGTTTGGGTTAGGCACTTTTTGGCTTTTGCTTCTTCTCTGACTGTTTTGTCAATGTTTTCAATGTTGTTTTTGGCCCCCGAGAGTCTCTCTTCCATCTCTTGTTGTCTGTTGGAAATACTTGCATCTGTGACTCCTGTTTTCTTTTATTTTTGGTTTTCCACCTCCAGGGTCATCTCTTTTAGTGTTTTCTTTATAGATTCCATTTCCATTTTTAATTCCCTTTTCAATTCCTTTATCTCTTTGGTTCTCTTTTTCTATAGTACTTTGAGTTCCTTGATTGTTTTTCTTGTTTCCTCTTTAAAAGCTTCTATTTATTTGTGCTTTTCCTGCTGTTCTTGTTTAGGATCTCCATCATCATCTTGAGGTATGGATTCGGGTCTGAGTCTTCTATTTTTGGAGGGTTTGACATTATGCTGCTTGCTGTGATGGAAGAGTTCGGTTCTTATGTTGCCAGTTTGTCTTGGTTTCCATTTCTTAAGTTCTTTAGATTTGCTTTTGTCATCTTGTTGTCTGTGATTATATGTGCTCTTGTTGTCAGTGATTGGTTACTCTCTCTCCCGTGTACCTTGCCTATGACCCTGGATCTCTGCTCTTTTAGGTGGCAAATGGCTTGAGTGTCTGGTCCACTTGCAAGTGCCTTCTGGTTGGACACTGAGTCCCTAAGGCATAATTCCTGATCCCCTGGACTAACTGGAGGGCTGTGCCCTCCGTTCACTAGGCCTAGCCCTGTCTGTGCCCCAGCTACTCACAGTACAGTCTCACCAGCCCTGAGTCCCTGGATCTCCGCTGTTTCTGGTGGCAATAACATGTATTCTGTCAAATAACTACATGCTAAAACTAAGTCTTCAACATCAACAAAAATAACAAAGTCCACACCCTCATGGAAAATGTAAAACTCTCTTCTCTACATAGTAAGTTACAGAATAGCCAGAGGTACATGGTAAAATTAGATTAGGGAAAAATAAGAAAAGAAATTAAAAGACACATTAAAAGACTTTCTGGAATGTGATAAAAATGAAGGTACAGAATACTAAAAATTTACAGGACAAAATGCACACAGTTAAAAGAGGAAGGAATTCATAGAACTAACTACTGAGTTCCTAAGTTAGAAACTTAGAAGCACATCTGGATGCTCTTGGACAAAATTTAGCAAATACCCCAAAAAGTAGTAAACAGCAGGAAATAATTAAATGTGGGACTGAAATCAATCAATTAGAAACAAAGAGAATTATACAAAGAATCAACAAAGCTGAAAGCTCATTATTTAATCGCAGAAGATAGATTCACCCTGAGACAAATTGAGTAAAGGACACAGAGACAACATCCAAGTTAAGAAACTCAAAAATGAAATGAAAGACATAACAATGAAAACTCAAAAATATTTTTAAAAACTTGCTCTTACTATACTAGCCTATACTAATCACAATTGTAAAATCTAGATGAAATGGGTGATTTTCAAGACACCATGTTACAAACTTAAAACAGGATCAGGTCAGCTAAATGAAATAAACAGTCCAATAACACTTAAGGAGGAAATAGAAGCAGTCATTAAAAATCTCCCATGCCAAAACAAAAATGACAGATTATTTAAGTGCAGAATTCTATCAGACCTTCAAAGAATACCTACTACCAATATTCCTCTAACTATTCCACAAGATAGAAAGAGAAGAAACTTTACCTGATTTCTTCTACAAAGTAACTGTTACTCTGATACCTAAACCACTCAAACATATAACAAAGAAACAGAACCTTAGACTAATCTCACTTATAAATATGGTCACAGCACTACTAAGTAAAATTCTCAAAACTGAATTCAAGAACGCATCAAAATGATCAGTCACCAAAATAAATTTGGCTTCATCCCAGGGATGAAAGGAAGGTTCAAGATATGGAAATACATCAGTGTAATTCTCTATATAAAAAAACTGCAACAAAAAAAAATATGATCATTCCATTAGATGCTGAAAAAAAGCCTTGACAATATACAACACCATTTCATGTTAAAAGTCTTTGAGAGGTTAGGAATTCAAACCACATAGCTAAACATAATAAAAGCAATATGCAGCAAACATGATCAATACGAAACAAGACAGAAAGAAACTTGAAGCAAGTCGCTAAAATTCGATGTAAGATAATGCTTCTGACTCTCTCCCTATTTATTCAATATAGTACTCAAAATTATAGCTATAGCAATTAGACAACAAAAGAGGGTTAAAGGAATACAAATTGGAAAGGAAGAATTCAAGGTATCACTATCTGCAGAGGATGTACATAAACTAATATACATTAGCGAATCAAACATTCTACAAGAAAATTCCTTCAGCTGAAAATCAATTTCAGCAAACTGGCAGGATATAAAATTAATTCAAACAAATCAGTAGTTTTTCTTTATATAAAAGATAAATGAGATGAGAAACGAGTTAGTAAAACACCTTTCACAAAAGTTAAATATAGTATAAAATATTTTTGGTATAACTTTTACCAAGTAAGTGAAAAATATACATTACAAGAATTTCTAGTCACTGAAAAAATAAATCAAAGAAAACCTCAGAAGATGGAAATATCTCCCATGTACTTAGATTTGTAGATAAACATATTAAAAATAGCCATCCTACCAAAAGCAATCTACAGATTCAATGCAATTCCCAACAAAATACCAACTCAATGCTTCACAGAAAGGGAAATAGCAATTCTCAAATTTATATGAAATAACAAAGTACTATTGACAATTCCAAATAGTGCTTAATGCCAGGAACCAGAGCCACACTGGTACAGAGAAGGATGCTTGCAGCTAACCATCCGACTGAACACAGGGACCCCAATGAAGGAGCTAGATAAAGGACTGAAGAGATGAAAGGGTCTTAAAACCCATGAAAAGAACAACATTATCAACTAACTAAGGCCACCACAGCTTTCAGTAACTAAATCACCAACTAATGAGTTCACATGGAGAGACCCATGGCCCCAGGTATATATGCAGCAGAGAATATCATTCACTGGCACCAATGAGAAAAGGCAACTTTGGTCCAGCAAAGGCTTGTTTTCCCAGTGTAGGGGAATGCCAAGGCACTGAGGTGGAAGAGGGAAGTTGGGAGAGGGAGCACCTTCATGGAGGTAATCGGAGGGGGAGTGAAGATGGGATTGGCAGAGAAGGGATAACAATTGAAATGCAAATACAGAGATTATCCAATAAAAAAAAAGCAAAACAAAACAGAATAATGAAAACTATTCTCTCTTCTGCCCACATTCTACCCTGGGAAAGGCTGCACAATCAGCAACATTGAACAGGGTTGCACACATCTGGCTCAAGGACAGACCCAGACTAGTTGCATAAGGACAGTTGGCCTGTCCCCCCACAGGTCCCTGGGGACTCAGAAGAATGGCAAGAATGCTTTCCAGCCTAAGCAGAACCAAGACTCAGTACCCTTCTGCACATGTCTGAGTCCAGAGAAAAGCCTTGTAAGCTCTCTCCCACCTGAACACATGCAAGAGAGATAGTTGACTGCTATCAAGACTCAGAACAGGCCCTCAGACTGCTGAGACCCAGGAACAACCTTGCAAGTGCTCTCTTCCAACTCAGCCCACGGAGAGCTTGCAACACACCTTTCAGACTGTCCCAGGAAGGATAGCTTGGAGGCCCTGGATGCCAACTAGCATGGTGCACTCTGGGATCAGGTCCTTTCTGGCTCAGCAAGAGAGCTGGCTGACAATCATCAAGACTCAGGACCCACCTGCACTTGGCTGAGCTCCCAGAACAGCCTCACAAGAGCTCTACCCCCTGAGCCCAGTGAGACAAAACAGAGTCACTGCCTGTATATAAAGATCCAAACACCCAGAAGCAATTTCCTTCCTGAGCCCATGGGTCCTCAGATCCACAGGAGAGAGAGGCTCCACTCAGAGATAACTAGATCTCTTATAGTCACAGACAACAAGATGTCAAGAAGAAAGCAAAAGAACCTAAGCAACAGAAACCAAGACAACCTGGCAACAGCAGAACCCAGTTCTCTCACCACAGCAAGTAGTGTATTGCCAAAAACACCAGAAAAACAAGACTTAAACTTGAAATCATACTTCATGATGATGGTGGAGATCTTAGAGAATGGCATAAATAACTCCCTTAAACAATTACAGGAGAACCAGGAAAAATCTGATTGAGAACTATAAAAAAACACAATCAAACACATAAAATAATTGAAAATGGAAAGAGACACAATAAAGAAAATACAAAAATAGACAACCCTGGAAATGGAAAACCAAAAAAAAAAAAAAAAAAAAAAAAAAATTAGGAGTCACATTTGCATATATCACCAACAGACTACAAGAGATGAAAGAGAGGATCTTAGGGACTAAAGACAACATAGAAAATATAGACAAAACAGTCAGAAAAGATGCAAAAACCAAAAATCTACTAACCCAAACTGTCCAGAAGATACAGGACACAATGAGAAGAACAAACTTAAGGATACTATGTGTAGAAAAAGGCTAAGAATATATCAACTAAAAGTCACAGTATATATCTTCAACAAAATCATAGAAGAAAATGTCCCTGCCTTTAGAACAAAATAACCATGAACATACATGAAGTCTACAGCACTCCAAAAAATAGACCAGAAAAGAAACTTCTCCTGACACATAATAGTCAAAACTCAAAATTTTTGAAACAAAGAAAGAATCAAAAAGGTTGTAAGGGAAAATGGACAAGTAACATATAAAGGCAGACCAATCAGAATTACAACAGATTTCCTAACAGAGACTATGAAAGCTGGAAGATCCTGGACAAACATCATACAGACCCTAAAAGAACACAAATGCTAGGCCCATTACTATATCCAGCAAAATTCTCAATCACCATAGATAAAGAAAAAAGGAATTTCAGGTAAAAACCAAATTTATACAATATTTGTCCACAAATTCTGCCCTACAAATAATGAAAAATGGAAAAATCAAACACAAAGAAAAAAAACTACACCAAAGGAAAAGAAAAAAAAAATCACTCAAGGAAAGAAAAAGAAGAAAAGCACACAAACATAAGTCTACCTCTAACAACAAAAATAACAGGAAACAAAAATCATTACTCCATAATTATTCTTAGCAGCAATGGACTCAATTCCCCAATAAAAAGACATAGACTATCAGATTGGAAACAAACAGGATCCAACATCTTGCTGCATACAGGAAACTCATCTCAGAGACAGACAGACAGTACCTCAGAGTAACAGTCTTGGAAAAATACCTTTCAAACAAATGGGCCCAGGAAACAAGCTGGAGTAGCTATTCTAATATCAAATAAAATATATTTTTCAAGCAAAAGTTATCAAAAAAGATAAGGAAGGACACTTTTTACTCATCACAGGAAAATCTATCATGCTGAACTCTCAATCTTGAACACTTATCATCCAAATATAAGGGCACATTTATAAAAGTATTACTGCTAAAGTGCATATATTACACCACACAAAATAATAGTAGGAGACTTCAACACTCTACTTCCATTAATGGACAGATCATGGAAGCAGAAACTGAACAACAACCCAGAAATCGACAAGATAGACAAAATCTTAGCCAGAATAACTAGAGACCAAAGAGCGAGTTTTCAAATTAACAAAATCAGAAATGTAAGGTGAGACATAACAACAGAAATATGCCTGGGAAATGTGGTGCTGGAAGGACAGCTCCACAGGAGCTTTTATACCTGGATCAAAAGTGAGACTGGCACATAGGTCCAGGGAAGGCACACTGAGAGTTTTGAGAGAGCAAAGAGTTCTGTGGTCTCATAATTACAGGAGAACCAGAAGATAACACTCAAAGAATTCAGAAAAACACAATGGAACAGATGATGGAAATGAAAACAGAAATAGAAACAATAAGGAAAACACAAAAACAGACAACCCTGGAAATAGAAAACCTAAAAGAAAAAAAAAAAAGATCCTTTCCAGTATTATATCTGATAGGAGCTAGTCTTCATTATATACAAAACTCTCAGGGAGCTAGACTATAGAACTATAGAGAATAAAATAAGCCTAATAATAAATGTGGTACAGAGCTGAACAAAAAATTCTCAGCTGGGGACAATTGAGTGGTTCAGAAACACCTAAAGAAATGCTCAAAGTCCCTAGTCATCAAGGAAATACAAATCAAAACAACCCTGAGAGTCTACCTCACTAGAGGCAGAATGGATAAGATAGAAATTCAGGTGACAGCAGATGCTAGAAAGGATGTGGAAAAAATTTACACTCCTCCACTGTTGGTGGGGTTGTAAGTTGGTGCAACCATTCTGGAAAGCAGTCTGGCTGTTCCTCAGAAAAATGGACATAGTACTATCTGAAGACCAAGTTATCCCACTTGTGGGCATAAACCCCAATGATACTTCAACCACTAACAAGGACACATGCTCCACCATGTTCATAGAAGCCTTATTTATAATAGCCAGAAGCTAGAAAGAACCCAGTTGTTCAGAAACAAATGAATGGATACAGAAATTGTGGCACACTCAATGTAGTACTTCCCAGTCATTAGAAAGAATGACTTCATGAAATTTGTTGGCAAATGGATGGAACTAGGGAATGTCATCCTGAGTGAGGTAACCCAGTCACAAAAAAAATACACAGGGTATGCACTCACTGATAACCCGATACTAGCCTCAGAAAGCTCTTAATGCCCAATACCCAAGAAACAATTCAGAGACATTGTGTAGCTCAAAAAGAAGTAAGGCCAAAATGGCGATGCCTTGGTCCTTCTTTGAAAGGTGTAGAAAACACTCATGGAGAGAAATGCAAGGTCAAACAGAAAAACAGGGATTGAAGGAAAGATTACACAGAAGCCTCCTCACCTGGGGATCCAACAAACCCAAGCACTATAGCTTATCCCAAAAAGTATTTACTGTCAGGAACCAGACAGAGATGCACCCTCAGGGATTATGCAAGAGTCATATAGACACAGTTGAGCATGCTTACAGCTAACAATAACTCTGAACTCGGGAATCCCAATGAGGTTGCTCATGAAAGGACCTAAGGAACTGATAGGGGTTGCTACCTCATGGGAAGATAACATTATCAACCAACCAAACCCTCCAAAACTCCCATGGAGTAAAACACCAACCTTTGTGTTCACTTTGAGAGACCTATTGGTCCAGCTTTGTATGTAGCTGAGGATAGCAGTGTGTGCCATCAATGTTAGAAGAGACTTTTGATCCAGAGAAGACATGTTTTCTCAATGTAGGAAAATGACAGGGAAATGTGGTGGAGAGGTGAATCAGAAGGGAGTGCACTTTGTGATGGCAAATGAAATGGGAGGGGAGACTGGAGTGGTGAATGTGGCAGTGTAAAGGGATAACATCTCAAATGTAAATACAGAGTATGTAATTAAAATTTTAAAGAAGAATAAGAAGAGTAAGAGGAAGAACAATAGCATCAACTAATTGGACTCTTCAGAGCCCATCAAAACTATGCCACCAACCAAAGAGCATAGGTTGGCTGGTTTGTGGCTCCAACTATATATGTAACAAAGGACTACCTTGTCTGGCCTCAGATGGAATGTACTTGGTCCTGTGAAGACCTAATGCCCTAGAAGAGAGGGATGCTCGAGAGGTAAGGTGGGTGGATGGGTTAGCTAGCACCTCTCTAGCTAACCTAGAGGTAAAGGTGAGGAAGAATAGGATGTGTTAATGGTGGAGTAAGAACCAGGAAGAGGGGAATTTAAAATGTAATTAAATAAAATTCTTAATAGAAAAGAAAAAAATGAAGGGATTAATTGTCTCTTTAATACAATATGGGCCCATGTAGTCCTAAATTATTTCCACCGTGGAGCCCATCTGCCTTTCTTCTGTCAGCTGCCAAGAGATTCCTATAGTGCCTTTCCTGGTTTGGTCTCTCCCTATCTCCAAAACAACATAACTTCTCTTTTGTTTTCAATACCCAGATTTTAGACCAAGACTTTACACTAAGGACTGTGTGTCCCACGGTGACACTAAAATGTATAATATTGGTTTTTGGCCTATTCACAATAATGACAACAGCTTTATTGGAAGCAATAGTCATGGTTTTGCCCATGGCAGTACCAGATAATATTTAAAAAGTACCTTGACAATAGTGACTTAAGAGAATCGTAATACTATAATCTAAAAAGATTCAACATTCTAAATGCAGGGACGGGATTACTCTCTGATAATTATCAAATTAGTTGTGATAGCTTGACAGGTTTTAGGTATGGTATAGACTATTTTTTTTCATTTTTGTTGTTGTTGTTTTTTATAATTATACAATAAACCAAATCTCATCATTGATTTATGAAATCTTTTAGGTGAATGGAAAGTGCAGAAGAGCAGAGAAGGAATGACATCAATTGCTTAGCATTAAATATTAAAATAAATTCAAAACATTGCTTTACTCTTCATTTTCTAGAAGGGGGGATTTCCTTTTTTTGGTTTCTTGTAGGGAGCCTCCAGCCCAGAGAGGGTAGTGGTGGCGTGCACAGAGCAGAACTATGGTGGTGGCTTTAAAGTCTGAGGCTCTCATGACATTTTAGCTCTCTTATTGTACTGAAAAGCTGATGATAACTTTTAAAAAGTCCTAAAATTTTTCTTGCACTTTCTGAGGGTAACTGCCTGCTGGTTTAGGCTGACACCTGTAGCCTAAGAGCAGAGGATTAAGTAATGTGGCCTTTGTTCAATTTAGCTGGAACTGGGCCTCTGGAGTGGCAGGAAGAAAATGAGAAACATAGAAAAGTGATTATAAGTTGTAAAATATTTTCTGTGAAAGCTATCTAAGGATAAGCAGAAAAATTCTAAGCCAAGAAAGGAGGAAAATTTCCTCTAAGTAGGGAAAAATATTCTAGTTAGGAAAAATTCTACTCTCTTCTCTTTATCCTCAGAACGTACACATCTTTCAGAATACACAAATCATATGCCAGAATATTCATCACAAGTTCACACACAAACTCAAATCATAAATTGAAATACAAGTTTACAACAGAGAATGCTTACATGCATATCCATGAGGAGTGATTATCTCACTAAACATCCATCACCTGCCTCAGCTCCACAGGTTCACTGAAGGTTTTAAACCATAACTAAGTTATTAGTGAAGTTTTGTATAAATAAATCCAGTAAATATTTTATCTGCTGTCCAAGCACCTATAATAAATCATTAGTTCCCCTTTTATGATCTTTGGTTAATTGTTTTACAACCTCTTGGAATGTGCTCTGAGTAGGAGAATGCCTGGTTAATATCTAAGAGGAATTAACTGGTGACAATTGGGAGAACAGCAGAGTTCTAATTGCAGTTTTGACTATCCAAAAAGGATCTAATAGCTGTTCCACTATAAAAGAGCTTAATAATCACTGATATATATTTAGGAATTCTCATAGGATCATCATTAAGACTTACTAAGTCATCAGGTTTTCTATATAGCATCACTGCAAGATAGTACATCTTCGTAGAGTTTCAGAGATCTTCTCCGAAGGGGTGAGCTATTACTATTAGTGATTGTTGTATATGTTTAATAATAGCAGGGAGAGCATATTAATAGCAGGAATCTTTCCTAAAGTGAATTCCCTTATAGCCTTGTTTTATAGGGCAAATCTGTCACAGGTTATATAATAATCTGAATCAAGTAGATCATCTGCTAGTTATTAGTTTGTCCCATTACAGCTTGTGACTGTGTTAGTTTGTTTTTGTTAAGAGAATGACATAATCTGAAACTGATGGTAAGAGAAGAAGCATTCTTGGTTGATGAGGGAATAAATTGATATAACTAAAATAATCTGCATAAAATTTGAAATAAACTTAAATTAAAATGGTAGCAGCAAATAGACAAAAGAAAATAAATATGAAAAATGCAACCCCATAGGAAGAACGGCAGTATCAACTCACCAGAATACAAAGAGCTTCCAGGAACTAAACCACAAATAAAAGAGGACACATGCAGGGTCCCACATCTCAAGATACATGTATAGCAGAGGATGGCCTTTTCTAACATCAATAGACGGGGAGGGGCTTGGTCCAGTGGAGGCTTGATGCCCCAGTGTAGAAGAGTGCTAGGGTGGTAAGGTAGGAGTGGTTTGGTTGGTAGAGGAGCACACTCACAGAGGTAGGTGCAGGGAGAATGTGATGGGGTTTTGTTGAAAGGAGACCAAGAAGGGAACAAAGCCTTACTTCTATATAATAGAAAATTTTTTTTAAAGAATTTACAAAAAAAAAAAAAAAAAAAAAAAGATGTGGGAGATGAAGCAAAGAAGACAAGATAAAATAAACACATAAATAACAACAATAATCCTCAAAGAATAAAGCATGCAGAGCAATTTAAGTAAGACAAAAGAAAAAGAAAAAGAGAAAGGGAAAAAGTAAAGCTTGGGATTTGATTCTAGTCTTTTTGTCTGTCTTTCATTTGCTCTGTTTATTTTTTTTTCCTTTATCTTTGTTACATTGATCTTTCCATTCTTTCTTTTTAATTACTATTCATTTATTCCTATAATTTGAATTTTTTAGGTGTGGCACTGCGTGGACATTATCTCGCCACTGGAGAAGAGGAGGCAGAATGGTCAGAAATCCCATGTTAGCACAGCCCATGGAGGGTCATTCTAGGTTTAAAGTGACAGTACTCCATTAAGAATGAAATACAACAGTCATCAAAACTGCTGTGTGGTAACTTGCTGAAGAAATCCAGAGGCCACTACAATGAGCAAGTATATGGTGGAAAGACTGGAAAGATTGAGAAGGGAAGAGTTTGGGCACTATAATAGAGGGAGACCTGGAGATAAAAGGGTGCAAAGGTTCAGCCTGATGTCACTAGCAGACACTGCCATTTGAAACCATGATGCTTCTGAGGGATGCATGTTCCTGCACTATCAATGTTTTTTTTTGATGTTCATGGTCATGTTGCTGTAAAGTGAAGTGCAAACATTGCTAGTGTGGTGTGCTTCTGGAGTCATCTCCATATCTAAGTCCTGCCCCCTCAGCAGCCATAGTGCTTAGGAAAGTAGCCTTGCCCCTTGACTGGGCATTGTAGGAACCTAGGGAAGGAGAGCAGAAGAGCTGTTTCTGTTCTCTCTTTTTTTTTTTCTTTTTTTTTTCTTTTTTTGGCTATGCAGTGTACAATGTCATGTGCATGGAGAGATGAACTCCACCCTTCCAAGTATCTCACACACACACTCAAACGCACACACACACACACACACACACAAACACACACACACACACACACACACACACACACCAGCCCCTTATAGGCCGTGGAAGGCTTAAGAACTGACCCCACCCACTTGCGTTGGTTAGCCCTGATGGCAGGAGTTCAGGACAGCAGGCTCCACTCTCTGCCAGGCCTCTTATTGGAGAGATCTCCAGCCCCTGGCCAGAACTGCTAGTGGCCAGTGGCACAGTGAAATTAAGAGGAGCCCATTCAGCCTCCATGCACAGACAATATGGTCATAAGAGGCTGAAAGTGGGTGATCTGGCCCTACTCTTTGCTGGCTACAGTACTCAAAAAAGCAGGCCCTAGTGGTGTGAGTCAAGGAGAGCTGACAAGCTGAACAGCACAGCCACCACCCAGGATGAACTCCAAGGCCCTGAGATGTCCTACTACAACATTTACCTCATCTGTGGCCTGCACAAGTATATTAAGAGGCTGGCCATGCTCAACCAGAGCTGCAGGACCTTCATGATACAATGAAACAACAGGGAATAGTTTAGAATTAATAGTGTAGAAGAAGCCAGAGACTCAAACCAAACCAGTGGTGCAAGCAAAACTGTTTAGTTGTATGTGACAGACTGTGAGACACAGCAGCTTACATTGTAGGATATTTTCATATTTTTCTCTCCCTCTCTCTCTCCCTCGACCCCTCTATCTCTATCTCTGTCTCTCTTTGTCTCTCTCTTTGCCTCACTCTGCCCATCTTTGTCTCCCTTTATTTGTTCTTATTTTTATTTTGCTGTTTCCTATTGGGTGGGCAGGAGGTCAGAAGATCAGAGAGTTAATATGTATGAGAGATACATGGCAACGAGGTACATGAAGTGAACTCCAGAGAGAATAAATTCAAAGTTAAATAATTAAAGAAAATAATACACAACCTGCTGGATGAGACAAAAGAAGATTGAAGGAGGAAGTGACTTGATTAGTCAGCATCATGGAATCCAAGATGCCGGTCTAGGATCCAGATGGAAAAATGACTCACATTCCAAGAGAAGTCAGGTCACCTGTATTATGGAAAGGAAATTCCCAATCTGTCATAGTAATGGGACTTAACACCCAAGATCAGACACTTAGGAAATGTGTTCTGACACTATTCGTAGCACACTAACACAGGAGAAGCAGGTTTTCTTTTTAGTGTCCAAACATGAGGCAGTGTGCTGATGAAGCCTTCATAGCTCTAGACATATGCACACTTGGTGCCTTCATTTTCTGATTGTATCATTTCAATCCACAAATTCCAGACTGGCATGGAAAAGAATGTCCTAAGCAGTAGAGTTCTCTTCAATATTCTTTAAAAAAAAAAAGCAAACTTCACATTTTTTACATTGAAATAAACCATACAAAATTGAATTCATTCACCAAAAATATCAGCAATATTTTCTGTATTTTTTTGTTTTTTTTTTTTTAGATAAAACACAAGACATTTATTTCTATGGGATTTGCTTATAAATCAAGATGAGGCAGTACAGGAAATTATGTAAAAAGAAGAAGAAAACAGGAAAGTCAGTTGGCTATATGGGATGGCCTCTGAATCTGTCTTCTCCACAAAGAAGATGTCAATAGCAAAAAAAAAAAAAAAAAGCTTTGAAAATGTCAGCACAGCAAAGGAATGTAAACAGCAATAAATAAATGAAGAGACACAGTTTCTGGCTCAGCCTTTTTTCTTTTTTCTTTCTTCTTCTTTTTTTTTTTTTTTTTTTTTTTTTGGTTGGTTGAGTTTGGTTGGTTGGTTGTGTTTATTTTTGTTTGTTTTTTTGGGGGGGGTTTATTTGCATTTTTATTGGATATTTTATTTATCTACATTTCAAATGGTATCCACTTTCCAGTTTCCCCCTCTGCCACTCCCCTCCCCTGCTTCTTTGAGGATGCTCTTTCTCCCACCCACCAACTCCCAAGTCATTGAATTGGCATTTCCCTACACTAGGGAAATGAACCTTCACAGGACCAAAGGCGTTTCCTCCTACTGATGCCAGAAAATGTCATCCTCTGCTACATATGTGGCTAGATCAATGGGTCCCTTCATGTGTGCTACTGGGTTTATTGTTTAGTCCCTGGGAGCTCTAGAGGTCTGGTTGGTTGACAATGTTTGTTTTCCTATGTGTTGGAAAACTTCTTCTGCCTCTTCAGCCTCTAACTCCCCCACTGAAGACCCAGTGCACTGCCTGATGTTTAGCTGCAAGCATCCTCATCTATATTAGTAAAGTTGTACCACATCTTCTCAGGAGACATCCATATCAGGATCCTGTTGGCAAGCACTTCTAGGCATCAGCAATAGTGACTAGGATTGGTGGCTGCACATTGGATGAATTCCCACATGAAGCAGTCTCTGGAAGGCCTTTCCTTCATTATCTGCTTCTATCTTTGTTTCTGCATTTCCTCTCATGAGTATTTTGTTCCTCTTCTAAGAAGGTTTGAAGCATCCACATTTTGTTCTTCCTTTGTGATCTTCAAATGGTCTATAAATTGCATTTTCAGTAGTCCGAATCTGTGGGCTAAGATACAGTAGTTAGTGAGTGCACACCATGTTTGTTCTTTTGTGACTGGGTTACCTTACTCAGGGTGATATTTTCTAGATCTATCCATTTGCCTAAGAATTTTATGAAGTCTTTTTTTGAATAATTGACTAGTACTCCATTGTTTAAATTTACCGCATTTTCTGTATCATTTCCTCTGTTGATGGACATCTTGTTTATTTCTAGATTCTTGCCATTGTAAATAAGGCTGAAATGAATCAAATGCAGCATGTGTCTTTGTTATATGTTGGATCATCCTTAGGTTTCAGGGAAATGCAAAGCAAAATAACCCCAAGATTTTATTTTACACCATAGAATGACTAAGATCAAAAACTCAGGTGACATCAGATACTGGTGAGGATGTGGGGAAAGAGGAACACTCCTCCATTGCTAGTAAAATTGCAAGCTAGTACAACAACTCTGGAAATCAGTCTGGTGTTTCCTCCTAAAATTGGACATAGTGCTGGTATACCCAGCTATACCACTCCTGGACATATACCAAAAAGATGCTTCAATATATAACAAGGACATATAGCTCTGCCTTTCTTACTTTAACTTGTTCCTTTGAGAATCTTCTGCTCTCACAGAACCTCCACAGAAGGCTCTAGTTACTTCCCGTGACTAGCCATTACAAGCTGCTCTGTTGGTTTTGCTTTTGCATTACTGAGATGAGAACCTATAGGTTGCACATGCTAAGGAAGAGCTCTACACTAAAGTCCATTCCTGTCCTCACTTGTTTTTAAAACAGGATCTCATTATGAAGTCCAGGTTAGCTAAACACTTGTTATCCTCATGCCCCTTTCTTGCTACCATAGATCTAAGCCACCTATAATTCCACATCAAAAATCAATGCTGTATTCCATCATGACATATTATAAAATTTATTTCTTTCCCAAAATTTATTTTCCAAGTACCTGACAACTTAATAACTGACAACTGGATAAACACTGGTAATCTTATATCTAAAATGACTTTTAACTAAAACTTTTCCACAGTGACACTAGCAGAGAGGGATTTTGACACCCCCTTGCCAAATTCTGGATGAATAGACAGGTATTAAAACCATGAGAATCCAAACAGGTGTCATTTAAATATGTGGACTACCACTAAACTACTGATATGCTATGCTAGGGGTCTATCAACAAGTCTATAATTTACTGACTTTACCTTACAGCTTTCCCTCTAAACAGCAAATACTACAATAGCCATTTTAAAAATATTTTAGGTATTTTTTAATGGTTTCTGAATTATTTGCAGGAATCTCTACTTTATTTGTATAGAGTTTGATGTACATGTCCATCATTAAATCTAAATCATGTTTTCTATCAAAATTTATGTTAAGCAAAGCCAAACTGCCTGATCTCTGTTCCACGGGTATGCTTTGAGATGCTTCAGTCCATTTTGACAGCGCTCAGGCTCAACTTTCATCACAAGGGAATACACAGGACCTTCAGCAAAGCATACACATTAAGGAAACCTTTATTTCAGAAAGATAGAGGGCTTCAGAAATGGTGAACAGGAACTCAATGTCTTTTCCTCTGTGTTTCTACTTGATTTCCCATCAGTGAATCTCAGTAGAGAGCATGTCAGCATTGGGTAGGCTACTTCTATACATGTCAGCATGGTGCTCTTCTGATGTGTTAAATTTGAGCTGCCCCATTTCTGAGATTATCAGAGATATGCATTTCAGAGCGTTAAGGTGCTATTCAGAGAAAATACCTTTAAGTTCCTAAATAATGTGCTCTATCATTGGCTAAAGGTTTTTATATTTAAAATATGACTCTATGTCTTCTGTTATTAATAAGTAATTGTGATTGGCATATTTTTGACAACCAATTTTTACCACTGGTATTTGATTATATATTAGTGATTACTGATTATAAGAAAATTAAATTATATGCTATTAAATTATATACAATATTTTTAAATGAATGTAATTTACTTGAGTAACTTGATATTTGGAGAATGGCTTTATAATTTTCAGAATGAAAAGTTTATCACTAGAATATAAATATCTGATTTAGCATGCTTATATTTGTGATTTATGACTAAATATTTTACACACTTCAACATAAAATATATACTTTGTAAAACATAGTTGAAAGAAATATCTAATAGTGTGTCAAATCTTAGTTCCTGGATGTTAGCTAAGGAAGTGATTGGTGAAATGATCTTATGTTCAGCATTATAACCAAAACCAGTCCTTACATATAATTTCACCAATTATAGTACATAATGAATGAGAATTGAATAGGTTCTTTATTAAGCTGTTGGAGTTTGTACTTAAACATTATACATATCTTTTGCATGGAATAATCTCATATGAAAATTAAAGTTACCAAATATTAAAAACACATAAACAAGTGTAAGCATTTTCAAATTAAGTCAGGTTAGAAATCAACTTAAATAAATAAAAAATGTAAAATTCTAATAGCCATTCAAGAGAAAAAACAATGTACAATGAAGCAGGGAAAAACAATATACAATGTTCTTATGAGGGAGGAATGAGAGAAAGAGTAGATAAAACACAAATGGCTAAGAAAATTATTTTAAAATGTTCCATATCCTTAGTCATCAGTGAAATTCAAAAATAAATTACTCTAAGATTTTAACTTTCACTACTGAGAATGCTGATGAGGATACAGAGTAAGAAAACACTAACCTATTTCTGGATTCAGTTTACCAGTGTGATATTTCCTCAGAAATCTGGGACTAGCTCTACCTCAAAATTCACCTATATTACTCTCGGTCCATATACCCAAATAACTCTTCATCTTACTACAGATGCAATTGCTCACTCATATTCTTTGCTGCTCTATTAATAATAGCAAGGAGTTAAAAATGCCTAGATATCTACCAATGCATGGATGGGGAATATTATGATGTAATTGCACAGTGGAATATTGCTTAGCAAGAGTCCTTGGATACTCAATACTACATGGAGTATTTCTATCAATCCTTCCCATGTGGGTAAGGTTGCTACATGGAAGCAGAGATGGAAGGAATGCAAGAACAAGGAGATGAATGACACTGAGGAATCTGCGCTTTGAGATGCAACTGGACTGACGCACAAACTGTGCTCAGAGAGGGAAGCAAGCAGTGGTTCCCACCTGGAGTAACAAGCTATATCCAGCTGGAAACCACTAAGAAAAGAAACATTAGGGAAATGAACAATTGTCTCATACTTTTGGAATCTCAATTACCGCGAGGTTTCCAAATTATTGCTGAGCTTCCTACCAAACCTTGATTTGACAGAGCGGAGTGCCAGATCTCAGCCATGTCTTAAATACTACCTCTGCCCCAGATTTAGGTGTCTGGTGCCTTCTTAGTTCTAGAGGAATATTTAAAAGGTCAACCTGCTTATTCACACACTTCCAGCAGGGCTTTACCCATTAGCCAAACAACATTCTGAAAGAAAAAGAATGGGTTTCCATTGCTATCTGCCATGAGGAATAACACGCTATTCTTTTTGTTTTGTTTTGCTTTGAACTATATATATATATATATATATATATATAATTTAAGTTATGTTAACATTTTAATTAATTAATTTATTTTAAAAATATTATTATACCTCACAAAATTTGTTACATAATAATATATGTTAAATGCACAATTTTTTCTCTTTCTTTCTTTCTATTTTTATTTTTTAAGAAGGACAGAGGCTTCCACATCTTGCCCTTCCTATTTTTTGGGCTTCATAAGGTCCGTGAATTGTTTCTTCGGTATTCAGTGCTTCCTGGGAATAGTATCCAATTATCAGTAACTGCATATCATGTGTGTTTATTTGTGACTGGGATACCTCACTCAGGATGATATTCTCTAGTTCTGTCCATTTGCCTAAGAATTTCATGTACTCATTGTTTCTAATAGCTGAGTACTACTCCAATGTATAAATGTACCACACTTTCTGTATCCATTCATCTGTTGAAAGACATCTGGGTTTTTTTTCCAGGTTCTGGCTATTATAAATAAGGCTGCTATGAACATGGTGGAGCATGTGAACTTATTATATTTTGGAGCACCTTTGAGGTATATGCCCAGAAGTGAAATAGCTGGGTCTTCAGGTAGTACTATGTCTAATTTTCTGAGGAACCACCACAATGATTTCCAGAGTGGTTGTATGAGCTTACAACCCCACCAACAGTGAAGGTACGTTGAACTTTCTCTAAATCATCACCATCATCTGCTATGAAATGAGTTTTTAATCATAGCCATTCTGAATGGTGTGAGGTGGAATCACAGGGTTGTATCAATTTGCATTTCCCTGATGACTAGGGACATTGAGCATATCTTTATGTGCATCTCGACCCTTCAGTATTCCTCAGTTGAAAATTCTTTATGTAGCGCTGTACCCCACTTTTTAATAAGATTTTTTGATTCTCTGAATTCTAACTTCTTGAGTTATTTGTGTGTATTAGATATTAGACCACTATCAGAGGTAAGATTAGTAAATATCTTTTCCCAGTCTGTTGGATTCTGTTTTGTTTTCTTGACAGTGTCCTTAGCATTACAAAAATTTTGCAACTTAATGAGGACACATTTATTGATTCTTGATCTTACAGCACAGGCCATTGGTGTTCTGTTCAGGAATTTTTCCCCTGTGCCTATGTGTTCGAAGCTTTTTCTAACTTTCACTTCTTTATTTTTTTGGTTAATATTTTGTTTTATTATTTTAAAATTTTTAAAACAACTTTATTTTAAAAAACAAAGATAAATGTACAAATTTTAAGCATTTTTCCATAAAAGTATCTGAATAAATTTTTGTCAGTACTTGATTTTTTTTTAATTTTTTTTCTTATTCTGTTTTAGCTTTACAGTATTGAGCCTTGTGTTGTTTAACAACTTTATTTTAAAAAACAAAGATAAATGTACAGATTTTAAGCATTTTTACATAAAATTATTCAATACATTTTTGTCAGTACTTTTTTTTAGATTTTAAAATAATTTTTACATAAAACTATATGAATATATTTTTTAGTCAGTACTTGATATTTTTAAAGGTTTGATAGTATGCATTGAAAACTTAATACTTACAATGAGCATAAAGTACATGTAAAACAAAATGTAACATGGAAATAGTCAAAGTTTTCTTGTTTTGTAAATATTTTTTGTATTGTTTTGTTTTATTTTCTTTATTTCTTGGACTTCATACAGTCTGTGAGTTGTTTCTGGGGGAGTGCAAGCCTCTGGGGTTAGCATCCCACTATCAGTGACTGCATATTATGTCTGTTCTTTTGTGACTGGGTTATCTCACTCAGGATGATATTCTCTAGATGAAGCCATTTTCTTAAGAATTTGGTCAAATCATTGTTTCTGGTGGCTGAGTAGTATTCCATTGTGTAAATGTACCACAATTTTTGTATCCATTCATCCTCTGAAGGACATCTGGGTTCTTTCCAGCTTCTGGCTATTATAAATAGAGCTGCTATGAACGTTGTGGTGCATATATCTTTGTTCTGTACTAAGGTGTCTCTGGGGTATATGCCCAGAAGTGGAATAGCTGGGTCTTCAGGTAGTATTATGTCCAATTTTCTGAGGTATCGCCAGACTGATTTCCAGAGAGGTTGTATTAGTTTGCAACCCTACCAACAGTGGAGAAGGGTTCCTCTTTCTCTGCAACCTTGCCAGCATCTGTGGTCAGCTGAGTAGTGGATCTTGGCCAATCTGACTGGTGTGAGGTGGAATCTCAGGGTTGTTTTGATTTGCATTTCCCTGATGGCTAAGGATGTCGAGCACTTCCTCAGATATTTCTCAGCCATTCGATATTCCTCAAATGAGAGCATTTTGTTTAGCTCTGTACCCCATTTTTAATCGGGTTATTTGATTCTCTGGTGTCTAGCTTTTTGAGTTCTTTGTATACCTTAGATATTAGGCCTCTATCTGATGTGGAGTTGGTAAAAATCTTTTCCCATTCTGTTGGCTTCGGTTTTGTTTTCTTGACAATGTCCTTAGCCTTACAGAAACTTTGCAATCTCATTAAGTCCCATTTGTTAATCTTTGACCTTACAGCTTGAGCCATTGGTGTTTTGTTCAGAAAATTTTCTCCTGTGCCTATATGTTCTAAAGAATTCCCTACTTTCTCATCTAATAGTTTCAGTGTATCTGGTTTAATGTGGAGATCTTTGATCCACTTACACTTGAGCTTTGTACAAGGAGATAAGAAAGGGTCTATTTTCATTCTTTTGCATGTTGAGTGCCAGTTGGACCAGCACCATTTGTTGAATAGGCTGTCCTTTTTCCATTGAATGTTTACTGCTCCTTTGTCAAAAGTCAGGTGACCATATATGTGAGGGCTCATTTCTGGATCTTGTATTCTATTCCATTGATCCACATGCCTATTTCTGTACCAGTACCATGCAGTTTTCAGCACAATTGCCTTGTAAAATTGCTTGAGGTCAGGGATAGTGATTCCTGAAGATGTTTTCTTGTTGTTGAGGATGGATTTTGCTGTTCTAGGTCTTTTGTTGTTCCATATGAAATTGCACATTGATCTTTCCAATTCTATGAAGAACTGGGTTGGAATTTTGATGGGGATTGCATTGAATCTGTAGATTGCTTTTGGTAGGATGGCCATTTTTAAAATGTTGATCTTTCCAATCCATGAGCATGGGAGATCTTTTCATTTTCTGAGATCCTCCTCTATTTCCTTCTTTAGAGATTTGAGTTCTTGTTGTACAGGTCTTTCACTTGCTTAGTTAGAGTCACACCAAGGTATTTCATAGTTTTTGTGACAATTGTGAAGGGTACCTTTACCCTAATTTCTTTCTCCACATGTTTGTCCTTTGAGTAACTTTCGCTTTTTAATAGTTTCAATGTAACTGGTTTTATGTTGAGATCTTTGAACCACTTTCCCTTGAGGTTTGTACAAAGAAATGTTAGAGAACCTAATTTCATTCTTCTGCATGCTGACTGCAAGTTGAACCAGCACTGTTTGCTAAAGAGTCTGTCCTTTTTTAGCTCATTTGTCAAATATCAAGTGACCATAGGTGTGAGTGTTCATTTCTGGATCTTCAATTCTGTTTCATTGATCTATCTGCCTATCTCTGTACCAATACCATTTTCTTTGTGTGCTTCAGGTATTAGAGTAATTCGGGCTTCGAAGAATGAGTTGTGTAGTGTTTCCTCTGTCTCTATTTTGTGAAATAATTTGGAGATTATTGGTATTTTATTAAAGTCTCATACAATTCTACATTGAACCCCTCTGCTCCTGGGCATTTTTTTGGGAGGGGGCTTTGAGGACTGTCTCTCTTTCTTTAGGTGTTATGGGACTGTTTACATGGCTTATCTGACCCTGATTTAACTTTGGTATTTTGTATCTGTCTAAAAATTTGTTCATTTCCTTCAGATTTTCAAGTTTTTTTTTTTTTTTTTTTTGAGTGTAGGCTTCTGTAGTAGGATCTAGTAATTTCTTAAATTTCCTCAGTGTCTGTTGCTATGACTCTTCTTTCATTTTTGATGTTGTTAAATCTGTATACAATTTCTGTGCCTTCCATTTAGTATGGCTAAGCATTTATCCATCTTGTTGATTTTCTCAAAGAACCAGCTCCTAGTTTTGTTGATTCTCTGTATGGTAATTTTTGTTTCTACTTGGTTGATTTCTCCTCTGACTTTGATCATTTTCTGCCATCTAGTACTCTTGGGTGTATATCTTCTTATTGTTCTAAAACTTTCAATTGTGCTATCAAGGTGCTAATGTATTCTCTCGCCAGTTTTTTTTTTTTTTTTTTTTTTGGAGGCTCCCAAAATTTCGTCTTAGAACTGTTTTCATTGCATCCCATCAGTTTGGGTATGTTGTGCTTTCATTTTTATTAAATTTTAAAAACTCCTTAATTTCTTTTATTATTTCT
>NC_137961.1:38116516-38409761 GCF_963924665.1 Micromys minutus | reverse complement strand
GTTTGAAAGGAACAAAAGTTGAGAAGAACCCAAGGAAAAGGAAGTCCAGATCAATAGTATATACCTCAAGAGGATACTATTTCTGTGACTGAGTACTCACAAAAATGGACCTAACATGACTGCCCTCAAAAACACTCAACAAGCAGCTGAAAGAATCAGATGCAGATATTTACACCCAACCTATAGACAGAAACTGCTGACCCCTGTGGCTGAATTAAGGAAAGGCTATAAGAAGCTGAGGAGAATCATCAGTCTCAATTAACGTGGACCCCTGAGAACTCTTCAACCCTGAATCACCAACCATGCAGCATAAAAAGTTGATATGAAGCCTCAATACATATACAGCAGAGGACTCTCTAGCTTGAGTTCTGTCAGAGAGGATATACCTAATTCTTAAGAGAGTGGATGCCCCAGGTAGTGGGAAAGTCTATTGGGATGTGGGTTAAGGAGTTAGGGTGTTGAAAACTCATAGAAACAGGGGGAGGAGGTATGGTATGTAGAACAGTCAGAGGATGGATCAGGAAGGGTATAAAATCTGGGAATAAAATTTTAAAAATGATTAAATAAAATTTTAAAAGGAATATTTTAATTAACCATATCAGATACTAGAACAGAATTAAGTATTACAAAACCATACATTCCTTTTACCTTGATATTGTAAAACCCTTTTATAATATTGTAAAACCCTTTTACATTAGTATTGTAAAACCCTTTTTTGAAATGAAGATTGTATACTTACCCTTTCTTCAGACATTTAGAACAACAGTGAATTTTGTTTCAGAAATTAAATAATCATTTGCAACAAAGCAAAAATGAAGTATGTCAATAAATTGTCTTTAAAAATATTTATCCCTAGTATTGATGTACATAAATATCTTGCACTTAACTGCCATGAATAATATGGATGCTGTTGTTGCTAGTGTGTATGTGTGTGTGTGTGTGTGTGTGTGTGTTTAATGAGCTCATTGAAAATAAGATGGAATGGAAGACAGATGATCTTGGCCCTTTGCATAAGCTTCTCAGTTGATTTTTCTCAGAATTTTTGAGCAATTATTCACTCAAAAGTAGTAACTAAGGATTCTTGGATAGAGACCACAAGTAGCACTACTTAATTATAATCTGTATTTTATGATGGAAGACCCATAAATAATACATTTCCAAATCTGTCTTCTGAATGATCACTAATATGAACAGTGCATGTTTCTTAGGATCTGGAGGACTTACTTGCTGACTGTCAAGTCAGTTACCACATGGCAGTGAGATTCTCAACTCAGGCATGCAAATAGCATGACTTCTAACAGAGCCCAATAACATAAGGCACTCTTTGCTTTTAGATTCCTCTTGTCTTCCTCCTTCCTCTTCTGTTCTTATCCTGATCATCTCATCAAAATGAGGACTACCACAGATATATGTTTTAAAGTTCTGATAACCCTAACAATTTATATGCTAAGGAGCATATAAAAGCTAAACAAACAGCAATAGCAAAACCTACATAAAGCAGCAGCTCAATGTAGCAATCTAAAGCACAGTGCTTGGGGTAGGAACCCGTGAGTATTGTTTTCCATTTCATTGTGAAATAATCGGGTTCAGTGAGCCAATTGGAGGTTGCCTTCTCTGCTGCCTTTTCCTCTTTTATATAAATGGTAGCTAGTCACATCTCCAAAAATATTTTATAATAAGATATGCAAAGCTCTTTTTATCTTTGAAAATAACCAAATGAGCCACAGTATAATTTGGGCTTTTATAGATGATATAGTGCATTTTTCAAAATTCGGTATCAAGTATGTAATATGTACATTGTTCAGTGTGTGAAACCCTATGGGTGAGGTTTTAAGCATGTGTATAATTAGTGGCATATTTACTAATATTTAGGCAGGTTCAGTCTTCCATCCTGAGATGTCTGGAAAGCATTTGCTGAGTATTTACTATGCAGCTTGTCTTTTCAACTAAAGTAATGACATTAATAATGAGGCTACATCGTGTAGGGTTATTGGTAGAGCATCTAGTCCTCTACAGGGCAAAGGCTGCTCTGGAAGGCACGTGGCTGGAAGTTGACCTTTCTTACTCACTCTAAGATGTTGCCAGGTGGTGTTGGGTTGTAGGGAAGTCCCAATACCACTCTGGGTGTGGGGAAGCCCAGACTGACGCACAGGACAGTCGGAGCTAGATCACGTTTCCCAAGGCCTTCGATAAGGTCATCCATTTGGATCTTAGACTCTTGTACATCCAGGCACTGCTGGAAGCCACAGAACAGGTGCGAATGGAGTGGGAGCCCGCGGGCTGGACCAGGCCTAGGGTGGGAGTGGGAGAAGGGAGAGCTCAGGCTGCTCCTATAGTGGTCGTTCTTGGCTTGACAGTGGTGGGCTTGAGCTTGGTGGAGTTCTCGGCTGGGAGAGCAGAAAGGACTTCTGTAAGAGACTAGATGGCAGCTTTGTAGGAGAAGGCGGTCTCCCTCCCAAACCCCCTTCAGTAAAAGGGCAGTCCATGGCTTCAACACATTTATTGTCTTGGTTGAAAGTGGATGATGAACACCATACCCTAATTCTCAGTCTGGACTGAGATTAAATACTTTCTGCAGGGAGGAGTGTCTGGGAAGAAAGGCTAATTGGCTTAGCCTTCAGATTTTTAGCTTATTAAAATGACTATCTGCCTGGAGTCTAGGTGACCACAGTTCATGGCCTCTGCATGTGGAGGTGCTTGGGGCATTGCCATTACATTACTGATGCCCACAGATCTATAGGGGGCTGTGGCTGGTGACAGGAGCCTGGTGCCCAGGAACAGTCAAAACTTCTTCCATCATTTCAATGTGTTCAGGGCTTTCAGCCTTAGCTCACCAGGAACTGGGCTACATATCAGGGTCCCACATCTTACTGTGGTTCTTGTGGGGCTTCTTGGGGAAAGTGCTATTAGCTACATTAAAGTGCGAAAATATTTAATCTGTACCTTTGAATTTTGTTGTAGTTTGAACTGTAAACATCTGATTTTTTACGTTCTATTTTAAAAGATCATGTTATATAGGTTACTTATAGTGACTTGAAGAATTATACTTTCATATTTTTGTTTCCTAAACATATTAATTAGCAGTAACAGTGGCACCAGGGTGACATCACCATTTTGAAGAAATTATTTTTTGTTCAGTTTATTCTAGAAAATGATTTATATTCTATAAAAAATAAAAAATAAGCAAGAACCAAAGTCTCTGACCTTTTCCTCTTAGATTCTACTGTGGGGAATAGAGCAAGATCATCAAATAAATATTAGAAAGATGATTTAATTTTAAAATTATCTAGAATAATGTAGAGAAGATAATAGAAGAAGTGTCCTTTGCAATGGGAATGTTTTCTCCTTAGAGCAGATAAGCAAGGCATTGAGACAAATGATTTCGGATAATTACTCCAGGCTCTGGAATAAGAACCTCACAATAGTACTGTGTAAAATGAAGGTCAGCTAAGCTATAAATTGATGAAATAGGTGTAGACATGGTGTAATATGGTTTTGAGCTTTATAAATTCTCTCTAAATGTATGTTTATGTGATGTGGATGTGTAGAACAGAGAACTTAGGAAATGAGGCCCAAGAACTTAGTGATGACACCACAGTATACAGTTAGAATAAAAGCAAATATACATTTTTCAATGTATTTAACTAATTTTTTATTTATTGGATATTCTCTGTATTTAGATTTGAAATGTTAGACCATTCCACCCTCACTGTTCCTCCTCCTCTCCCTCGTCTAGATTCCATGAAGGTGCTCCCTCTCCCAATCTCCCTCTTCACCTCACTGCCATGTCTGGTTGATGATGCTGTTCTTCCCATGAAGTTGTAAACTGTTCAGTTCTTTTAGTACTTTCTCTAGCTCTTTCATTGGGCTTCCCCTTTTTCAGTCTGATGTTTAGGGGCAAGCAAACCCATCTGTAACTATATGGCTCTGGCAGAGCCTCTGAGGAGGCATCAATATCTGGTTCCTACCAGTAAACACTTCTTGGCATCAGCAATAGTGCTTGGGTTTGGTGGCTGCATATGAGGGCGGTTCTGCAGGTGAGGCAGTCTCTGGAGATCTTTTCTTCAATCCTTGCTCCTCTATTTCACCTTGGATTTTACTGCTTTGTTCTCCCTTCTAAGAATGACTGAGGCATCCACATTTTAGTCTTCCATTTTTTTGAGGTTCATAAGTACTGTGGATGTTTTCTTGGGTATTACAAAGTTTTGTGGGGGAAAGGGGATGGCTAGTATCCTTTTGTAATTCAATGCGTAGCATGAGTGCTCTTCTGTGATTGGTTATATCAGTCAAGATGATGGCTACAAGTCCCACCAATTTGCCTAGGAATTTCATTAAGTCGTTTTTTTTTTTTTAACTTTATTTAAAAAACAAAGATAAATGTACAGATTTTTAAGCATTTTTGCATAAAAGTATACAAACACATTTTTATAAGGTTATAATTAAGTATTTGTGGGTACCTATACATACACATAAGTATATATGTAACCATAATATAGAAAAAGAGGTTATTAATTTGAAGAGATAGGAGAGAAACTTGGAGGGGCTTTAGGAAAAAAAGGGGGGATGTGATACAGTTCTATTTTAATTAAAATATATTCTTTTTTCTTTTTTTCTTGATCTTCACACAGTCTATGGGTTGTTTCTGGATGTTCAGGGCTTTCTGGGGTTAGTATTCCATTATTAGTGACTGCATGTTACCTCTGTTTTTTGTGACTGGATTACCTCACTCAGGATGATATTCTCTAGATGCATCCATTTTCTTAAGAATTTCTATAGGCCATTGTATCTGATAGCTGAATAGAACTCCATTGTGTAAATGTACCACAATTTTTGTATCCATTCATCTACTGAAGGACATCTGGGTTCTTACCAGCTTCTGGCTATTATAAATCGACCTGTAATGAACATTGTGGTACATGTATCTTTGTTGTATGTTGGAGTATCTCTGGGGTAAATGCCCAGAAGTGGAATAGCTGGGTCTTCTGGTAGTACTATGTCCATTTTTCCGAGGAACCACCAGACTGATTTCCAGAGTGGTTGTATGAGTTTACAACACCACCAGCAGTAAAGAAGTATTCCTCTTTCTCCACATCCTACCCAGCATCTATTGTCAACTGAGTTTTGGATCTTGGTCAATCTGACTGGTGTGAGGTGGAATCTCAGCATTGTTTTGATTTGCATTTCTCTGATGGCTAAGGATGTTGAACACTTTCTTAGATGTTTATCAGCCATTCGATATTCCTCAATTGAGAAATTTTTGTTTAAGTCTATACCCCATTTTTAATAGGGTTGATTGATTCCCTGGTTTCTCGCTTTTTGAGTTCTTTGTATAGCTTGTATATTAGGGCTCTATCTGATCTGTGGTTGATAAAGAGCTTTTCCCACTCCATTGGCTGACATTTTGTTTTCATGATAGTATCTTTAGCCTTACAAAAACATTGCAATCTCATTAAGTCCCAATTGTCAATCTTTGACTTAGAGCTCCAGCTATTGGTGTTCTGTTTAGGAAATTTTCTCCTGTGCCTATGAGTTCTAAGGTTTTTCTGACATTCTCATCTAATAGTTTCAGTGTACCTGGTTTAATGTGGATAACTTTGATCCACTTGCACTTTGTACAAGGAGATAAGAAAGGGTCTATTTTCATTCTTCTGCATGCTGAGTGCCAGTTGGACCAGCACCATTTGTTGAATAGGCTGTCCTTTTTTCATTGATTGCTTACAGCTCCACTGTCAAAAATCAGGTGACCATATACCTGAGGGCTCATGTATGGATCTTCTATTCTATTCCATTGATCCACATGCCTATTTCTGTAACAGTACCATGCAGTTTTCAGCACAATTGCCTTGTAATATAGCTTGAGGTCAGAGGTAGTGATTCCCGCAGATGTTTTCTTGTTGTTGAGGATGGATTTCACTATTCTAGGTCTTTTGTTATTCCAAATGAAATTGCACATTGCTCTTTCCAATTCCATGAAGAACTGGGTTGGAATTTTGATGGGGATTGCATTGAATCTGTAGATTGCTTTTGGTAAGATGTCCATTTTTAAAATGTTGATCCTTCCAATTGATGAGCATGGGAGATCCTTCCATTTTCTGAGATCTTCCTCGATTTCCTTCTTTAGAGGTTTGAAGTTTTTGTCATTAAGGTTATTCATTTGCTTAGTTAGAGTCACACCAAGGTATTTCATAGTTTTTGTGACAATTGTGAAGTGTATCTTTTCCCTAATTTCTTTCTCCACATCTTTGTCCTTTGAATATAGGAAGGCTACTGATTTGTTTGAGTTAATTTTATATCCAATCACTTTGCTGAGCTTGTTTATCAGCTGTAGGAAGTCTCTGGTGGAATTTGTGGGGTCCCTTAAGTACACTATCATGTCATCTGCAAATAGTGATGTTTTTACTTCTTCCTTTCCAATTTGTATCCCTCTGATTTTCTTTTGCTGTCAAATTGCTCCAGCCAGGACTTCCAGTACTATGTTGAATAGGTAGGGAAAGAGTGGGCAGCCTTCTTAAGTCCCTGATTTTAGTGGGATTGCTTCAAGCTTTCCACCTTTAAGTTTGATGTTGGCTGTTGGTTTGCTGTATATTGCTTTTATTATGTTTAGGTATGGTCCTTGGATTCCTGTTCTTTGCAGGATTTTTAATATGAAGGGTTGTTGAATTTCGTCAAATGTTTTCTCAGCATCTAGTAAGATGACTATGTGATTTTTTTCTTTGAGTTTGTTTGTACGGTGGATTACATTGATGGATTTCCGGACGTTAAACCATCCCTGCATGCCAGGGATAAAGCCTACGTGATCATGGTGAATGATCATTTTGATGTGTTCTTAGATTTGCTTTGAAAGGATTTTGGTGAGTATTTTTGCATCAATGTTCATAAGTGAGATTGGTCTGAGGTTCTCTTTCCTTGTAGGGTCTCTGTGTGGTTTAGGAATGAGAGTTATTGTAGCCTCAAAAAATGGGTTGGGTAGTTTTCCATCTGATTCTATTTTGTGGAATAGTTTGGAGAGTATTTGGTATTATGTTGGCTATAAATGTCTGATAAAATTCTGCACTAAACCCATCTGGACCTGGGCGTTTTTTGGTTGTGAGGTTTTTGATGAGTGCCTCTATTTCATTAAGTGTTATAAGATTATTTAGTTGGTTTACCTGGTCCTGATTTAACTTTAGTACCTTGTATCTGTCTAGGAATTCATCTATTTTCTCCCGATTTTCCCGCTTTGTTGAATATAGGCTTTTGTAGTATGATCTGATGATTTTTTGAATTTCTTCAGTTTTAGTTGTTATGTCTCCACCTTCCTTTCTGATTTTGTTAATTTGGATACTCTTTCTTTGCCCTCTAGTTAGTCTGGCTAAGGGTTTATCAATCTTGTTAATTTTCTTAAAGAACTAGCTCTTGATTTTTTTTGATTCTTTCAGTGGTTCTTTTTGTTTCTATTTGGTCTATTTCTGCCCTAAGTTTGATTATTTCTTACCTTCTTCTCCTCTTGGGTGTATCTGCTTCCTTTTGTTCTAGAGCTTTCAACTGTGCTGTCAAGTTTCTGAGGTATGCTGTCTCCAGTTTCTTTTTGGAAGCACTCTGAGCTATGTATGAGTTTTCCTCTCAGTACTGCTTTCATTGCATCCCATAGGTTTGGGTATGTTGTGTTTTTATTTTTATTGAATTCTAGAAAATCTTTGACTTTTTTTCTTTATTTCTTTTTTGACCCTGCTATCGTTTAACAGAGCATTGTTTATTTTCCATGTGTATTTGGGCTTTTTGTTGTCTTTGTTATTAGTAAAGTCCAGCCTTAGACCATGGTGATCTGAGAGGATGCATGGGAGTATTTTCATCTTATTATATTTATTGAGGCTCATTTTGTGACCAATTATGTGGTCAATTTTTGAGAAGGTCCCTTGAGGTACTGAGAAGAAGTTGTATTCTTTTTTTTTTTTCTTTTTTTTTTAGGATGATATGTTCTGTAGGTATCTTTTAATTCCAGTAGATTTATCACCTCTACGAGTTTTACAGTTATCTTGTTCAGTTTTGTTTCCCTGACTTGTCCATTGGTTAGAATGGGGTATTGAGGTCTCCCACTATTATTTTGTGGGGTGAAATGTATTTTTTGAACTTTAGTAGGGTTTCTTTTACGAATATCGGTGCTTTTGTATTTGGAGCATATATGTTAAGAATTAAGAGTTCCTCCTCACAAATTTTCCCTGTAATGAGTAAAGATGTACTTCCTTATCTTTTTTGATAACTTTTGGTTGAAAATCTACTTTATTCCATATTAGAATGGTGACTCCAGCTTGCTTCTTGGGGCCATTTGCTTGGAAGGTTTTTTCCCACCCTTTTACTCTGAGATATTGTCTGTCTTTGTCTCTGAGATGAGTTTCTTGTATGCAACAAATTGCTGGGTTTTGTTTATGTATCCAGTATGATAGCCTGTGGCTTTCTATTGGGGAATTGAGTCCATTTATGTTAACAGATATCAAGGATTGTGGTTGCTGTTTCCTGCTATTTTTGCTTTTGGAGGTTGAATTGTGCCTGTATTTCTTTCTTCTTTTGGTTTTCTTGCTTAGAAGTTTTCTTGTTTTTATTGGGATGTAGTTCCCCTAGTTGTAATCGGTTTTCCACCTATAATTCGTTGTAGTGTTGGGGTTTTTGTCAGGTATTGTGTAAATTTAGTTTTGTCTTCGAATATCTTAGTCTCTCCATATGGTGATTGAGAGTTTTGCTGGGTATAGCAGCTTTGGCTGGCACCTGTGCTGTCTTTGGGTCTGTATGATGTCTGTCCAGGCTCTTCTAGCTTTCATAGTCTTTGTTGAAAAATTGGGTGTGAGTCTGATAGGTCTGCCTTTATAAGTTACATGGCCTTTTTACCTTACTGATTTTAATATTTTTTCTTTACTATGGGCACTTGGCATTTTGACTATTATGTGTCAGGAGGAGTTTCTTTTCTGATCCAATCAATTTGGAGTTTGGTAGGCTTGTTTTATGCTCATGGTCATCTCATTCTTTAGGGTAGGGAAGTTTTCTTCTATGATTTTGTTGAAGATATTTACTGTGCCTCTTAGATGGTATTCTTCGCCCTCTTCTATTCCTATTATCCTTAGGTTTGGTCTTCTCATTGTGTCCTGAATCTTTTGGACATTTTGGGTTAGGAGCTTTTTGGTTTTTGCATCTTCTCTGGCTGTTTTGTCTATGTTTTCAATGTTGTCTTCGGACCCTAGATTCTCTCTTCCATCTCTTGTAGTCTATTGGAAATGCTTGCATCTGTGACTCCTGATTTCTTTTTTAGGTGTTCTACCTCTAGTTTTATTTCTTTTGGTGTTTTCTTTATTGTGTTATTTTTGTTTTAAATTCCTTCTTCCACTCCTTCATCTCTTTGGTTCTGTTTTCCTCTAGTTCTTTGAGTTCTTTGAGTGCTTTTCTTGTTTCCTCCTTAAAAGCTTCTGATTCCTTTTGCTTTTCCTCCTGTTCTTGTTTAAGGATCTATACCATTGTCTTGAGGTATGATTTTAGGTCTGTGTCTTCTTTTTCTGGTGTGTTTGGCATTCCACTGTTTGCTTTGATGGGAGAGCTGGGCACTGGTTTTGCCAGGTTGTCTTGGTTTCCCTCGGGTATGTTCTTTCCCTTTCCTCTTGCCATCTTGTTGTCAGTCTTATGTCCCTGGATCACTGCTGGATCACCGCTGGTTCATAGTTGGCTCATCGCTGGCTCACTGCTGATTCGCTGGCTCAATGCTGTTCCTGATGGCAGGTGGTCTGATTATGGTTACTCACTCTGTGTTGTTTGGTGCTGACTCACTGCTGATTCTGGTGGTGGGTGGTCTTTTTTTGGTTCCTCACTCCTTGTTGTTCAGCTGGGAACAGCCCAATGCAGGGTTACTGGTTCCCTGGATCAAGGTGGGGCAAGGAGGGGAGAAACCAGGGGACTGCATGCCTGCTCACCGCCTGCTCACTGCTGATCCTGGAGGACGGTGGTTTGAGTGTGGTTCCTCGCTCCTTGTTATCCCTCTGGGAATAGCCTGATGCAGAGTTACTGGTTCCCTGGAGCAAGCTGAGGTGAGGAGAGGGGAATAGGGGACTGCAGTCTTGCTCACCGCTGGCTCACTGCTCTAACTCGTTGTGTTTAATAGCTGAGTAGAACTCCATTGTGTATATGTAACCCAATTTCTGAATCCATTTTTCTGTTGAAGGACATCTGGGTTCTTTCCATCTTCTGGCTATGATAAAGAAGGCTTCTATGAATGTTGTTGAGCATGTGTTTTTGTTAGATGTCAGAGCTACTTTTGAGTTTATGCCCAGGAGTGCTATAGTTGGGTCTTCATGTAGCACTATGTCCCATTTTCTGAAGAACCACCAGACTGATTTCCAGAGTGATTGTTCCAGTTTACAATCCTACCAAGAGTAGAGGAGTATTCTTCTTTCTCCACATCCTTGCCAACATCTATTATCACCTGAGTTTTTGATATTAGCTATTCTAATAAGGTGTAAGGTGGAATCTTAGGGTTGTTTTGATTTGCATGACACTGGGAACTAGAAGTGTTGAACATTCCTTTAGGTGTTTCTCAACCATTTAATATTCCTCAGTTGAGAAGTCTATGTGTAGCTCTGTATCTGTAACCCATTTATTTGATTCTCTAGCATCTAATTTATTCTTTTTTTTTAACCATCCAACATCCCATTTATTCCCACATCCTGCTTTCTTTTTTTTTTGTTTGTAAATATATGAATATTTTTTTGTTTTCTTTATTTCTTGGACTTCATACAGTCTGTGAGTTGTTTCTGGGGGAGTGCAAGCCTCTGGGGTTAGCATCCCACTATCAGTGACTGCATATTATGTCTGTTCTTTTTTGACTGGGTTATCTCACTCAGGATGATCTTCTCTAGATGCAGACATTTTCTTAAGAATTTGGTTAAGTCATTGTTTCTGGTGGCTGAGTAGTACTCCATTGTGTATATGTACCACAATTTTTGTATCCATTCATCTTCTGAAGGACATCTGGGTTCCTTCCAGCTTCTGGCTATTATAAATAGAGCCGCTATGAACATTGTGGTACATATATCTTTGTTGTGTATTAAAGTGTCTCTGGGGTATATGCCCAGAAGTGGAATAGCTGGGTCTTCAGGTAGTACTATATCCAATTTTCTGAGGTATCGCCAGACAGATTTGCAGAGTGGTTGTATTATCTTGCAACCCCACCAACAGTGGAGAAGTGTTCCTCTTTCTCCGCAGCCTCGCCAGCATCTGCTGTCATCTGAGTTTTGGATCTTGGACAATCTGACTGGTGTGAGGTGGAATCTCAGGGTTGTTTTGATTTGCATTTCCCTGATGGCTAAGGATGTCGAGCACTTCCTCAGATGTTTCTCGGCCTTTCGGTGTTCCTCAACTGAAAATGATTTGTTTAGCTCTGTACCCCATTTTTTAATAGGGTTATTTGATTCTCTGGTGTCTAGCTTTTTGAGTTCCTTGTACACCTTGGATATTAGGCCTCTATCTGATGTGGTGTTGGTAAAGATCTTTTCCCATTCTGTTGGTTGCCGTTTTGTTTTCTTGACGATGTCCTTAGCCTTACAGAAACTTTGCAATCTCATTAAGTCCCATTTGTTAATCTTTGACCTGAGAGCTTGAGCCATTGGTGTTTTGTTCAGGAAATTTTCTCCTGTACCTATGTGTTCTAAGGTTTTCCCAACTTTCTCATCTAATAGTTTCAGTGTATCTGGTTTAATGTGGAGATCTTTGATCCACTTACACTTGAGCTATGTACAAGGAGATAAGAACGGGTCTATTTTCATCCTTTTGCATGCTGAGTGCCAGTTGGACCAGCACCATTTGTTGAATAGGCTGTCCTTTTTACATTGAATGTTTACTGCTCCTTTGTCAAAAATCAGGTGACCATATACATGAGGGCTCATTTCTGGATCTTCTATTCTATTCCATTTATCCACATGCCTGTTTCTGTACCAGTACCATGCAGTTTTCAGCACAATTGCCTTGTAATATAGCTTGAGATCAGGGATAGTGATTCCCGCAGATGTTTTTTTGTTGTTGAGGATGGATTTCGCTATTCTGGGTCTTTTGTTATTCCATATGAAATTTCACATTGATCTTTCGAATTCCATGAAGAACTGGGTTGGAATTTTGATGGGGATTGCATTGAATCTGTAGATTGCTTTTGGTAGAATGGCCATTTTTAAGATGTTGATTTTTCCAATCCATGAGCATGGGAGATCTTTCCATTTTCTGAGATCCTCCTCAATTTCTTTCTTTAGAGGTTTGAAGTTCTTGTCATACAGGTCCTTCACTTGCTTAGTTAGAGTCACACCAAGGTATTTTATAGTTTTTGTAATGATTGTGAAGGGTACGTTTTCCCTAATTTCTTTCTCCACATGTTTGTCCTTTGAGTACAAGAAGGCTACTGATTTGTTTGAGTTAATTTTGTATCCAGCCACTTTGCTGAACTTGTTTATCAGCTGTAGGAGTTCTCTGGTGGAATTTTTGGGGTCACTCAAGTACACTATCATGTCATCAGCAAAGAGTGATGTTTTTATCTCTTCCTTTCCGATTTGTATCCCCTTGATCTCCTTTTGCTGTCTAATTGCTCCAGCCAGGACTTCCAGTACTATGTTGAATAGGTAGGGGGAGAGTGGGCAGCCTTGTTGAGTCCCTGATTTTAGTGGGATTGCTTCATGTTTCCCAACATTAAGTTTGATGTTGGCTGTTGGTTTGCTGTATATTGCTTTCATTATGTTTAAGTATGGACCTTGGATTCCTGTTCTTTCCAGGACTTTTAACATGAAGGGGTGTTGGATTTTGTCAAATGCTTTCTCAGCATCTAGTGATATGACCATGTGATTTTCGTCTTTGAGTTTGTTTATATGGTGGATTACGTTGATGGATTTCCTTATGTTAAACCATCCCTGCATCCCAGGGATGAAGCCTACTTGGTCATGATGAATGATCGTTTTGATGTGTTCTTGGATTCGGTTTTCAAGGATTTTGTTGATTATTTTTGCATCAATGTTTATAAGTGAAATTGGTCTGAAGTTCTCTATCCTTGTAGGGTCTTTGTGTGGTTTAGGTACGAGGGTTATTGTAGCCTCAAAAAATGAGTTGGGTAATATTCCATCTGATTCTATCTTTTGGAATAGTTTGGCGAGTATTGGTGTTATATCCTCAATAAAAGTCTGATAAAATTCTGCACTGAACCCGTCTGGACTTGGGCTTTTTTTGGTTGGGAGGCTTTTGATGACTTCTTCTATTTCTTTAGGTGTTATAGGGTTATTTAGATGGTTTACTTGGTCCTGGTTCAACTTTGGGACCTTGTATCTGTCTAGGAATTTGTCCATTTCCTCCAGATTTTCCAATTTTGTGGAGTATAAGTTTTTGTAGTAGGATCTGATGATTTCTTGAATTTCCTTAGTTTCAGTTGTTATGTCACCACTTTCCTTTCTGATTTTGTTAATTTGGATACTCTCTCTTTGCCCTTTAGTTAGTCTGACTAGGGGTTTATCAGTCTTGTTGATTTTCTCAAAGAACCAACTCTTTGTTTTGTTGATTTTTTCGATGGTTTTTTTTTTTTTTTTTTTTTTTGTTTCTATTTGGTCTATTTCTGCCCTAATTTTGATTATTTCTTGCCGTCTACTCTTTTTGGGTATATCTGCTTCCTTTTGTTCTAGGGCTTTTAGCTGTGCTGTCAGGTGGCTGATGTGAGCTCTCTCCAGTTTCTCTGTGGAAGCCCTTAGGGCTATGAGTTTTCCTCTCAGTACTGCTTTCATTGTATCCCATAGGTTTGGGTATGTTGTGTTTTCGTTTTCGTTGAATTCTAGAAAATCCTTAATTTCTTTATTTATTTCTTCTTTGACCCTGCTATCCTTTAACAGACCATTGTTTAGTTTCCATGTGTATGTGGGCTTTTTGTTGTCTTTGTTGTTGTTAAAGACCAGCCTTAGACCATGGTGATCTGAGAGGATGCATGGGAGTATTTCAATCTTCTTATATCGATGGAGGCTCGTTCTGTGTCCAATTTTGTGGTCAATTTTCGAGAAGGTGCCATGGGGTGGTGAGAAGAAGGTGTATTCTTTTACTTTGGGATAGTATGTTCTGTATATATCTATTAATTCTACTTGATTCAAAGTCTCTGCTAGTTTTGCAGTGTCCTTTTTCAGTTTCTGTTTCCCTGATATGTCTATTGGTGAGAGTGGGGTATTAAAGTCTCCCACTATTATTGTGTGGGGTGAAATGTATTTTTTGAGCTTTAGTAGGGTTTCTTTTATGAATGTGGTTGATTTTTTATTTGGAACATATATGTTAAGGATTGAGAGTTCCTCCTGACAGATTTCCCCGGTAATGAGTAAAAAGTGTCCTTCCTTATCTTTTTTGATAAAATTTGGTTGGAAATTTACTTTATTCGATATTAGAATAGCCACTCCAGCTTGCTTCTTGGAGCTGTTTGCTTGGAAGTTTTTTTTCCCACCCTTTTACTCTGAGATAGTGTCTGTCTTTGTCTCTGAGATGAGTTTCCTGTATGCAGCAAAAGGCTGGATTTTGTTTATGTATCCAGTCTGATAGTCTATGTCTCTTTATTGGGGAGTTGAGACCATTTATGTTAATAGATATCAAGGAATAGTTGTTTTGTTTCCAGCTATTATTACTTTTTTGGTTTGAGTTGTGTCTGTGTTTTTTTTTTTTTTTTTTTTTTTTTTTCTTCTTCTTTTAGTTTTTTTGTTTAGGAGTTTTCTTGTTCTTACTAGGCTGTATTTTCCCTCATTGTATTGGGTTTTCCACCTATAATTCGTTGTAGTGCTGGGTTTGTGGTCAGATATTGTGTGAATTTTGATTTGTCTTGAAATATCTTCGTCTCTTCATCGATGGTGATTGATAGTTTTGCTGGGTATAGCAGCTTGGGCTGGCACTTGTGCTCTCTTAAGGAGTGCATGATGTCTGTCCAGACTCTTCTAGTTTTCATAGTTTCTGTTGAGAAATCGGGTGTGAGTCTTATTGGTCTGCCTTTATATGTTACCTGACCTTTTTCCCTTACTGCTTTTAGTATTCTTTCTTTACTTTGGGCGCTTGATGTTTTTACTATTATGTGTTGGGAGGTATTTCTTTTCTGGTCCAACCTATTTGGAGTTCTGAAGGCTTTTTTTATCCTCGTGGTCATCTCATTCTTGAGGGTAGGGAAGTTTTCTTCTATGATTTTGTTGAAGATATTTACTGTGCCCCTTAGTTGATATTCTTCTCCCTCTTCTAATTCTATTATTCTTAGGTTCAGTCTTCTCATTGTGTCTTGGATTTCCTGGACATTTTGGGTTAGGAGCTTTTTGTTTTTTGCATCTTCTCTGGCTGTTTTGTCTATGTTTGCAATGTTGTCTTCTGCCCCCGAGATTCTCTCTTTGATCTCTTATAATCTATTGGAAATGCTTGCTTCTGTGACTCCTGATTTCTTTTTATGGTTTTCTCACTCTAGGGTTATCTCTCTTAGTGTTTTCTTTATTGTGTCACTCTCTGTTTTAATTTCCCTCTTCCATTCCTTTATTTCTTTGGTTCTGTTTTCCTCTAGTTCTTTGAGTTTTTTGAGTGTTTTTCTTGTTTCTTCTTTAAAAGCTTCTGAATCTTTTTGCTTTTCCTCCCTTTCTTGTTTAATTACCTCTATCAGCGTCTTGAGGCATGATTTCAGGTCTGTGTCTTTTTTTTCTGGAGTGTTTGGAGTTCCGGTGTTTGCTGTTATGGGAGACCTGGGCTCTGGTGTTGCTAGATTGTCTTGGTTCCCTTGGGATATACTCTTTCTCTTTCCTCTTTCCATTTTGTTGTCAGTGATATGTTCTTACCTTTCCCTTGTATCTGGTCTGTGTCCCTGGTTCTCCACTGGTTGAGGTGTCAGATGGGTCAAGCCCTGTTTTATGCCTCAGAGTAGTCAGGTGTGAGCAGAAGTTCCAACGTTCTGTTTCTGTTTGCTGGATCAGGCACAGTTGCTCAGCCTCTATGAGCCGCCGTTCCGCCTGGCAGGTAGGCCAGGCTTCGCTCTGCGTCCGGAAGTCCTCTCCGAGTGGAAACAGAAGTTCTAATTTTCTGTTCCCAATGGCAGTTGCTCAGCCTCTATGAGCTGCTGTTCTGCCTGGCAGGTAGGCCAGGCTCTGCTCTGTGTCCGGAAGTCGCCTCCGGGTGGAAACAGAAGTTCTGATTTTCTGTTCCCAATCGCTGGATCGGGCAGGGCGGGGCAGGGCGAGTTAAAGTGTGCACTTTCCGTGTGCACTCCACAGAGATCTCTCTGCTCCCCTGCAGTCTTGGTCTCCCACTCACCAGTTGCTCAGCCTCTATGAGCCTCCGTTCCGCCTGGCAGGTAGGCCAGGCTCAGCTCTGTGTCCGGAAGTCGCCTCCGGGTAGAAACAGAAGTTCTGATTTTCTGTTCCCAATCGCAGTTGCTCAGCCTCTATGAGCAGCCGCTCCGCCTGGCAGGTAGGCCAGGCTTTGCTCTGCATCTGGAAATCGCCTCCGGGTGGAAACAGAAGTTCTGATTTTCTGTTCCCAATGGCAGTTGCTCAGCCTCTATGAGCCGCCGTTCCACCTGGTAGGTAAGCCAGGCTCTACTCTGCATCCGGAAGTCGCCTCCGGGTGGAAACAGAAGTTTTGATTTTCTGTTCCCAATCGCAGTTGCTCAGCCTCTGTGAGCCGCCGCTCTGCCTGGCAGGTAGGCCAGGCTCTGCTCTGCATCCAGAAGTCGCCTCCGGGTGGAAACAGAAGTTCTGATTTTCTGTTCCTAATCGCAGTTGCTCAGCCTCTATGAGCTGCTGTTCTGCCTGGCAGGTAGGCCAGGCTCTGTTCTGCGTCCGGAGTCGCCTCTGGTTGGAAACAGAAGTTCTAATTTTCTGTTTCCAATCGCTGGATCGGGCAGGGCGGGGCAGGGCGAGTTACGGTGTGCACTTTCCTTGTGCACTCCGCAGAGATCTCTCTGCTCCCCTGCAGTCTTGGTCTCCCACTCACCAGTTGCTCAGCCTCTATGAGCTGCCGTTCCACCTGGCAGGTAGGCCAGGCTCAGCTCTGTGTCCGGAAGTCGCCTCCGGGTGGAAACAGAAGTTCTGATTTTCTGTTCCCAATGGCAGTTGCTCAGCCTCTATGAGCAGCCGCTTGCCTGGCAGGTAGGCCAGGCTCTGCTCTGCCTTAAATGTGTAGCCCAGGCTGGCCTCGAACTCGTGATCCCCCTTCCTCTGCCTCCTTCAGCAAATCCTACCGGTGTGCGCCACCACAACCGGCTAATTTATTCTTTTGACAGTGTTCTTTGCCCTTGAGAAGCTTGTAAATTGTATGAGGTCCCATTTGTCGATTCTTGATCTTAGAGCATATGCTATGAGTATTCTGCTAAGGAAAGTTTTTCCTGTGCCTATGTGTTCTAAGCTCTTCTCCACTTACTGTTCCATTAGTTTCAGTGTACATGTTTTTATGTGGAGGTCTTTGGTGCACTTGAACCTGAGCTTTATTCAAAGAGATAAGAAGGAATCGATTTGCATTCTTTTGCATGCTGAACTCCAGTTGATCCAGCACTATTTTTTGAAGAGGCTATCCTTTTTCCATTGAATGTTTTTAGCTCCTTTGATCAAGTGACCATGGGTGTGTGGATTCATTTCTGTATCTATGATTCTATTCCACTGATCTACCAGCCAGTCTCTGTAACAATACAAGGCAGTTTTGATCATCCTTGATCTGTAATACAGCTTGAGGTCAGTGATGGTGAATCTCCTAGAATTTTTTTCTTCTTTGAAAATGGTTTTTGCTATCCTGAGTTTTTTTATTATTCAAAATGAATTTGCAAATTGCTCTTTCTAACTCTATAAAGAATTGATTTAAAATTTTGATGAGGATTTTATTGAATCTGTAGGTTGTCTTAGACAAGATGGCCATTTTTACAATATTGATCCCTCCAATCCATGAGCATAAAATATCTTTCCATCTTCTGAGGTGTTCTTCAATTCCCTTCTTCAGAGGCTTGAAATTCTTATTGTACAGATCCTTTACTTGCTTGGGTATGGTCACAGCAAGGTATTTTGAATTCTTTTTGGCTACTGTGAAGGGTGTCAGTTTTCTAATTTCTTTCACAGCCTGTTTTTCCTTTGAGTAAAGAAAGGCTACTGATTTTTTTGAGTTAATTTTATATCCAGCCACATTGCTGAAGGTGTTTATCAGCTTTAAAGTTCCCTGGTGGAATTTCCAGGATCACTTAAGTATACTATTATATCATCTGAAAATAGTGATATTATGACTTCTTTCTTTCCATTTTGTATCGCTTGAACTCTTTTGTTGTCTTATTGCTCTGGCTAGTATTTTAAGTACTATATTATATAAGTATGGAGAGAGTAGAAAGCCTTGTCTATTCCCTGATTTTAGTGGGATTGCTTCACATTTCTCACTATTTATTTTGATTCTGGCTACTGGCTTGCTGTATATTGCTTTTATTATGCTGAAGTATGAGCTTTGAATATCTGACCTTTCCAAGATTTTTAACATGAAGGAGTCTTAAATTTTGTCAAATGTTTTCTCAATATCTAGAGAGATAATCATGTTATTTTTTTTTTTGAGTTTTTTTCTTTGATAATGACATTGATGGATTTCCATATATTGTATCATCCTTGCTTCCCAGGGATGAAGTCTATTTACCATGGTCAATGATCATTTTTATGTGTTCTTAGTTTGGGTTTGCAAGAATTTAATTGAGTATTTTTGGATCAATGTTCATGAGAAAAATTGATCGAAAGTTCTCTTTCTTTGTAAGGTCTTTGTGTAGTTTAGGAATGAGTTTAATTTTGGCTTGGGAGAACAAGTTGGGTAGCATTCCCTCTCTTTCTATTTTGTGGAATAATATAGAGAGCATTGGTTTTAGGTCTATGAAGGTCTGATAGAATTCCACACTAAAATATCAGGTCCTGGGTTTGTTTTTTGGTTGAGAGGCTTTTGATGACTGCTTCTAATTCTTTAAGAGTTATGGGATCGTTTATAGGTCTATCTGATTCTCATTTAACTTTGGTACCTAGTATATATATTAATCTTTAGGGATATTAAGGAATAGTAATTGTTATTTCTTGCTATTTTTGTTGTTAGAGGTAGAGTCATGTTAATATGTTTTTCTTTGATGTTTGACGTAAGAGGATTAGTTTCTTGATTTTTCTGGGGTGAAGTTTTCCTTTTTTTTTCTTACAACTTTATTTAAAGAAGGGACATACATGTACAGAGTTTTAAAAGCACTTTGGCAATCCTTTTAGAGATCTGATGGCATGCATTGAAATCCCACTAGTTACCATAGCAAAGTACATGTAGGACAAAATGTAACATGAAAACGGAGTTTTCTTGGTGTGTAAAGATTAAACATACCAATAATCACCACAAGACAATATTCCTAGCTCTTGGATTATTAATGATTTAAGGTCCAGGTGTACCACACTCTGAGAGGGTGCTATACACTTATTTTTTTTTCCTAGGAAGGACTGAGGCTTTCACCATTTGGCCTTTGTTTTTCTTGAGTTTCATATGGCCTGTGAGTTGTTTCTGGGGTTTTCAGTGCTTTCTGCAGCTAGTATCCAATTATCAGTGACTACATATTATGTCTTTTCTTTTGTGACTGGGTTACCTCACTCAGGATGAAATATTCTAGATGCATACATTTTCTTAGGAAATTCATAAAGTCATTGTTTCTAATACCCGAGTAATATTCCATTGTGTAAATGTACCACAATTTTTTAATCCATTCATCTACTGAAGGACATCTGAGTTTTTTCCAGCTTCTGGCTATTATAAATAGAGAAAACAATAGAGCAGCCAAAAGATTGGGAAAAGATCTTTACCAACCCCACATCTGATAGAGGTCTAATATCCAATATGTACAAAGAACTCAAGAAGTTAGACTCCAGAGAATCAAACAATCCTATTAAAAAAAATTGGGTACAGAGTTAAACAAAAAATTTTCAACTGAAGAATATGGAATGACTGAGAAGCATCTAAGGAAGTGCTTGACATCCCTAGTCATCAGGGAAATGCAAATCAAAACAACCCTAAGATTCCACCTCACACCAGTTAGATTGGCTAAGATCAAAAACTCAGATGACAGCAGATGCTGGTGAAGATGCGGAGAAAGAGGAACACTCCTCCATTGTTGGTGGGGTTGTAAACTGGTACAACCACTCTGGAAATCAGTCTGGAAGTTCCTCAGAAAATTGGACAAAGTCCTACCTGACAACCCAGTTATCCCACTTCTGGGCTAGATGCTCCAACTCCAGAGATGCTCCAACATACATTAAGGACACACGCATCACAATGTTCATAGAAGTTTCTCTTGTAGCAGTTTTTTATCTATTGTCCTTTCAGGGCTGAATTTGTGGACAGATACTGTGTAAATTTGATTTTGTCCTTGAATATCTTGTTTTCTCCATCTATAGTGATTGAAAGTTTTGCTGGACATATTAACCTGGGCTTGAACTTTTGCTCCCTTAGGGTTTGTATGATGTCTCTCCAGGATCTTCTAGATTTCATAGTCTCTGTTGAGCTGTTTGGTGTAATTCTGATAGGTTTGCCTTTATATGTTTCCTGTTCTTTTTCTCTTACTGCTTTTAGTATTCTTTCTTTGTTTTGAGCATTTGTTGTTTTGACTATTATATGTCAAAAAATTTATTTTCTGATGCAGTTTATTTGGGGTTTTGTAGGCTTCTTGTATATTTGTAGTCATCTTTTTTAGGTTGGAGAAGTTTTCTTCTACAATTTCGTTGATGATATTTACTGGGCCTTTCATTTGATATTTTTAACCCTATTCTACAACTATTATCCTTAGGCTTGGTCTTCTCATTGTGTCCTGGGTTTCCTGGTTGTTGGGGGTTAGAATCTCTTTGATTTTTGCATTTTCTCTGACTGTTGTGTCAAAATTTTATGGTATCTTCTGCATCTGAAATTTGTTCCTCCATCTCTTGTATTCTGTTGGTGATGCTGGCATCTATGACTCCTGATGTCTTTTATAGTTTTTCCAACTTCAGGGATGTCTCCTTTTGTGATTTATTCATTGTTTCTACTTTTTTTTCAGTTCCTTCACCTGGTTGTTGTGATTTCCTCTAGCTCTTTTAGTGATCTTTATGTTTTTTGTGTTTCCTCCTTAAGGGTTTCAACTTGTTTGCTTGTGTTCTCCTGGCTTTCCTGTTATTCTCTAATGTGTTATATATGTGCTTCTCAAATATCTCCATCATCATTATGAAGTAGGATTTTAAGTCTAAATATTGTTTTTCTGGTGAGTTGGGATATCCACTATTTGCCGTGATGGAAGAAATGGGTTCTGATGTTGCCAGGCTGTCTTTGTTTCAGTTTCTTAGAGTTTTGAGCTTGCCTCTTGCTATCTTGTTATAGATGATGCTAAGTGATCTTGTTGTCTTTTACTGGTGCTTGTCTCTCTTGTGGGTCTGTGGGCCCATGGCCTCCAGAGGGAGATTGTTTCTTTGTGTTCAGCTCTTTGGGTAGGCTCTGAGTTCAGATGTCAGAACCCAATCCTGATACAATTGGGCCAGGTCTGGCCTTGGGCCAGAAGTGTGCACTCCAGGGCAGTACTGTCACCTGTGACATGAGAATTCTGGGTGGCCTCTCCCAGGGTAGACAGTGGGCAAAAGAATTTGACTCACCATTCCACTTAGAATGTAGATTGCTCCTGCAGCTCTCTGAGCTCCCAGTGGGCGAGCAGGGCACAGGTTTAGAAGAAACTGGGCTAGCTAACTGATTTCAAAGCCTCCTTAAGTCTATAGTATAAGATATAGACACTTCTGTTAAGGTGACATATAAAATTGTCTACTGGATTTTCCCTTTGAAAGAGAATATAGGCTACATGTTGCTTTCTATATAATCATCACTTCCTATACTTTGTTTAATGTGAAGAGCTTGCAGGAGTGTTAGTAAATCATTCAAAATCATCAAACATATTAGAAGAAAATATATTTAAGAAACCTTTTATTGTGGTTAACCCTCTGATACTAAAACTATGTGCTCCAAGGAAACATAATGAATTTTAAAACCTGAGTTATGGTCATATTTTATTTACATTGTGCATGAATTGTATTCTGGGTATTGTTGGGTCTCTTCAACATTATTATATATGACATGATAAGTATGTAGTGTTGGCTAGCATCCTATGCACAGATTTATATTGACATGTAAGACTGAAAATAAGATCAGTGATCTCTCAAAACAATTCCAATCTTGTCATAGTACCAACATGCTTATGTGGGCTATTACTTTATGCAAGCCTGAATCTATTTTATTTGAAACACTTTAAGTCTATGGTAAATGTTTTCTAACAATATCAAATCATAGGCCAAAGTAAACACAATGTCTTTTACTGTGAAAGACTTGCAAAGACACTCCTCTCTTTGTGTTTGATCTTTATAGCAGACAGGCTGCTTTAGGATTATTGTTGATTTTTAACAGGATCAAAGAGGTGAACTTATCACTTTCATTCTTGATTTTTCTGGTTGTTTGTCCTGTCAGTGGTTTCCAGATTTAAGAGACTTGACACTTGTACTGTTTATCAATCTTTATCATAGTCCTTAATGAAATCATAATATCGATAAAGAAAGAGAAAATCAGAAATGTAACTTAATTTAGTAGAGTCCTCCTATTGGACAATATTTTGAGAGACCAAATTATTTGGGTTCAGACTCCATCTTAGCAAAGATGACCTAAGGTTAAACTTAACAGGTCAGTATCCAGCACTAGTTTTCAGAGTAGCCTCTAACAAGACCTGTACCTAGCACCAGTTTCTAAGCTACTCACAAACAAGACTTGCATTTTCCAGGTTATTCCCTAACAAATGTGGATGTCCAGGTTACAAGTCACCCCTGACACTTCATTTCCTAACCACCACCAATCAAGAGGAAAGCAGAAGTCACGTTTATGGCTTGGCTCCCAATACCACCTAACTGTGTTAAAAACCATTAACGCCCATCTCCCCAAATCAGTTATGTACCAGGAAAGATAGCCCCTATGTCCTCCATAAATGCTTGCATGAAATTGGGTGTCAGAAGGGTGGTTGGTATAACCCAAGCTCAAGTTTGAATAAAGAGATCCTAGTGTGATTGCATTAAAATGAGCTCCTGGGTGATCTTTTTGGGTTTTAAAAACATTTCTTGGCATAACAATTTCATCATATCAACCTAATAAAATGTTTTGGGGAGGAAAGAGAAACAGAATTTCTATTGTTTATGCTCACCCTTGATAAATGAGACTCTCTTATTTAAAAATAAATTGAGCCAGAACAATGGAATTCTACCTTTTCTTCTCCATCATGTAAGAACTTCACCAGTATATTTAAATGTACTGGCTGGTTATATGTCAACTTGACACAGGCTGGAGTTATCACAGAGAAAGGAGCCTCAGTTGAAAAATTTCCTCCATGAGATCCAGCTGTAAGGCATTTTCTCAACTAGTGATCAAAGTGGGAGGGCCCAAGCCCATTGTGGGTGGTGCCATCCCTGGGCTGGCAGCCCTGGATTCTATAAAAAAGCTAGGTGAGCAAGCCAGGGGTAGCAAGCCAGTAAGTCACATCCTTCCCTGGTGTATGCATCAGCTCCTGCTTCCTGACCTGCTTGAGTTCCAGTCCTGACTTCCTTTGCTGATAGACAGCAATGTGGAAGTGTAAGCTGAATAATCTTTCCTTTCCTCCCCAACTTATTTCTTGGTCATGATGTTTGTGCAGAAATAGAAACACTGACTAAAAAATATAGCAATTTAAAAAAAGTTTCTTTTTCTGACTTAACACATTCAAGAGTTTAAAATGGTAAAGCATGAAAATTGAAGGTCTTTCAAGCCTGGGTGGATTATAAACTGTTATATCCACAGAAATATTAGGCACGGCAATCACGGCACAGGACACCACTAGCCAAGGCTCAGATTTTTTTCTATCAACAGAAGCTGATTATGAAATTTGAGAGAAGAGTGCAAAATGTGATTATAGTAAGTATTTTTTAATAAATATTTTATGTTAAATTGAAGAAAATGTAATTCATGCCTATATTAGAATATGAAATTTAAATATAACATGATTTGATATCCAGAAGATATTTTGATATTTAGTAAGCACCTATTATGTTATAAAAAGTTTTATGGAAAATATCCTGTAGAGATACATATTAATTTTAGATAAAATAAAGCAAACAAATCATAGTTCTGCATAAATGTTAGCCCAGCTTTGGAGACGCAAAGGCAGGAAAATTGCCATGAGGGGCTACATAATGTGTCCTGGTCTTTTAAAAAAATAAAATTTAAAAACAAGTAGCTGAAATGTTCAATGTTTGCATAGACTATGAACAACCACTTAAAAAACAAAATTCTGTGACACTGCTGATCAAAGTAATCTAGTACTGATCATTTACGACTATGTCTCTGGTAAATGAAATATACAATGTCAGACTATTTGATACAGCATTGGTTTCTTATTAGAATGCTAGGAGAATCTGCCACATTCAGTGTTCAGTTTCTTTTAAAACCTGCCTCATTTTAAAGTCTTTTTCCGGGTAAAAACAGATTAAACATAAATGGGAATAAAAAATCCAATAAGACTTTTATAAATGACAATTTTTCAATTGTGCTGGCAAACAATGATGATAATATGCAGAGAGCTTATGCAGATCTTTACATAAATACTAACAGCCCATTAAAACAGAAAAGGCTTGTCGAATCCCAGATTTTACTTGAAGCAATCCCACTAAAATATGGAGCTCGACAAGGTTGCCCACTCTGCCCCTACCTATTCAACATAGTACTGGAAGTCCTGGCCGGAGCAATTGGACAGCAAAAGGAACTCAAAGGGATACAAATTGGAAAGGAAGAAGGAAAAACATCACTATTTGCAGATGACATGATATTGTACATAAGTGACCCCAAAAATTGCACCAGAGAACTTCTATACCTAATAAACAAGTTCAGCAAAGTGGATGGATATAAAATTAGCTCAAACAAATCAGTAGCCTTCCTATACTCAAAGGACAAAAAATATGAAATACCTTGGTGTGACTCTAACTAAACAAGTGAAGTACCTGTATGACAAGTACTTCAAATCTCTAAGGAAGGAAATCGAGGAAGATCTCAGAAAATGGAAGAATCTCTCATGCTCATGGATTGGAAGGATCTACATGTTAAAAATGGTCATCTTACCAAAAGCAATCTACAAATTCAATGCAATCCCCATCAAAATTCCAACCCAATTCATAGAGTTTGAAAGAGCAATGTGCAATTTCATCTGGAATAACAAAAGACCTAGAATAGCAAAATCCATTCTCAACAACAAGAAAGCATATGCAGGAATGACTATCTCTGACCTCAAGCTGTATTACAAGGCAATTGTGCTAAAAACTGCATGGTACTAGTACAGAGATAGCCATGTAGATCAATGGAATATAATAGAAGATCCAGAAATGAGCCCTCATATATATGGTCACCTGATTTTTGACAAAGGAACTGTAAATGTTCAATGGAAAAAGGACAGCCTATTCAACAAATGGTGTTGGTCCAACTGGCACGCAGCATGCAGAAGAATGAAAATAGACCCTTTCTTATCTCCTTGTACAAAGCTCAAGTGCAAGCCGATCAAAGATCTCCATATTAAAACAGGTACACTGAAATTATTAGAAGAGAAAGTAGGGAAAACCTTAGAACACATGGGCACAGGAGAAAATTTCCTGAAAAGAATACCAATGGCTCATGCTCTAAGGTCAAAGATTGAGAAATGGGACTTAATGAGATTGCAAAGCTTCTGTAAGGCCAAGGACACTGTCAAAAAAACAAAACAGCAGCCAATAGATTGGGAAAAGATCTTTACCAACACCACATCAGATAGAGGCCTAATATCCAAGGTATAAAAAGAACTCAAGAAGCTAGACACCAGAGAATCAAACAACCCTATTAAAAAATGAGATACAGAGCTAAACAAAATGTTCTCAATTGAGGAATATCAAATGGCTGAGAATCTTCTAAGGAAGTGCTGGACATCATTAGCCATCAAGGAAATGCAAATCAAAACAACCCTTAGTTTCCACCTCACACCAGTCAGATTGACCAAGATCAAAAATTCAGATGACAACAGATGCTGGCGAGGATGTGGAGAAAGAGGAACACTTCTCCACTGTTGGTGGGGTTGTAAACTGGTACAATCACTCTGGATATCAATCTGGAGATTCCTTAGAAAATTGGACATAGAGCTACCTGAAGACCCACTACTGGGCATATACCCCAGAGAAGCCCCAACATACAACAAAGACACATGCACCACAATGTTCATAGTAGCTCTATTTATAATAGCCAGAAGCTGTGAAGAACCCAGATGTCCTTCAGTAGATGAATGGATACAAAAATTGTGGTACATTTACACAATGGTGTACTTCTCAGCCACCAGAAACAATGACTTTATGAAATTCTTATGAAAATGGATGTATCAGAGAATATCATCTGAGTGAGATTACCCAAACATAAAGGAAAGACATAATATTCAGTCACTGATAATGGGATACTAACCCCAGAAAGTTCAGAACACTCCAGAAACAACTCAGAGACTATATGAAGCTCAAGAAGAAAAAGAAAAGAAAAGAAAAGAAAATGAAAAACCATTATGCTTAATCTTTAAACACCAAGAAAATTTTGACTAATTTCAGGTTACATCTTGTTTTACATGTACTTTAATCTCATTGTAACTAATAAGATTGTAATGCATTTTATCAAACCTTTAAAAAAAACTAATTAATGACAAAATGTATTTGTATACTTCTATGCAAAAATGTTTAAAATCTGTACATTTATCTTTGTTTTTTTAAAATAAAGTTGTTCAATTAAAAAATGCATACAACAAAACAAAACCTGTATCATTGTGGCCGAGTAAAACTAAATGCATAGTTAATCATAATTTACTTGTTATATAAAAATAGTATCACTTAAATAATTTTTTCACTAAAATGATATTAAAATCCTTCTTATGCATATAATGAACTGGTTATTAGAAAAAGTTTTTAAACAGTATTTAGAACAAAGTCCTGTCATAAGAAATTCTGCATAAATCTTGATAAAACAACCATTTCTACCATACAAAGTAATAAAAAGAGATTTATAGAAAAATAAATAAATAAATAAAACCGGGAAGGGCTATATGCAGGCATTTTTGAAATGAGGAAATAAGAATGTACTTAGTTGATAAGAATCATAAGTGAACAAAGGTATTGGAAAAGTACGTGCCTTTTAAAATACTGTTTATATCTTTTTCTGACTACAATATAAAAAGTCTGATAGTACTTTTATCTTGGAGATGATGTATAACCATGTAAGAGTTCATGTGTTGTTTTTAGACAAGTATAGTTTTGCAAATAGACTGAAAAGAGACCTAAACTGACCCAGCAATTCCACTTGTGAATGTAATGCACAATTAAGTAAAAGCCAAAAAGAAAAGAAAACAAACAAACCAACAAAAAAAAAACAGTAACACCTACTATTGAGAAAATGATACATAAAACACATCCGCAAGGAGTGGGCAAAGGAAAAATAAATATAAAAGTATTCATGCAGAATGCAGTTTATGAATACATGGAAAATCTGAAACTCATCAAATTCTTAGACAAAATTACCCTTTCAAATATTTGCAAACATAGATATATATTAAAAACCATGAACATATTAATCAAATAATGTTAGAGAAAATAAGATGTGTTTATCAGAGAATAGAAATATAAGTTTTTAGTTGTTAATTATATTCTATATGATAAGTTTGTTATGGAAAATATATTTACAAATAACTCTTGCTTCCTTAGGAAATTACTTAAAAAAATATATATATATATTACAATAATCCATGTGAAAAACAATAAGTTACATAATTATTACTGAATATTCCTAATAAATAATATTATAACACTCTTTAAAATTGATGGTCGTATATATGTACAATTATATATTAATGAAAATATAAGTTTATATTAGATATAAATTTATATGATTTTGCCATATGATTTGTATAGTTGTCAGAGAAGCAGAGCACAGTGGAAATATTTTATTACAGTTTTGTGTGTGTGTGTCTTAGCAAAGTATGAAGATGTGATTCATGAGACCAAAGTCACATTACCCTCTGAACTTTTTTACCATTCTCCTGTATTTTTTTTAGGAAGTATAACTAATGCAGTTGAATCATATTAAATATGGGTTATAATATTATATACATTAAATATCTATTAATCCAATAGAATTACAACTTTGCACACTTACGAAGTTTTGTAGGGTTGGAAACCAGTGTCGGTTATGATCTCTTCTGCATTAGCCCTGTGCTGCTGAGATGCACCAGTGTAAACTTTGCACTTCTGAGAAAGGACCTTCTCATGTTCTTATGGCTGTGAACTGCTCTGGTAGGAATGAAAATTTGTAATCATAATAATATATTCCGGCCATTCTTGCCATAAAATATTAATTGTTTCAATGTATGGATTTGTTAATTCATTTTGGGATAGAATTTATTTTTGTCCCTTTCTAGCAAAGTATCATATTGTACTTCTTAAATATATCTGATTTAAAAACTAAGCACAGTAATGGTTGATTGATTTTGGATACTTCAACCAGTTCTGTGTTTTACATAGCCTATATACATACATGTTTTCTTCTATCTCAGAACTAATTCTTAGCATATATAAAGTAAGTGTTCAAATCCCACTCTCTTTCATTTAATAGTTCACCTACAATTTAATACCTTATGAATTTTGTAGTAATTTAACAAATTAACTATGATGAACAAAATAGTGCTTCTCTTTGATATTGTGTGTAAGGAGCAAAGAGCACAGGAGTTCAGCACCACCTTCTATGGATCACTTTACAAATGAAACTATTCTGTATTCATTTAATGATATTAACTAACATTAACCAACAAAATATGCTTACAGAACAGTAAGTATAAAGCATTAACAAGCATTCCACTGAGTGCTATTTTCCTTTCAGAAAGTTATTTGGAAAAGTGGTTCACTACTGTCTTGCAATGTGTCAGCATACCCTGAAACAGAATCCAGTACTGCATTGTTTCATCTCTACACTTAGAGCACTTGCAAGCTGGTACTCATGCAGAAAGATGCACATTAATTTGACTGTCAGTGCACTTTTGGAAATAGAAGCTATTCTTTGTCTTCTTGATGTGTGTAATGCTTTAGAAAACCTAATGTCATTTGGCAGAGTTTTGAGACATGTTACACAACATTTGAATTTGCTATGAAATTGTTCATAATGTTTGAGTCTTTATTATTGAATTTTATAACAGCTTACAAACATTTATAAAAATTATATTCTATTAAGAGAAATAATCCTGTCCATATAAGAACATTAGAAAAATTGTGACTTTTACTGGTTAAAATATTTAAAATCTCTAGCTTCCAATTTTTATTTTGAGGATATTTTATGCTATCATCAACCACATTGTAGGGCTTTGCTGCCTGATAATTTGATAATTTACATAGCAACTACATTATTAATATAAACTTCTTTATGAAATATTTTGAAATGTCTTTATATTTATGTGTGTAAAAACTAAAGAAACATAAAACATAATCATATTAATACTTGACACTACTTACCTAAGATCAAATTTTAGTAAAAATGTTTATAACAACAAATAAACACAAAATTTATAAATTTCTAAGGGTATTTAAAGACAAAATAACATTGAAATATTTTTGCAAAATAAATTTAAGTAAAATTAAGCACAACATGGCAGATTCTAGCTTTACATTTATGGTCTCCATTCACAAAAATAATGTCTAATTATAATCCAGGCAGGTTTCAATATGACTAAAAGAACAGTTCCTTCATCTCGTCTTTTAGTTCTAGTGACCAAATGACTAACATATGGGTGACGATACCCTGACAGCAGTGTTGTGTGGGACATTGTTGCAGTTCCCTTTTCATGCCATTCTCTTTGGTAACTGAAATTTCTGCACACTTATTTTGGTTTTGAAACTTTTATCTTTTAAAAAATGTTACTTTTGTATTCCATAATCGAAGATCAAATGGACCACTTTCAAATTCTCCTACATTCCCTCTACATGCTCTTTCAGAAGTTCATTTTTTTAACGTACTAATTTTAGTTTTGGAGGCCAGATTGGCACCAATTGGCATCAGTGTGTAGGCACCAAATCCCCTGGTACATGGAAATCCTACAGTGGTTATATGCTTAAAATAATAATAATAATAATAATAATAATAATAATGATGATGATGATGATGATGATGATAATGATAATGATAATCATAATAATAATAATAATTAATAATAACTTCCTTTTTTAGCAACTCCCCCCTTATAGCTCCTTGGGAAGCCATGGGGTCTAGATGTCATATAACCCCAAATGTTTGTATGTCTTGAGTAGGGCCAGTTCATATAATCTGGGTAAAGATAGGCACACATTTTTATATTTACACTGTGCAATGTCCCATGGATAAACAGCAAAGTTTATACAAAAGCTCTGAACCTTTTCAGACTTCATAGGAGACAAAATATAATATCATACAAGCCATGACTTTCTCACGATGAAAGCTAATTATTACCAACCTGTGATACAAAGATAGAATGTCTGGGTCCCTGATGTAATCAGATCTTTTGCCATTTCATTAAAAGTTGGTTTCCTCATGAACTCAGTTTGAAAACTTCCCCTGTCTTGCCCAAATTCTTTACTTTCTGAATGAATACTCCTTGAAATTGTCCCAGAAAGGTTGACTCATTTTATTTTTGCTTGTTCTCTATTCTTTTACTCAATAATATATTTTCAAATACTATATCCTTGAGAAGTTAGCTCTGACTTTCTGGAATAAGTTCAGTTTGGGGAATCTCTATTGTCCACTCTTAGAATGTCCTCTTTACCAACAGGTTATGTGCAACTCTGCCTAAATCACTCACCACGATCCAAAAAACAAAAAGTAACTACAAGAGTCCTTTCTTATCATTCCCTTTTATCTCTGAAATAAGTTTCCATCCTTTCTTATATAAACTACCCATGTGTTGTCCATCCCAGTTTCTGTAAGAATGCATAGATTCTATTACTTCTACTTTCCATTTTCTACAAAATGTCAACACATTCCTTCATCTATATCGGCTGCAATAATCCCAGTGAAGTCTTTCCTCACTAACAGGCCCAGTTTCTCTCCGTTAGTATTCTTTCCATACCATGACCTTACACCAGCTTGTCATGACAGCCTGTGGATGACTTCTCCAGACTGTGAATTCCTTCTTTCCTTACATGTCAGCTTGTTAGAGATGCCAAAACACCACAGGGGTGAATTAAACAACAGAATTCATTTCTCACACTTCTTGGGGATCTTAGTACAAGATCAAGGCTCCAGCTAAGCAAAATGCTTTCTTTTCATGTTTCTTTTCTTGAAGGACAAGAGCTACCCACGTTTTATCTTCATAAGGTTAATTTTTTTAAATATGTGTACAAATATAGCCTGTGCTCACATAAAATATATTGTTTCTAAATATACATCTGAATAGATTTGTCCCATTAATAAAGGCATCCTTTGTTTTTCTACTATTCTAAGATTTGTCTCTAAAGACAGTCATACTCTGAGGCACTAAATAGTAGTCATTGTTTAACTAAGTTCCAGACTGATATCTTTTCCTCTCCATTTTCCTCTCCCTCCCCTTCCCCATCCTTCCTTCTCCCTCTCTCTCTCTCACTGTGTGTGTGTGTGTGTGTGTGTGTGTGTGTGTGTGTGTGTGTGTGTGTGACTCTGTGTCTCGCTCTGTCTGTTTTTCCCTCTTCCCTAGTCCTACTTTTTGAAATAAGCTGAACAATAAAGTTTTGGTCTTTACTTTTATATATTTATAATTTGTTGTTTTGTTCCTTGTGATTCTTATTAGAAGGTATTTATCTAGGTTATATTTTTGTTATTCCCTTCCTGAAACCTATCCTCATTTTCATGTGTACTAAAGTGAATATAAGATAATTTACAGAGTTGCATGTTTTAACTTTTCCTCACTGTGACAAGGAGATAAACAACCTCATGGTTTTACTTGACTTTGATTTTAGCACATGAACACGTAGCATGTCATGGTGCAAATATGTAACTGAGGATCACACTACTTGTTAGCTATCGAGCAAAGAGAGAATGAAAAAGGGGTGAGGGTTTCATATTTCCAAAGGTATATTCCTCAAGAATTTAATTTGCTTATTTCTACTGGATTCACATGTAAAGGATACATTCACTTCATAATAAACGCACTGGCTAGTGCCTCAAACTTTCACAATTGGTCTCTTAGATGATACATTCAATTCCTAATGAAGGGTCTTATGTTAATTTCTATATAATTCTTGATTATCATATTTGAAGTTTGAAAATCAGAAAAACCTGGGTCCATGATTCAAACCAATGATATTTAGTTCTCTAATCTCCAGGTCGACGATTACATAGGGACACACTTGGAATGAGTTTAAAATTTCTTGTCTGAATGTCAGTTGATAAATACTGTCTTGCCATGGCAACTATAGTATAATAAACACTGATAGTGACTTAAGAAAAAGCTTTTTCTTTAGTTATTTTTTATCAGCTAAGATACAATTACATGTTTTTCCTGTTTCTCCCTTCAGCTCTTTGTATAGCCTTTACCTCTGACCTCTCCTGGGTACACCCTCTCATATTCATGTTTCCTTGTTTGATAATTATTGTTCCTACACCAGAGTTAGAAATAAAATACATCTTTGGGTTACTACATTTCATTAGTGTGTGCTAGAGAACTGCATCTTGAAATTTTATGTGATGACTTAAGAATGCATTGGCTGACAGTTGAAGACAAGAAGCATGACTTCAGAATAAGAAGTCAATTCAAAGGCATCATGAAAGAAAAGGAGCATTCATATATTCCTGACCATAATTCCTTGTCTAATTTCTTTACTATTTAAAAAATGCCAGATATGCTTACCAGAGAACCTTAAGAGGATGGCAACTAACATATCGCTGGCATATAACTGGTTTATCCAAATTTAACGTTGGTACCTGGTATCTGTTTAGAAAATTGTATGATTCCTCTAGATTTTCCAATTTTGTTGAGTATAGGCTTTTGTAATAGGAGCTGATGAATTATCAAATTTCCTCAGTTTCTCTTGTTATGTCTCAGCTTTCATTTATGCTTTTGTTAATTTGGATACTCTGAGGGCCTGATAGTCTGGCTAAGGACTTATCTATCTTGTTAATTTTCTCAAAAAAGCAGTTTGTGATTTTGTTGATTCTTTGTATAGTTCTTTTTGTTTCTACTCAGTTGATTTCAGTTCTGTCTGATTATTTCCTGCCATCTACTGCACTTGGATGTATCTGCTTCTTTTTGTTCTAGAGCTTTCAGTTGTACTGTCAAGCTGTTAATGTATGCTTTCTATAATTTATTTTTGGAGGCACTCAGAGCTATGAGTTTTCCTATTAGTACTCTTTTCTTCATATCCCATAAGTTTGGGTACGTTGTGCCTTCATTTTCATTAATTATAAAAAAAATCGTCTTTAATTTTTTTCTTTATTTCATCCTTGACCAAGTTATCATTGATTAGCACATTGTCCTTCAGCTTCCATGGTTATGTCTGCTTTTTGTTGTTTTTGTTGGTATTGAAGACCAGCCTTAGTCCATGTTAATCTTATAGAATATGTGAGATTATTTTGGTCTTCTTTTATTTGTTGAGGCCTGTTTTGTGACCAATTATATGGACAATTTTGGAGACAGTACAGTGAGGTCTTGAGAATAAGGTATATTCTTTTGTTTTAGGATAAAATGCTCTATAGATATCTGTTAAATCCATTTGGTTCATAACTTTTGTTAGTTTCACTGTGTCTCTGTTCATTTTCTAGGCCATGATCTGTCCACTGATGAGAATGGGGTGTTGAAGTCTCCTACTAATATTTTCTGTGGTACAATACATGCTTTGAATGTTAGTAGAGTTTCTTTTGTGAATGTGGGTGCCCTTGTACTTGGAGCATAAATGTTCAACACTGAGAGACCATACTGATAGATTGTTCTTTTAATGAGAAAAAATTTATTCCTTATATTTTTGATAATTTTTTGGTTGAAAATCTATTTTATTTGATATTAAAATTGCTATTCCAGCTTGGTTCTTGGATCCAATTGCTTTGACATTTTTCCCAGCCTTTGACTCTGAGGTAGCGTATGTCTCTGTTGTTTAGATGAGTGTCCTGTATGGAGTAAAATGCTGGATTCTGTTTATCTATCCAGTCTGATAGTCTATATCTTTTTATTGAAGAATTAAGTCCATTGATATTAAATGATATTAAAGAATAGTGATTGTTATTTCCTGTTGTATTTCTTGCTAGAGGTAGAATTATGTTTTTGTTCTTTTCTATTTTTGGTTTTTTGCAAGAATACTATTTTCTTGCTTTTCCTATGGTGTAGTTTCCCTACTTGTGTTGTAGTTTTTCATCTATTAACACAGGATAGTGAAAATTATTCTCAAAATTAAAGAACTTCCAGGGCAATCACCATCCCAGACCTCAAGCTATATTATAGACCAGTCTTGATAAAAACTACATGGTATTGGTACAGAGATAGGCAACTCAATCAATGGAATACAATTGAAGACCCATAAATGAAACCACACACCTATGGTTATTTGATCATTGACAAGGGAGTTAAAAACATACAATGGAAAAGGAGAGCATCTTCAAAAAATGGTGCTGGTTCAACTGGTAGTCAGCATGCAGAAGAATGCAATTAGATCCATTCATATCTCCTTATATATCTCAAGTCCAAGTGAATCAAAAACCTTCACATAAAATCAGGTACACTGAAACTAACAGAACATAAAGTGGGGAAGAACTTAGAATACATAGGCAAAGGGGAATATTTCCTGAACATAACACCAATGGTTTGCACTCTAAGATAAGTAATCAATAAATAGGAGCTCATAAAATTGCACATTTCTGTAACCCAAAGAACACAGTCAATAGGATAAAAGGGAAACCAACAGATTGGGAAAAGTTCTTTACCAATTTTACATCTGATAGAGGGCTAATAGCAAATATTTACAATGAACTCAAGAAGATAGACTCCAGAGAATCTAATAATATTATTAAAATTGAGGTACAGAGCTAAACAAAGAATTGTCAATTGAGGAATATAGAATGGTTGAGATTTATTTAAAGAAATGTTCAACATCTTAGTCATCAGGGAAATGCCAATCAAGACAACCCTGAGATTCCACCTCATACCAGTCAGAATGGCTAAGATCAAAAACTCAGATGACAGCGGATGCTGGTGAGATTAAGAATGTGGAGAAAGAGGAACATTCCTTTACTGTTGGTGAGATTTCAAGCTTGCACAACCACTCTGGAAATCAGTCTGGTTATTCCTCAGAAAATTGGACACAGTACAACCTGAGGACCCAGCTATACCACTCCTGGGCATATACCCAAAAGATGCTCCAACATGTGAAAAGAATACATGCTCCACCATGTTCCTATCAGTCTTCTTTAAAATAGCTGAAAGCTGGAAAGAACCCAGATGTCCCTTAACACAAGAATGGATACAGAAATTGTGGTACATTTACACAATGGAGTACTACTCAGCTATTAAAAACAATGACTTCATGAAATTCCTAGGCAAATGGATGGAACAAAAGACTATCATTCTGAGAGATGTAATCCAGTCACAAAAGAACACACATGATATGCACTCACTGATAAGTGGACCCTAGACAAAAACCTTGGAATACCCAAGAAACAAGTTACAGACTTAAAAAAGCTCAAAAAAGAAAGCTAGAATGTGGATGCCTCTGTCCTTCTTAGAATGTAGAAGAAAACACTCATGGGAAGAAATAAAGACAACACAGATTGAAAAAAACATCCTCCAGAGACTGTTTCACCTAGGGATTCACCCCATATGCAGCCACCAAACCCAGTCACTGTTGCTGATGCCAAGAAGTGCTTACTAGCAGGAGCCTGATATTGATGCCTCTGTAGAGGCTCTGCCAGGCTAGTTTTCCCAGGATAGGGGAATGCCAAGGTGCTGAGCTGAGATAGAGTAGTTGTGAGAGGGCACACCTTAATGGATGCAAGTTGAGGGCAAGGGGGAATGAGAGGGAGAGGGATAACATTTAAAATGTAAATACAAAGAGTATCCAATAAAAAAGGTGGTAAAGGTTTTTTCAGCAAAATTTTTAACTGTACACAAAGTACTTTTTCCAAGTTTTCAACTGGGTTGAATTTACTTTGTTGCAGAATATCCTCAGAATTAAAATAGTAAAGTGGAAACTAAATTTTTTGCCCAAATCCTCTCCCTTCCCTGTTCCCCTTTCACAGAGTTCTCCTCCCATCTCCTCTTCTCTTTCCCTCTCAGAGAGTGATAACCCCTGCTATCTCCACACCCTGGCTCAGGAAGTATCTGCAGTATTAAGCACAACCTCTCTTACTGAGACAAGACAAGGCAGCCTTCTGCTTCATATTTGCCTGAGGCCTAGGTCAACTCTTTCGTTGGTAGCTCTGCCTCTGAGAGCTCCCAGGAGTTCAGATTAGTTAAAGTCTTTGTCTTTCTATGGATTTCTTCTCCCTTCACAGCCTTCAATCCATCTCCCAACACTTCCATAATGGTAACCAACATCTGTCCAATGTTTGGCTGAATTTGTCTGCATCTGTTTCAGTCAGCTGCTGGGTAAAGCCTCTCTGAGAATAATTATGGTATAATTGTCTGTAACCATAACATAATATCATTCATTGTGTCAGGAATTGGTCCTTGCTCTTGGGATGGGTTTCATATTAAGCTGGTTATTGGTTAGACATTTCTTTAGTTTCTGGTATATCTTTGTATCTATATTTCTTTTAGACATGCTTGTGAGTATGTTTGTATTCTTATCCCTCCACTGGAGGTTCTTTCTGGCTATGGGAGGTAGCCTCTTCACATTCCACATCCCTACTCTTAGGTATTTTGGCTAAGGTCACCCACACTGACTCCTGGGAGTGTCCCAGTCCAAGTTTCTGGGACTTCCTAGAAGTTCTGTAGAAGAGAATGTGGGAAATAGCCTTGAACTCATTGGTACAATAGATTGTTTCCTGAACAGAATACCATTGGCTCAGGGTCTAAAATCAACAATTGATAAATGGACCTTATAAAACTGCAAAACTTCTGTAAGGCAAATGATGGACACCATCATTAGAACAAATCAGCTGCATACAGATTGGGAAAATATCTTCACTAACTTTGCATCTTACAGAGGGCTAATACCTAAAAATATATAAAAAAAAACTCAAGAAGTTAGACTCCAACAAATCAAATAACCCAGTTAAAATTCGCGTACAGAACTAAATAGAGAATTTCTCAACAGTGGACTCAAGAATGGCTGAAGAAGCACTTAAATAAACGTTTAACATCCTTAGGCATCATGGAGATACAGATCAAAAGGACCCTGAGGTTCTACCAATCAGAATGACAATGATCAAAATCTCAAGTGACAGCAGATGCTGGTAAGAGTTTGGTGAAATGGGGACACTCTCTACTGCTGTTGGGAGCACAAACTTGTACAACCACTCCAGAAAGAAACAAGATAGTTTCTCAGAAAACTGGAAATAATCCTACCTGGAAACCCAGCTATACCACTCTTGGGCATATACCCAAAAGATACCCCACTATACCACTAGGACATGTGCTCTACTGTGTTCATGGAAACTTCATTTACAATAGCCAGAAACTGAAAAAAAAAAAAAAAAAAAAAAAAAAAAAAAAAAAAAACAGATGGTCCCACAAATGAAGAATCGATACAGAAAATATTTTTCATTTATACACTGGAATACTATTTAGCTATTTTTAAAAAAGGACCTCATGAATTTTACCAGCAAATGGATGGGACTAGAAAATATCATACTGACTGAGATAACCCAGACCCCAAAGGACATGCATGGCATGTACTTGCAGATAAGTGGGTGTAAACCGGAAAATATAGAATATGCATGATACACAGACCCAAAGAAGTTAAACAAGACAAAAGGCCCAAGTGAGGATGCTTGAATATCACTTAGAACAGGGAACCGAATAGTCATGGGAGGCAGAGAGAGGAACAAACATGGCTGGGAACGGGGAGAATGGGGGAGAGGAAGCATGATCAGGAGTGTAAAGATACAGGAGAGAGTCAGGAGAACTGAATTTTAAGCAAATGATTCAGATGTAAACACAAAAGTGTGCTGTAAGGTAATAGTTTAATTTTAAGCGAGTGCAGCAATAGGGATAAAATCAATAGGTCCAGGTTGAACAGCAATGGGACGCTTAGGAAATAATTGATCTGTCTTGAAAAGTGGAATGTTAATAGTACTAAGTTAGGAGGCTGTTGTGAAATCAAATGGAACAAGTGAACTCTGCAGTTAGGACAGTGGGAGGCACAAAGACTAGACAGTTACTATTACTGACATTCATATCTACCTCTTTGTCTGCTTGTGAGGAGCCCTGTGCTAACTTTGATCTGAAGAGCTTGTTATGAGTGATGAACACAAGTCTGCATTCTACCAGTCTTCTACCTAGTCAAGATCCTTGTGATGTTTAAAAACCCGGGCTCTGCACTTAGAGAAGTCTCAGACCACCAGTAGGGTGTACGCAGCTTTATTTCCTTGACAGAATTACTCAACTTTTCTGTAACTCTTTTCTCACTTATCAAATGAAGATAATGTTTGTTGTAAATTAAAATACTCAATCTGTGTTTCTTATACTTTTGGAAAATAAAGGTGTTCGGTAATGAGTAGCTGTTAAGTGAATGAAATCAACAAATTCTGAGCATTTTTGCAAGACTGAAATATTCAAATGAGACTTAAGTTCATCAGTACACTATAAGCAGCATTAAATGTAAACTGAGTAACTTCAAGGATATGGACAGGAGGCTAAGAACAGATTTGTTTGTTTGTTTGTTTGTTTGTTTGTTTTGCCTACAATATGTCCCAAGTAAGGTGTACATACTGCACACAGAGTGCACACATCTTCATTTGGTCACCAAGAGGTCGACAGCCATGCTATGTTGCCATTATCATAATCCAGAGATATCCTGATAAAGATACTTCAGTGACAGAGCTCTTCCTCTCAGTGAGACAGATCAGTCTCATTTCTTAGAGAAGGTCTAAGGAGGGCTAGTCTTGCCTGATGCTAAGGACAGCATGTTCCATTCTTTGCAATGCTGAGGTGTACCCTTCTTAAAGAAGCACATTGAAAGCCTACCCTCTGATATCAAGATACTTGAAAATGAAGCCTTTGGGGAGTGAAGAGGGTTAGAGTCCTTAGGATCCGATTGGTAGTCGTAGGAGGAACAAAGAACTCGGTTTAAACACAGTGAAGGGAGAACATTCAGGAACACACGTTCAGAGGTACTACTTTTAAGCCAAAATGACAGCCTTCACCAGTAATAAAACTGGAACATTGATCTTAGATGTCTAGTTTTTAAAACTGTGCGAAATAATTTTTCTGTTGTCAGTAGTACCCAGGGTATAATATTTTGTTATAGTAACCCAAGCCTGGGTATTTCCCTCACATGTTCCACAGTTGTGTGTGTGTGTGTGTGTGTGTGTGTGTGTGTGTGTGTGTGTGTGTGAGTATATGTGTAGTAAAAGAGTAAATAAGAAAATCTATTACAAGCACCAATAAAAAGTTTCAACTCATTATTTTGAGATATTTCCTTTGTTGTAGAATATGAAATGAATGGAAAATCTTCTTAAATAAACAAGAGATCAATGCAATATGCCCTACATATATATGAACAAAGAGATAGACAGAGAAATATATCCATACAACATTATATTTATCTCAAACTCATATATGTGGTAAGACTTGCAAACATACCCAGATTAAGGAAACCTCTCCCCTCTGCCTGTACAGTTTTTGTTCCTCTTATTCTACAACACCAGTAGGTTTCCTTAAGATTTGAAGAAAACACCTTTCTGCTTCTCTCTGTTTCCACCTAAATATTCCACAAAGACATTCGGAAATATGACAACTTCTTCATCTTTTGCTCATAGCACCATACTCTAAATATAAACATCATGTGGTTTTCCTATGGTAACATATATTTTAAAAAAGTTTACAATCTGTGCCACTGGAAATGACAACTACACTTTGAGGGAAAGGTGTTCAGGTAAGTATAAATTTCATGTCATTTGTGTTTGACTCTTTTAAATGTTATCATTGAAATGTTGTGGTAGTAATACTTTACATGAGATTGATCTCCACTAAAAATTTCAGGGCATAGTATAATGTACGCTACTATATGCACCAAATGGTGCATTTCTAGACTTTTTGTTTTCTAAGAATGTTTGTTGTTTGTTAATTTTAAGTGTGTGAGCGTGTGTGTGTTTGTGTGTGTGTGTGTGTGTGTGTGTGTGTGTGTGTGTGTGTGTGTGTGTGTGTGTAGGTGGTTTCAGGTACCCATGGATGCCAGAAGAGGGCCTCAGATTCTGTGAGGCTTTAATCAGGAAGCCATCATTTTAGCCACATCTTCATAATTTATTTCCATAACAGAAAAAGTATAGTGGAATACCCTTCTACATTTTAAAATATGATCAATCAGATGAAAATGAACAAGGAAAAGTTACTCATAACTGTAAATACATTGTGGCCTGAGTCCTAATCTCTTCAATTGACAGCTCGGCACTTCATATTCTGTGGGGAACAATGGCAGGAAAGCAAGATCATGTTTTTAATAGGAATAGAAAAAAGTTAACTCTTTCAATATTCTTCTGGCACAAATTGCCTAAAATGACACTTATTGTAAACCATCATACCATTTTATTCTGTGTTCACCTTTTGTCTATACCACCACCGTGTAAATATAAATATAATGCAATGGTCCCCTTTAGCCCCGAACAACCAAAAAAAGTTTTTTTCTGAGTGATAGAAATGAGCAAGACACTTACAAGTGCAGGCTTCCTAATAGAGCAGTTATAGATTCCACCCTTACTTATTTGTGACAAAATAGCTTCGTTACCTTCGGCAAATTTGCATAAGCATCAATTTCCCTGTCATCTGTGCACACAGCCTCAATGAACTGATGTACACCAATCACACGACAAAACAGTTACTTGTCACTTCATTGTCACTGGGTATGTTCTGTATGGGATTCTTTACTAGGTGTCACGGAACCTGAACCATAAGACACAGTCCATTCTCACTGCTTTCCTTATACACCATGGTGTAGGAACTATCAGTAATCAAGGAATATCTTAGTAAGTAACAAAGCCATGTCTTAATATCTTAATAGGATAACTGTTTTGCTCCTGGGGGAGTAAACACTTACAAAATATGATAATCTTGAAGAAAGAAAATTACAAGTCAAGATACATTGAAAGAGGTGCAGCATGTATACAGAACACTACATTCACTTTTCTGAAACTGTGAAGAAACACACACACTAGAAGGATGCCGTAGCTATAGTTTGGAGGTGGATTACTTAGGATCTTATGGTGCTTTTGAGTTTCAACACGTTTTCTCAATTCTGCAAGCAGATATTTAGCTGTTCAACTTAGTATATAAAAGATGATATAACTCTTGTAAAACAAGAGGTTGATTTTTCAAATTGTTCTTTGGCTCATTAAAGTGAAATGAGAAAGTCGATGGGGGAGGGTAAAAGGTGTGGCTTTTATTGCCTGTCATTTTTCATAAAGAATAACAGGTGTGCATGGTGTTTCAACAATCCAGAATATTGCGGAAATTTTAATTTTCACAGGAGGGTGAATGAATGTTTATTGCAGGCAGGCAGTAATGATGCAGGTCTTTTAAGTGGCTGCAGGTGCTTACATGTTTCTGAAGAATACTCTGCTCTTTTATTATCGCTGCTCTTCCTGAATCCAGTAACCCCAAACTCAATACAAGTCCTCCTCTCCTTGGAGTCTTAGGCACTGAGTGGCACCCTTGGAACAATCCATTTTGTGTGTGCATGTAAATGACATGCTTCATATTTTAAGAGTCATTAGTAGAAGTTTGCATGTCAGCAGTAGCCAGGAAGACCACCCCAGTCCAGAACATTTCTAGAGAGCAGAGTGCTCAATAAAGGAAACCTTTGATCTTTGTAATCCACATTGTTAATTGACAGGGCTATACACTGTGAAAGGATTGCCTTTCCTTGGAAACTGTTCATTATAAGCCTTAACCCCAGTTCAGTATCCACAAAAGCTACATAGGAAAGAAAACAATTACAGTTGCGAAAAGTACCAAACCATATGACCAGGAGACAATGCATAGATAGCACCAAGTTCAAAACCAGGTTAACATCCCGCACTTGAACGCTGCAGAAATGTTAGCATCCAAAAACACACCCTAGCATATCAAACCTAGATAAGTTTCACTCTTACTTTCAACTGCTTAGCATTGCTCTCAATTTCACATTTCACTCTGGCTGGCTCCCCGGCTGGGTTCATTTTGAGCTCTTTCCTTCACAGCACTAGAAGGAAAGTGAGTGTGGAACACAAACAGGCAGTCTCTGTTGGTGCTGTTCCTTAAGCAGCAGAGAAAATTTAGCTTGTGGTTCTCTTGCTTTAGGGGCAGTTTCCATGGATCCATCATCCTCAAACCCAGCAAGAGTCCAGGGGAGAGATTCTGCCAGATTGTCTCACACAGGATACCACCCGGACCCACTCCAGAATCTCATACTGCAGCCATACTGCACGGGTGCTGCTTCATGCTTACCTTCGCATGCTTTGCAATTCAGGCACTGAGTACCCTCCTTGGAGCTCCTACCAACCCAAGTTCCTTCTTTTGCTCAAAGTCCTTGTACCTTCCACCTTCCACGATCTCAACTGACAGTTCCTTCTCCAAGTGTTCAAATACTTTATTTCCTATTCTCAGTCAGCCAGCTTGTAACTCAACTTGGAAAGGACCACTCAAAATATCACCCTGGATCTTGAAAGAAGATGCTCCTGTAGAGACAGCGGGGGAGTGGCGCACATTCCTTCTGCAAAGGGTCCTAGCGCCATCTCTGTGCCACATCACTTTCCATCTTCTGTCTCTAGCCACGGAGATTCCTGGAAGAAGATGGAAGAGAAGCCCCGCAGCCAGGCAGCCCTTCCAGGACTTGGGAAGCAGAATATTTGCAGCAAAGCTTTGCTGAACTGAGCGCGGAGTAGAAAGGAAATCCAGGTTCCAAATAAAAGAACACAATAAAGCAACCAGGAAACCATCGAGGCTAAACTTTTCTTTCCGTTTGTCCGTTAGCAAGGATTTGCTGTTTTCCAGTCCAAGCAAGAAAAACTTCCAGGGAATGGATTCTTTGCAGGGACTTGTGGCGGATCTCTGACTTATTCACGGAATGAAAGTAATTAAAAAATTAGGGAAAGATTAAAAAAGTCTGTGTTAGCTGGCCCAGTTGTGTAGGAAGCAGCGAGCCCTGCTTTAAGGACAGAGTAAGTCGCTGTAGGAGCTACCAGGGGGGACCTACGCCACAACGTCTCTTGCCAAAATATTGAAAAGGGAAACTAAATGGGCAGAATCTCCAAGTTCCTGTCCCCTGCCCTCTTTCCCCAGCTGTCCCAGCTGTGTCTTTCGCTTTCTACCATCCAGTTTTCAACAAAATCATAGAACCTGAAATTAGTCCGGATCTAAAGCTACCTAACACAAGTCCCTGAGCAGTTCTTTGCAAAAGCATCTAAGTGAACTCCCGGACCTTTTTGAGATAAAGTTACACCGGCGGTTGGGCACAAGGGAGTGTCGGAAGGAGATTCTGTTCAAGAAATGAAGTCCAGGCTCCTCCATTCAAAGGAAGTTAAGGAGCCCCTGCTCCTTAGTAAGGCGCTGCAGGCACTTCGATTCTCACTGAAGACAGCAAGACAGGACGCTGCTGTCCCGGAAAGGTGGTGATGGGAAGGGTGTCTGAAGTCCTACTTGCTATCTCCTGGTCCACAAGACCTGGAGAAGGGAACAGCTAGAAGTAGAAACTCGAGGCGGGGGTTGGGTGGGGACCAGAGGTGACCGAAGGGACTCGAGTGTTCCTTTAACTGGAGAGGAGGGAAGATGCCGCTATCCTTTCCTTTCTGGGAACCCCTAGCGAAGGCTCTCTTCTGGCTCTCTCCTGTGGCCTGGGGCCGCGATCGCGAGGCTGGGCGTGCGTGTTGGTGCGCGCGCGCGGGGGTGTGCGTGTGAGCGGTGCGTGTGAGCCGGGCTTGTGTGCGCGCACTTCGCGCGCTGAGTGTGGCCGCCGGGACCCAGCAGCCAGCCGCCCGCCCGGTGTCCCTCCTTCCCAGCGCCTCAGCAGCTTCACTGGGGCCTTCTACCACCCATCCTTTGGCTTTCCATCCTCCACTCAAAGTTTCCTTGGCGCGGACGCTTAGGCGCAACGGCTGGAGCCAAGACGCTGTGGTGGAGGGCGATCCTCGGCGTGGCTCTCCTGCCAGCACCTACTCTGCACCGAACCCGCCTGAGCGCAGGTTTTCTTCCCACTTGGCGGGAGCAGGGGGAGGGGTGCGTTGACGAGAATCAGAGAGGAGCCCTGGCACCTGCCCGCATACACAGCTGGACTACCCGACTCATTTGTGGGGTCACCGAAGAAAACTGGATCCGCTGCCAAGTTGCCTGAACAGGGACAGGGGAGGTTTCCACGCATGCCAAGGTTGTCCCTGTCTCAGTCGCCACAGGCGTGAGTGCTTGGAGACGCTTAGGCTACCAGGGCTTTAGAAGTGATATTCCTTCCCTGACCCCTTTGAAAGGAAAAGCTGATAGAGCTGAGGCAGGAGGACGCCTGAAAGAAGACTCCTGTGAGCTTCATCCTCCTTGGCTTTGGATTTTAAGGACACGAAGGAGCATGGACACCATATCAAGGTAAGAGACCGCAACCCAGCTGCTTGGATCCCCAGAGAGAATAACTTAAAATAGATGCTGGGATGTGGTGGGGGTTAAGGTAAGTTACACGGAAACCCCCGGCTGTTGTCACGCAGCTGCGCAACCCCTGAGAATGGCTCCGGGCTGGCAAGTGGAAGACCAGCCGGTGCAGATGGTTGAGAACCGGCAAAAGGGAGTGTCCTATCCGCACACTTCTGGATACCTATTAGGAACTGCATCTGGAAATGGGTCTTCTGTCCAGGCTGATTTACATTTGGGCTTGGCTCTTGTTTTGTTTTTATTCTCTATTCTGGTGAGGTGTTTCCCCAGCTCCTCACACCCATCCCATCCTTGCGATAGGGAGCTGTGGACCCTGGTCTTGACAGTGAATTGGGTGGCAGAGAGGATGGAGCAGGCAGACGGGATGCGGGGCTCGGGAAGTGCTCACCGAGGGCCGGGTGCAGCGGGCGTCGGAGTCTGGGCGCCGCGGGTCGGCTGCAGTTCGCTCGGCTTCCGCTAGAGGCTCCCAGCGGGCGCGGTGGAGCCGGTGGGTGTGGGGGCGCCGGGCGCTGGAGGTGTTGGTTGAAGAGAGAGCCGGGTGGCAGAGGCTGCGCGGCATAGGGGGTCCAACCCAGCCTGGGCGGGGACCTGAGCCGGAGTCCACGTGCACCACCCAGCTGGGTGCCCCGTCTCCGGGAGGCGAGTCGGAACCCAGGCAGTGCTCTGGAAAGCGGCTCTGGGAGCCAGAGCCACTTCGGGGATGCGACCGTAGTCAGCGCCCTGAAGGCAACCCCAGGAGGTAAAGCCTCTCTCTCCTTCCAACCCAACCCACAGTCTTGGGAAATTCTCAGGCTGGTGCACAGATGCCAACCAGGGAAGGGCGGGAGGTAATTCGCGAGGTCCCTGTCTAAGGTGCCTTTCCCTCTTCTCTGTGTCTTTCGGGGGATTGTATATTTGAACTAATCCCTGTTTTCACCTGCTACTTAGGACATTTTGCTTCCTTTAAAGGCAAGTTTTGTGTCATTTTTTAAAAACAATTTCGCTACTTAATTTAAATTTGTTGGCAGAGAGTGCCCAGTGGCTGGCCATCACTAATTGCTTGGAGCTCAGCAAGGCTTTCTGCTAGGTCCCCTCTGAGCTGGGGTGGATCAGAGTGCAAAATCCCAGGGATGGGGTGTGGTGGAGAAAAGAGACTACCACACCCTCCGCTCTCCCTCCCCTTTCCTTTTCACCTGCCTTTGAAGTTGCCCCATTCAGCATTTTACTGAGCTATTTGCCCAAGGGACAGACTGAGAACAGAGAAAAGCTGCTGTAGGAATTGGAGAGAGGGGCAAAGGAAGTCATCCCTAGAACACCAAGGGAAGGAAGAAGGGTAAATTGAAGCCCTGGAAGAGGCACAGGGGTTGTTGGAAAAGGGCCTTGAGTTCAGATTATTTGTGGAAGCAAGATTCTTCACATTTCACAGTGCCTCTGATATTTTATAGTCTTCTCAAAACACCACACATGTTGGACACTGGATAGGTTTGATTACAGTGCATATGTCACCCGAAAGTAAAGAAATATTTAAGAAATTGTGCACACTTGGTGAGGTTACCCTATCTCAGTCAGAAAGCTGAAAAGGCATTTTCCAGGGTGCTGTGTGAAGTTTATGTTTATCACATGTGGTCATTTTCTACTCTAATGACATTTTAGAGTGTACTAAGGGTCGTTGTTACAGCTCTTGAGATCTTATAGAATAATACTCAAAGAACAGGGCAAAAGATGGATCACTGTGTTCTAGGAATAATGAATTCAAGTCAAGAACCAGAAATAAGATATTAGACCACAAGGTGAAAATGAGAAAAAAATTTAAGAGCTGAGCAGCCATGGTTAACATTTGAAATTGAGATCTTTCTCAGGGTGCACTCAATATCTTTATTACTGTATATTATGTTCAATACAGCTAAAGTATGAGGCAGGCAGTACTGAAGTGCTTCTTGCTAAAAGTCAGCATGTATGTGTTGGGAAAGTACCAGGTATTCTCACCTTAATGTTCTTAAGTGAAGCCACTGCCTATTGATGGTGAAGTGGTTTGGTTATCATTCATGTGGAAAGTATCCGTTATTTACTTATTGATTAATCTAAATATGGGAGTTAATTTTTATATAACAGTTGTAATTTACTCTCAATGTGAGCTAGAAAATGTATTGATACTTTATATTATGGAGTGTTACATGCTGTGATCTGGGGAACATTTATATAAAGATTTTTCTGGGGACGCAAGAATAAATATCTTAGTACAGTCTCCCCCCAGAAAAAAAATTGTTAGTTCTTATAATATATATTGTCTTTAGGCATTTTATGAGGATAAGAATATCATCATTAGTATCTATACAGTTCTGTACAGGCAGCCTCAAAGCATGCATTTGTAGTATTAACCAAAGTAAATTAAAATTTTGAGTTCAATTATGTTTCTGAAAAAACACCAAAAGCAAAAAAAAAAAATTTAATTATAAGAAAGGTATTTCAGGCTTAAAATGTTGCTTTTTCATGAAATTTCATTGAATCAAACAAGTGATTCTACCTTGCAGTCTCAGATTAAGTCTCAAGGTATCATCTCTAAAATATTTTCTCCCTAGAAAAGGGGGGTTTAGTAAAGACCAAATACTAAATACTTCCAGAAATGCTCTGGAGCTGAAAATGGCCTGTGTCCTATGAAACTTCATGTGCAGAAAAAGAACTGATAGAAAGATGTCACAAATTAATCGGCTTGATGCTTCAATTAAAAACTGATTATTATTTGGCTCTGGTAGTCATTATGGTCGATTTCATTTGGTCTCCAGACATTCTGGAAAAGGACTCTAGGTGGAAATGTTTTCCTGCAGTACAGGGAGAAGCAGTCACTATATGCAGACAGGCTTGTCAGTCTCTGATTCTCCAATCTAGTCGGTTTTTATCCACAATGCACACCGTTAGACAGAAGGGCAGTCAGTTTTCCAACTTTGTAGGCACAATCGCCTATTTTGAAAGAGCCCGGTCTGACCTGTGTGGGGTCTGATGAGGTGACATCACAAGTACACATCCCTGTACTGCTTAGGGCTTCAGCATTGGGAACTTACAAATCTGGCTAAGCACAGACAATATATATCCTAAAAGGAAAAAAAAATTGAATAAAAGTAGAACACCATAGACAGTGAAATGCTGGGCCTCGGGCTTGCTTTCCCCATGAACTCACCTTTGTAATCTCACGGTTTTTCTTTATATATAAAATCATTTTCTTCAGAATAAGATACGTGCTAGATATTTTACAGTTAGCACATCTTAATTCGTGTTTAGATAGGTAGCAGGCACTTAGATGTCTTCTTCATCAGGCATCAACTCCCTTGGCGTTGCTTCTGTAAGCACAGAAGCATGAGTAGTGAGTGTCATGGACGGGCTGCTTGTGTGCTTCTGTGCCCATCCTTTGTCATGGCCAGTGGACCTAAATGTGCCCTGTGCATCCTGAGCACATTGCTGTTGGGGGTGGCAGTGAGTACATCCCAGAACAACATTTGGGAAACTGTTCCACCCAAGCATGTATGTGGTGTGTGTGTGTGTGTGTGTGTGTGTGTGTGTGTGTGTGTGACATTAAATTTAGGTAAATTACTCAATAGCCATGAGCACCTTTAAAGTACTTACCTTGTGGTAAGTAGCTTAGTCTCGAACAATGAATTCAAGTTTCATGTAACATTTTGGTATTTACAGTAGGATTGTCAGTAGGAGAATCTGACATCCCCTCTGTCCATTCCAGTTTGGTGATTTTGGTGCCAGCAATGTTAGTGATAAGTCTTTATTTCATGAAGTCAGTTACCAAGAAACTTGTAGGCATTGGTGATTTTTGTATTTACATAAACTTCTGAAACTTCATTGAAATAATTATGTTGCTCTTTGACAAATTATGAAGACTACTATGAATTGTAACTGGAATACAACTTGTGTGTCTTAGGAACATTCACTTGTTAATATTAAGCGGAGCCTAGCTGTAATTGTATGTCAGATATCATTTCTGTCTTAAGAGCTTTGGATTCACTGTCAATGTGAGTTCATTTTCATTATAAAATGAGTAAGACCAAAGCTAGCCTAGGAATCTAGGCTAGAAAACAAATTGCTTTTTCTTTCCAATAATAGATCATAATATCAACCTGTCTATAAAGAGGGAATTATCATCATTACAAAATTAATACCAAAATTTTAGTGTGGCAGAAATATGCATACTATATTATATGCGGAATATATATTGCAGAAATGTATGATTCCTGCCACACGCCAGCTTCTAGATGTAGCACTAGAGAGTTTGTGAAATGGATTCTAAATTGGACTGCGTAAGAGGATCTTGTGTCTTCAGTTTCATTTTAATAGAATGGAACAGTGGTTAGCAGCAAGGTGTCTGTCTAGTCACCAGCACGAAAGGAAATGATAAGCATAGAGTGTGCATTGCTCCTGGCCTGTCCTAGGAGGCAGCAGTGCCTTCTGCCAAATGTTGATTTTGAAACAGAGGGTGTCATTGCTTAAAGGGGAGGTGCCTTTATTATCCTGATCATTTTCTCTAAACTTGAGCCACACACATGCACACTCACAAGCACGGGTACAGTCACAGAACATAGCAGTGAGGAGACAGGTATTGGTTCATATAAAGATATGCAGTGACTAGAACCTGCTTGTGATTATAGATCAGGCATAGTTGCTTTTATACACATTCTCTGTACATAATCATGAAACCACATGCTTAGTCTCTCGGATGGATATACTTCTTTCAATTAATATTTAAATGGTTGCTGATGGTAATGTATTTTCTATATCTAAAAAATAAAGGTATTTATGATTCTTTTATTGTTTGAAAATTTCTAATATGTATTAGGGTCAAATCTACCCCCATTCTGTCCTCTTTAATTTCACACCAATCAGCTTCCTTTTCTCCTAAATTCATATGCTCCTTCTTTGTTTGGTCTAATCCACAGAGTTTCTTTAATGTCGCCTGTATGTGCATGGGTGTGCTACTTTCTACTTGAACAAAATTGTTCTCTCAAGTTCCACATGTCTAAATAAAAACTGAAGACCATCAATTGTCAGTAGCTCCTCAGTAGGAGTAAGACATCATAAGACTCTCTTCAATCCATTCTGGGATTTTAGAATGCTTGCTTTAATGCAGGTCTGAAGCATAAAGGCTCTGCCTTTATGAAGTCATATATGCAATGGCCCCTGCCCGTGTCTAGAAAATGGGAGTTTGCCATAGGCATCTATCATTGTTCTCTTTCTCTCTGTACCTCTTCTCCGATGACCTTTGGGCCTTTTGGAAGTTAGAGAGAAGGGTGTTATATAGATGTCCAAACTAAAGTTTAATATTCTAGTCCCTTGGTCTTTGCATGTTGATCAGTTACAATTTTTCACAGTAAATCACCATCTGCTTCTCTGAGAAATGTCTCTGTTGAGGGTTTAGAGATGCACTTATTTGTAGGTATAAAGTGAAGACGTGAGGGGATTAGTTATGTCATCTGTTTTGTTGAGTGACAGAGACTCTTGTAGGTATCTGTTCCAGTTAGGGAAGCAGGGATGAGTTCCATCTTGTGGATTGGCCTCCAATCAAAACACAGTTGTTCACTCCCATAACGCATTGTTTGTCCTGACAGTCGGCAAACCTTGCCTGGCCTTAGTGTTACTCATGCTGTTTACAACTAGATGGTCAGAATAAGTCACTTTTCTCCCCTGGTATTATGCATAAACCCTTGAAAGCCGTGAAGATTAGTTGTAACTTTAATTTTTTTCAAATCCTATTTCTAAAGATGGTTCTTAAGTGCTTTAAACTTCTATGTAATCCATAACCCAGCAGAGGTAGTGAAAAAGAAAGGATTCTGGTGAAGTAGACCTGTTTAGAAAGGTTCTTTGGAGCAACTCTTGTCTGTATAATCTGCAAACTAGCAGTTCAGTTCACAGGTTAGCAGGCAGCGGCAGTTCCATCCATGTGCAGACACATCAAGGATACACCAGCAGTCCAGTTCCACAGGGCCAAGTAAACAACAATGGTGATGTGACCTAGCAGAGACAGCCTGGCCTCAGCCTTGGCTTCAGTCAGCTAGTAAGGCCGACCAATACATGTGGGACCTTAGCAAAGAATCTTTCATCACCTGTCCTTTCCCATGCTTGCTTTAGCAGAACCACCTCTCTCCTCTGTCTGCTTCAGTAAAAAATTCCTTCAGGAATTTCTTTCAGGAATTCATACATGTGTTCACTTTAATGAGATGTTCCGTCATGAGTTTACCCCAGCAAAACATCTTCAAACTGACTTTCCAAAGAGCCCTTAAGTTTCCACTTCAATTGGTTAGCTGAAGCTCCCAGGTCAGCATTGTCTGGATTTCTCTATGTTTTATTGCTAAAGGATTTCGAATACTCAACAATAGTGTCTTTGCATCAAGTTCTGGAAATAACCAAAAGCAAGAACCTTTAACATTTGAAAAGGTATGCAAGACCCCACTTTTCAGCAATTCAGAAATAAATCCCACTGGTACTGGCTTGTGTGAAAGTCTGTGGTGTAGAGGGGAGGCATTGTCTCCCTTAAGTAGACTGATTCCAATTAAATCTCATTTATACACATACACGTGTATCTTAGGAAGCTTCTGCAGCTGTATGTTTCTGAATGGCACTTCCCAAAGTTTTAGTGTTAATTATATTTTCCTATATTTCCTTCTACATTGCCCTCATGACCCCATTTTACCATCTCTGTTAATTATTCTCTCTAGCTGTTCATACTACCTACATTATTAGCCTCCTTTTGAAATTCCTCCCTTATAGTCACTTAATAGTACCTTGTCTCCTATGAGCATGCCAAAATAAATATAAATATAATTAAAAACTAGCACCAGAATAGATTATTTCTAGCTCCATTGATTTACCTGTGAATAATATAGTTTCATTTTTCTTTACTGGTTAATAATAACCAATAGTTTACCTAAGACACATTTTTATTATTCACTCATTTTTGATAGGCTTCTAGGCTATTTGCGGAGTTAACACAATAATTTGAAATATTCTATTAAAGCCCCTAATATCTTTCCTCTGATCTTGAAAATAGGAAATAAAATTAGAAGAGAAAAAAGACTGAAAACCATGGATACATTGAAGGAAACATGTAGAACCACAAAGTTCAGTGTGAAACTGAAAAGGGAGAAATTTCACATGCACAGTTGGGATAGCCAAGGTTTACAAAACCCATGCAGTAACAGTTGTTTTCAAAGACAACGAATGGAATATCCATTAAACGCCATCATGGAGAAATCTCTAAGATATATTGTAGTTAAAAAACTTATGGTTGTAGAACCACAATTCATATAAAGTGAATTGATAATAGGGTATCTAATATGAATTTTATTTCTCTTGAATGCCAGGATAAAAATGTAAAACCAAACTAAACAACAAACAAAGCAAAACATGCTTATAGGCTATTGCCATGGTAAAGCTAATGGGAGGAAACAAAATGAAAAATAAAATTTTGTGTTCAGTGAATGAAAGAAAGAAATTCAGCAACCTGGGCTGCTGATTCATGATAGCAGGAAACATTCTCAAAGAGATACCAGCAAACTGGTAAGCATAGAGCAAGCTATTTATATAAAAGACTATTTCAAATCATTTTCCCCCTTCAACTTGTACCCTCTCATATCTAAGAAACCTGAGGACCACCTAGAGTGTACTTTCTATCAGATCAAACTATTGTCTACTATTATTATGATACTTGTTTTATTTATTGGAAAAATTTTCCTTTATCCTCCAAGCCCTATTGTGAAGAGAATCATTCGCACTAGGAACCCACATTGCTTAAGTTATTTCCTTAATTCATTTACTTTGATTAAAGTGCTTTCTTATATGTAGATGTTTGTGTTAAGCAAATTTAAAGCTTCTGGGGTTCCCTTGTTTCTAAGCATGGGCAGAAGTGAGGGGAGGGTGCTGTGAGTTGGAAGGAAGATCTCCAGATAAGAAAAGCCATGAGAAGATGGATGCCAAGTAGCCATTTTCTTTTTTTAATATTTAATATTTACCTTTGAAAACTATATACAGGAGTTTTTTTTCACATCATTTATGTTCCCCTTTTGCCCTCCAACTCCTCCAGTGTTTCTCAGACTCTCAAGCTCATAACCTCTTTAGAAACCACCTATAGTGATTATTACACATTTATATACACTCATAGAACCTACTGAATCAAATTAACGTGCATGTTAGCTAGTGCTATTTCCATTTGTTATTAGCTAGAGCCATTTTGAAAAATAGAACTTCAGTTGAAAAACTTACCACTAGATTTTCTCTGTGGGAAATCCTGTGGTGTGTGTGTGTGTGTGTGTGTGTGTGTGTGTGTGTGTGTGTGTGTGTTTGTGTTTTAATTGAGGGCTGGTGTGACAGGGCCAAAGTTCACTATGGGTGGTCCCGCCTCTGAGCTGGTGATCCTAGGTGCTGAGCAAGCTATGAACAACAGGCCATCCAGCAGCACTAGGCCATACTTTCTGGATCAGTTACTGCCTCTAGGTTCCTGTCCTGGTTGATTTCCTGCCATGATTTTCTTTAGTAATGGACTATAGTGTAGGAATATAAATTAAAGTAAATCCTTCCTTTCACAGGTTGCTGTTGGTCATGTTGTTCCACCACAGCTATAGAATTGCTAAGTGTGATAGAGTTGCTCCCATGTTTACATTTTTAGGGATGAACTCGTGGTACTGGATAACTTATTAGAAATGTTCCTGGAGAAAATTGATTCTTTATAGTGATTCATCTGAGGAGGGTCAGGGTTTATAAGATTTTCTCATCCACAGGGGGTGAGCAGCACATGCTATACTCTTGTGTAATAGCAATGTTCTCATGAAAATCACATGTTAGTGTGACTGGAATGACTGGCTTTCTGATTGATATTGTTGAAAGCATTTATGTGTTGTTGTTGTTGGGTTAGCAATGGCAATAAAAGATGTGAGAAAGAATACACACAGAGACAAAGCTCTCTGCACACATACTGGTTTGTGGGTACTTCCTGTTGAATCTTTTACAGGAATCACTTTAATTGTTTATCCAAGTACTTATCCACTGAGTACATCCCATCTAACATATTCTTTATTAGTAATTGTCTGTCATATCTTGAATAGTATCCTCAAATATTAAGGCTTATATTAGATTATTTTGTACATGGCTTAAATAGTTCATTTAGATTTTTCTATAAATGAAACTTCATCCTGCCTACCTAAATTAGTGAGTATGTTTTCTCTTTTCAAACTTCTTAACTGTAATCACTGAAAGATGTTTTAAAGCATATTTCCATGTTAGTGCTGGGTTCAAGTTATAAAAAGTTTGCATATGTGATTGGCTTTGCCTTCAACTTTCTTTTTTTAAGGGACTGAATATATATGCAATAGAAATGTAGGCTGGTGGAGAAACCGTGGTACAAATATGATATATTTTGTGTTATACTTCAACCAGGTATGGATAATACTGAAATAAATGTGAAATAATATGTAGCCTATAAAATACTTAGAATTAAGTTAAGTACTAGATAGAAAAGAGGCAGATTGGATGAATGATCTAAAAAGTCTGTAGCTCTGGTCCAGTCACCCACACTTAGCACCCTGACTGTAAGTTTCATGGACAGTAGAAGAACACAAAATGCTCAGAATACCCATGAAACAACTTAGAGAAATTATGAAGCTCAAAGAGAAGGAAGGCCAGAAGGTGGATGCCTCAGTCCTTCTTAGAAGAGAGAAAAAAACACTCATGGGAGAATATAAAGGGTCAAATAGAAGAGCAGGGATTTGAGGAGAAAATCATCCAGAGACTGCCTCACCTGGGAATCCATTCCACATGCAGCCACTAGACCCAAGCACTATTTCTGATGCCAAGTAGTGCTTACTGGCTGGGACCTAATATCGATGCCTCCTCAGAGGCTCTGTTAGAATTATGCTGATACAGATGAGGATGCTTGCAACTAACCATCGGATTGAACACGGAGTCCCCAATGAAGGAGCTAGAGGAAGGACTGAAGGAGCTGAAATGGTCTGCAACCCCTTGGGAAGAACAAAATTATCAACTAACCAAACCCACCACAGCTCTCAGGGACTAAAACACCAGGTGCATACATAGCAGAGGATAACATTGACATCACTGGGAGGAGAGGCCTTTGGTCCAATGTGGGCTCATTTCCCAGTGTAGGGGAATGTCAAGGTGCTGAAGTGGAAAGGGTGGCTGGGAGAGGGACCATCTTCATGGAGGCAATGGCATAGGGAGGGGAATTAGATTCTGGGGGAAGGGGATAATATCTGAAATGTGAATACAGAGAATAGCCAAGAAAAAAAGAAAAAAGAAACATCGTTTTCTCTCTGAACAAAGAGGTTTCAATGATAGACAAAAATCTCAATGGAACCTGTGAGGTTTCATTCAATAGAAATTATAGGTTTCCGTTTAAGCCTTTAGAATATGGATGAAATTGTACTGATTGCTCTATGAGGCTAAGTGATAATGAATCTAATTAATAATTTATACTTAAGATTTAAACTTGGAAACAGTATTCAAAATTAACACTTCAGATCTTGTTAATAAAAATCACTCAATTATTTTTTTAATACACATCTCCAAGGCATTGCACTTTGCCATTTCTCCAAGAAAAAAAAAAGACTTTTCTTTTCTAAATCACTTGGTAAATTCATAGTAATTCTTTGAAAACAAGCCTGTGACAATCTGCAAACCTTTTCAGAGGCTTTGAACCAAGTAAACATTTCTTTTTTATAAGCTTGTTTTATATATGTATACTTAGTGATTTTTTATTATTAATTATTATAATTGTCCTGAATATCTTTCTAAAATATATGAATCAGGAAGGTAATATTTCCATTTTACTTATTAACTTTTAAAAACTAACATTAAATTATTTTACTTTACATGTGATCTTGAAAAGCCTGAATTTTAAGTTATATCTAAACCATATTGATATTTTTACCTAAGAAATAAAAATTAAAAACTTGATTTCAAAATTTCACTCTTTAATTGATTCGTAGTGACTGAACTTCATCCGCAATATCTACAGAGGTTTTAGTTTCCAAAGATGTAGAAGAAAGAACACAGGCGCGTCTGGTCTGCACACAGTACACAGGACTGCTACAGGGCCAGGACATTGGTATAAAGCACAACTGAACCTTTAATACCTGGATAAAGATAGTTGTTCCTGTATTAATTACATAAATATAGGCAATAATCAAACAATCCTAGGTACAATTATGGGTGGCACTCTGTAAAGATAAATGGAAAACTTGAAAAGGAAAGCAATAAAGCTAAAATGTTTATCCTGTTAGATTTTCATTGCCTTTTCATAACATAATTTCTCCAGATTTTGATTAAATTTTAATTTACTTGTTATGAAACAAGAACAGCAATATGAACTTCACAGTTAGCAAGTAAGGATAGAGTTCGAAATATCCTGCGTTTGTCTCTGCCTGGATCAGAAATTGTTGAGGTAGACATTTTCAAATTATAGACGACCTACATCAGTATTCAGCACTTTTAAAAGATTTGTTTACATTCCAAATGTTGCCTCGTCCTTTCTGGGCCCCACTCCAAGAGTTCTTACCCCCTCCCCCTACTCTTCGCCCCTGAAGGGGTGCTCTCCCACCCACTCCATTCACCGACCTCCCCTGCCACCCCTACCTCCACCCCTCTTACCCACCAACCTCACCTGATCCCCTCTCATATCTTCCTTCCCTGGGGCATCATGTCTCTTCAGATTAGGCCAATCCTCTCCCACAGAGGACACACATATGTGTTCCATATGGGTTAGGGCCACAGACCAGCTCTTTTGTTGGTGGCTGAGTCTCTGGGAGCTTTTAGGTGTCAGGATAGGTTAAAACTGTTAGTCTTCCTATGGGGTGGCCATCCCCTTCAGCTCCTTCAATCCTTCCTCTAAAACTCTTCTATGGGGGTTCTGACCTCAGGCCACTGCTTGGCAGTGAGTATCTGCATTTGTCTCAGTCAGCTGCTGGTAGAGCCAATCAGAAGAGCCCGTGTTTGGCTCCTGTCTGCAAGCACAACATAGTATCAGTAACAGCATCAGGGTTTGGTGCCTGCTCATGGGATGGATGCCAAGTCGGGCTGTCACTGGATGGCTTGTCCCTCAATCTTTGATCCATTTTTGCACCTTCATTTCTTTTAGACAGGAAAAATTCTGGGTCAAAATTATGAAGATAGATTGGTGACCCTATTCCTCCACTAAGGGCCCTGTCTATCTACTGGAGGTGGTCTCTTCAGGTTACATCTCACCACTGTTGGGCATTTTGGCTAAGGTCATCAGTACTTTTAAATGTGAAATATTTTATCATATTTAATTTCTTCACACACACACACACACACACACACACACACACACACACACACACACACACACACACATATATATATATATATATATATATATATATATATATATATATATATATATACTTTTTTCCCAAGCTGTTTTTGACTCACATCAATTTATCCCAGAATATTTATCCCTAATTTTGATTTTGTGTCTTGGAGAAACTCCTGGGAAGTTTAGTGAGATTCTAAAATATCTCCCCATTTCAATAATAGTTACTTATCTTCTGAGATTCTTGTGATTGTTTCTGTTATTTCCCCAACTTTTCTGAAGGTATACTCAAAACTTTGCTTTGATTTGGATTCATTATATGAAGGATTATTTCCTCCATTACTTTTGTTTTGACTTTCTGTTTCCCTGAAACTTATTCTTTATGAGTTCTCATACATATGCTTGAAAAGTGACTGTAAAAAAGTCTTACCAACTAGTCCAGGCTATCCTTGAACTTGGCAGTAGCAGTCTTTCTGTATCAAAGACACATGCTTTTAGTTTAAACAACCTTAGTTTATCCTCTTTGCCCCATTATTAATTCCAAACTATACTATATTGCTATAATTTTTATTATCAATCCTTAAGATCATATTTTGTCTAACTATTATTACAGAAAAAATGACTTTGCTAAAATTCATATAGTACCATGTGATGTAACAGTCAACTGGTAAATCCCAGTTTCATTTAGTAATTCCTCACACTCAGTTTCATACAGTCTTTTGCTTGTTATTTGAACTTGGAAAACGGGAATCTCTTAAGCCGGTGCAGCACTTCTCGTTAGTTCTCATGTGCTCTTCTCTAGAGTTCTACGATTTACAACTTCAGAAATCAAAAGAAGGTAAGTATTTAGTCTGTTTGGCTTGGCAGAGTTGCAAACTGAAGTAAGCTTCCCCTGAGTTTGATACATTTGCTTTCTAAAGTGATTCTCAGCAATATCTCAGGGTGATTAGTATACATGAATGGCATCACACTTACCTGGCTGCAGTATAAATGAATTTCCTGAAGGTCTGTGTGCAGTGAGGCCATGTGACTAATTTTAACCAATAAACTGTGAATAGAACAGCATTTAATAATGGGTCTCCACAGTCTTCCTTTTTCTCCTGACTTTCACAGTGATGGCCATTCCTGGGCATGAATCCCTGAACTTTCAAAGAGAAGAGGATACCTATGACCTACACTAACCCAAACATCTAAGTTGCATGAGTAGAAAACAGAAAATAGTGATCTTTATGATTTCAAGTAGTGATGATAAATAATTATCTGTTATTGCATAATATGACCCACTGGAGCAAAAAGAGTCATGCACTTCTCAGATGGATTTATTAGAACTTTTAGCCACATTTTCACTGGGCTAAAAAGCATTTTTCCTGGACACTGACATAACATTTGTTCTGCAGTACCTGAAATCTGGAACTCTATCACATCTCTTGCTATTAGTTCATTCCTCTGAACATTTTTCTTGAATGGAAGTTGAATTGTCTCCCAGAAAGCTCTTTCTTTCAAAATTATTACCTTCTTTGGTTTTGAGAAATGTTTGCAGAATCTGGCTTCTTCTAGGGAACATTTATCCGGGACCTCTTTTGGCTTTGATATTTCAAGACTCCTCACATCTTTTTTTAAACACAATCCATAACTGGCTTAAAAATTCTGGTTGGCATGAAAATATTGCTAACAATCATCCTCTAAATCTCTCTACTAGAATGGTTTCAAGAAAGAATATTTCTAATATATCTTAGGCATTAATTGTTGTGTTTCTCTGGAAATTTGAAGGGGTCCAAAAGCTTTTGTGTCTGAGGTGAGAATATGAAAAGTGTGGGCAAGCAGAGCCATCCAACCCATAATTCCTTTGACACCCATTTCAAACGTCCCTGACTTACAAATCTGGACTTGAGCATCCTTCACAACTTCTGTGTAAATTACACAGAACATTCAGTATCTGTGTGACATCTGATACCTATTATTCCTTGGCTATGAATGTAAAAAACTTCCATGGAGTGAAAGATCTCATTTTAACACTCTCTTTGAGCTGTGGTAGGTTCTAATCCAGGTTATTCTAACGTAATATAATTCTGTTTTTAGTACATTCATAAAATAAATTAAAAATGCATTTTTCTACATTTGCAGTTCCAGTTCCTCTAAGAAAACATCTGAAGATTGCTTTGAAATTCCAGCCAAGTATTACTTTTGCTGAAATCAATATGATCTACACATAACTGCTGTAAACTTACAGCTTTGTAAGAGCTGTTTGGGATATTTCTACTGATGCAAGGAGGAATTAAGTAATAAAACTTTAAGAATGAATTTTTTCTGGCAGTGTTCAGTCCATTCATGCTAAAACAGTTGTGCAGTCTGCATTGTCGTTGCTGTGGATTTTTCTCCCTTCAACAGTCACTGACTCAGTTCAGACTTATCAGTACAGGATAAGGAAGGTGACTCTTTCTGTCTTATAAAGAGAAAGCAGAGGTCATCTTTAAAAGCATGTTACTAACGATAGATTAATAAGTTTAGCCTGCGTTCACTACAGAAATTTAAAACTAAAACCCTGAGGATGTTATAGTTCATGTTATAACATGAAGCAGTTTAAAATTTCAATACCTTCTAGTATGTTTAAGTACCATTGTAACTTTCCAAATATTACTTTGATGTTAGAAGTACATTATGTGTATTGTTTTGTCTGTCTTACAATTCACGGTTCCTTATGTGATAAGCATGATCAAAACAATCGGAAGAAAAGTGCATTATTTTGTGCAGAGACTTTTGAACCAGTCTTTTGTGACTGGATTATGGTGTATTTTATAACAGATGAATTTTAACACTAGAATTTTCTGATTAGATTAGACAGGAAAATAATGTAATTTTATTGTAGTCTAGTATGTTACAAGACTGATAATTATGTAAAATTATAAATTGCTCCCTCCCAATATATTTTAGCCACTTAAACTTTATGTTTAGCAGCATCTATTTTTAATCTGGATTGTCCAGTGTGCATGTGATGCTTATGCGTATACATATGTATGTATAGATGACTTGATAGGAAACTTGAACGTTACTACTGTATGCTGCCCGTTAGAAACTCAGTCATAAGAATCTACTATCTACCTTTTGGGTTTCCCTGTAAATATGCAAAGCAGAGAACATTATTATCCTTTTTTATATATTAGGAAGTTAACACTCCCAGAAATCATGCCAGGGTCACAGCCAGGGCTATATGAAAAGACACTGTTCAAACAAGGGAAAAAGAGCACCCCACCAAAAACAAACAAACAGAACACAAACCACCACCAACAACAAAAACAAAAACACACACACGCTATACGTCTGACAAGCCATCAGTTCTAAGGAACAGGAAGAACTTAACTATAATAAAACTCAAATAGTCTATTTAGACACAGAATTAAAGACATAAAGAATTACTTTACTAGAGAATATATTGACAGTAGAAGACATGTAAAAGTATTTTTAACCTCATTATCCAGAAGGGAGCTACAAATTAAAAATGAAGATGAGATAATCATATACACTAGCAGAATGCTTTAAAGTACATAAAATGTTGGCATAGAAACGGAGAAAACAGATAATCCTCACACTGCTGGTTTGAATTTTAACACTGTACAGTTACTTTATAAAACTGTTTGTCAGTTTCTTTCCTTTTTTCTTTTGTGTAGGAGGTATCAAACCCAAGGGAATGTACATGCCAAATAACTGACCAACTATTGATTTTTTGATGCATATACGTAGACTTGATCTGGCATTTTCTTACAAAAGTAATTATGTCTTTAATATATAGCCCTTTCATTGCATTCTTAGGCAGTTATTGCCATTGAGAAATACTTCACAGGCATACAAAATTTATAGATGCATATTTATAGCATATTATTTACATATGTCCCCTGAACAATTATACGTTATTAAATGGGTGGTCAGTTGAACAGATTGTGCTATCTATTCCATAGAATAATTTCATCTATAAAAGGGAATAGAGGAAGCACCTATCAACATTTGGCAACAACTTAAATACATCTTTATTTTTCCTTTTTAAAATTTTATTACTCTCTTTATTTACATTTGAAATATTTTCTCCTTCCCCCATCCTGCTCCCACTGCCCCTGCCCTTTCACTAGTCTTCACTAATCTCCCTCACCACCCCATTGCCTGGCATTCCCTACATTGGGAAAACATGCACCCCCTAGACCAAAGACCTCTTACATAGATGCCACACACTGCTTTCTTCAGCTACATATGCAACTGGAGCCATGGGTGTCTCCATGTGTGCTCAGTATGGTGTTTTAGTCCATGGGAGTTTTGGAGGGTTTGTTTGGTTGATGATATTTTTCTTCCCATGAGGGAGGTTGCAACCCCTTTTAGCTCCTTCAGCCTTTTCTTTAGCACCTTCATTAGGGGGTCCCTGTGTTCAGTCTGCTTGTTAGCTGCAAGCATGCTCAGTATGACTCTTGGAAAGCCCGTGAGCAGGCATCTCCATCTGGTTCCTGCACTTAACTATTTTTTGTCATCAGCTATAGTGCTGATGGGTTTGGCGGATGCATATGGGGTGAATCCCTGGGTATGGCAGCCTCTAAATAATCTTTTCTTCAATTCCTGTTCTTTTATTTGGCTTTGTATTTCTTCCTGTGAATTTTCTTTTTTTAATTAAATAACTATATTTTAAAAAACAGAGATAAAAATACAGACTTTAAAAGCACTTTTGCATAAAACTATATGAGTATATATTTCTTGTCAGTACTTGATTTTTATTTTTTAAGGTTTGAAAACACATGAGTGTTTTTTCTCTCTGCTATGAGGAAATGAGGCATCCCCATTTTGACTTATGTTCTTTTTGAGTTTCATAAGGTCTGTAAATTATTTGTTGGGTATTCAGAGCTTTTTGGGGCTAGTATCTGCTAATCAGTGAGGACATACTATGTGTGAATTTTTGTTTCAGGGTTACCTCATTCAGCATGATACTCTCTAGTTCCATCCGTTTGCCTAAGAATTTCATGAAGTCATTGTTTCTAATAGCTGAGTAGTTCTCCATTGTGTAAATGTACTACAATTTCTGTATCCATTCATCTGTTGAAGGACATGTGGGTTCTTTCCAGCTTCTCACTATTATAAATAAGGCTGTTATGAACATAGTAGAGCAGGTGTCCTGGTTATATGTTGGAACATCTTTGCAGTATATATACAGGAATGGTAAAATTGGGTCCTCAGGTAGTACTATGCCCAATTTTTTGAGGAACCACCAGACTGATTTTCCAGAATGGTTGAACCAGATTACAACCCCACCAACATCCTCCACATCTTTGTTGGCATCTACTGTCTTCTGAGTTGATCTTAGTCATTCTGGCTGGTCTGAGAAGGAATCTCAGGGTTGTTTTGTTTTTGCATTTCCTTGAAGACTAGCTATTTTGAGCATTTCTTTAGGTGCTTCTTGGCCATTTGCTATTCCTCAGTTGAGAATTCTTTTTTTCATTCTGTAACCCATATTTTCTTTCTTTCTTTCTTTCTTTTTTTTTTTTTTTTTTTAACATTTTCAAGGTTCTTTATGTTTTAACTTTTTTTTTTTCAAGCAATGGTACCACATTTATTTTTTTCCCTTACCTAGATTTATTTATTTATTTATTTTTATTAACACCTTTATTTTACAAAACAAAGATAAATGTACAGATTTCAAGCATTTTTTTTGCGTAAAATCATACAATACAATTTTGTCAGTACTTTTTTTCAGATTTTAAAATAATTTTTACATAAATCTATATGAATAGTCAGTACTTGATCTTTTTAAAGGTTTGACAGTATGCATCGAAAACCCAATAGTTACAATAAGCACAAAGTACATGCAAAACAAAACGCAACATGAAAATAGTCAAAGTTTTCTTGTTGTATAAAGATTTTTTTGTTTTGTTTTGTTTTCTTTTCTTTATTTCTTGGACTTCCTACAGTCTGTGAGTTGTTTCTGGGGCAGTTCTGTTTAGGAAATTTTCCCCTGTGTCTATGTGTTCTAAGCTCTTCCCTACTTTCTCTTTTAATAGTTTCAGTTTGCCTGGTTTTATATGGAGGTTTTTTTAAATCCACTTGCACTTGAGCTTTGTACAAGGAGATAAGAAAGGTTAGATTTACATGCTGATTTCCAGTTGAACCAAGACCATTTGTTGAAGAGGCTGTCCTTTTTCCATTGAATATTTTTAGCTCTTTAGTCAAGGATCAAGTAGCCATAGGTGTATGGGTTCATTTCTGGGTCTTTAATTATGGTCCATGGATCTACCTGCCTATCTCTGTACCAATACCATGTGGTTTTTATCATAATTGCTTTGGAATAAAACTTGATGTCAGGGATGGTGATTCCCTCAGAAGTTCTTTTATTGTTGAGAATAAATTTCACTCTCCTAGGTATTCTTTTTTCCAGATGGATTTGCAAATTGATCTTTCTTACTATATGAAGAATTGAGTTGGAATTTTGGTGGGCATTTCATTGAATCTGTAGATAGCTTTTGGCAAGATGGCCATTTTTACAACGCTGATCCTTCCAATACCTGAGCATGTGAGATCTCTACGTATTCTGAAATCTTCAGTTTCCCTCTTCAGAGATTTGAAGTTCTTGTCATACAGATCTTTCACTTGCATCATTTTTTTTTTGAATTTTTGAGATCATTTAAGTATACTATCATATCCTCTGCAAATAGTGATATTTCAACTTTTCCTTTCTGACTTTTATCCCTTTGACCTCTCTTTGTTGTCTAATTTCTCACGCCAGGACTTCCAGTACTATATTGAATAGGTAGGGAGAGACAAGAAAGACTATCCTTGTCTAGTCCCAAAGTATTTTGTAGTCTTTGTGGCTATTGTGAAGGGTGTTGATTCTCTAATTTCTTTCTCACCATGTTTACCCTTTGAATAGAGGTAGGCAGTTGGTTGAGTTAATTTTCTAACCAGCCACTTTCCTGAAGTTGTTTATCAGTTGTAGGGGTTCTCTGGTGGAATTTTTGAGATCATTTAAGTATACTATCATATCCTCTGCAAATAGTGATATTTCAACTTCTTCCTTTCTGACTTTTATCCCTTTGACCTCTCTTTGTTGTCTAATTTCTCACGCCAGGACTTCCAGTACTATATTGAATAGGTAGGGAGAGACAAGAAAGACTATCCTTGTCTAGTCCCTGATTTTAGTGGGATTGATGTTGGCTACCAGTTTGCTGCATGTTGTTTTTACTATCTTTAGATGTGGGCCTTAAATTTCTGATTTTTCCAAGACATTTTACTTGAAGGGGTGTTGAATTTTGTCAATGGCTTTCTCAGCATCTCGTGTGATGATTGTGTGATTTTTTTTTCCTTTTTATTTGAGTTGTTCTATAAGGTGGATTATGTTGATGGATTTCTGTACATTGAACCATCCCTGCATCCCTGGGATGAAGCCTACTTAATCACTGTACCTGATTGTTTTAATGTGTTCTTGATCTTCAGTTTGCAAAGATTTTATTGAGTATTTTTTTCACCAATTCTCATGAGGAAAATTGTTCTAATGTTCTTTTTATTTTGTAGGGTCTGTGTAGCTTAGATATAATCATACCTTTGGCTTCATAGAAGAAATTGGGTATTGTTTCTATATTGTGAAATAGTTTGGAAAGTATTGGTATTAGCTCTGCTATGAATGTCTTGTAGAACTCTGCAGTGAATTCATCTGGTCCTGGGCATTTTGTGCTTGGGAGGCTTTTGGTGAAAGCTTCTATTTCTTTCGGTGTTATGAAAGATTAGATGGTTTATCTGATCTTGATTTAACGTTGGTACCTAATATCTGTCTAGAAATTTGTCTTATTCCTCTAGTTTTTCTAGTTTTGTTGAGTATAGGCTTTTGTAGTAGGATCTGATGGTTTCTTGAATTTCCTCGGTTTCTGTTGTTATGTCTCCACTCTCCTTGCTGATTTTGTTAATTTGGATACTCTCTCTTTGCTCTCTAGTGAGTCTGGCTAAGGGTTTATTGATTTTTTTTTTTTGATTTTTCTCAAAGAATCAGCTCCTGGTTTTGTTGATTCTTTGTATAGTTCTTTTTGTTTCTACTTGGTTGATTTCTGCTCTGACTTTGCTTATTTCCTGCCATCTACTTCTCTTGGGTGAATCTTCTTCTTTTTGTTCTAGAGCTTTTAACTGTGCTGTCAAGCTACTAATGTACACCCAAAGTTTCTTTATGGAGGCACTCAGAGCTATGATTTTTCCTCTCAGTACTTCTTTTATTGCATCCCACGAGTTTGTTTATGTTGTGCATTCATTTTCACTAAACTCTTAAAAAGTCTTTTATTCTTTATTTCTTCTTAGACCTGTTATCATCGAGTAGAGCATAGTTCAGCTTCCATGTTTATGTGGGATTTTTTTTGTTTGTTTTGTTGTTATGAAAGACCAGATTTAGTCCATGGTGATCTGATAAGATGCATGGGAATATTTGGATTTCTTACATTTGTTGAGGCCTGTGTTGTAACTAACTATATGGTCATTGTTGGAGAACGTATTTTGAGGTCTGAGAAAAAGGTATATTCTCTTGCTTTAGGCTGAAATTTTCTGTAGATGTCTGTTAATTACTATTGGTTCATAAACTCTGCTAGTTTCACTATGTCTCTGTTCAGTTTCTGCTTCCATGATCTGTCCTTTGATGAGAGTATGGTGTTGAAATCTCCAACTATTATTGTGTGTGGTGCAATATATGCTTTGAGCTTTACTAGGGTTTCTTTTATGAATGTGGGTTCCCTTGTATTTGGAGCATAGATGTTCAGGATTGAGACTTCATCTTGATATATTTTTCCCGTGATGAGTAAAAAGTGTCCTTTCTTATCTTTTTTGATAACTTTTGATCAAAAACCCATTTTTTTGATAATAGAATGGCAACTCTAGCTTGTTTCCTGGGACTATTTGCTTGGAAGTTTTTTTCCCCAGACTTTTACTTTGAGGTAGTGTCTGTCTTTGTCACTGGATTACTTTACCAAATGCAGCAAAATCCTGTGTACATATCCAGTCTGATAGTCTATGTCTTTTTATTAGGGAATTGGATCCATTGATGTTAAGAGATATTAAGGAATAGTGATTCTTTTCTTTCTGTTTTTGTTGTTAGTGGTAGACTTTTGTTTGTATGCTTTTCTTTTCTGTTTTTTTTTTTTTGCATGATTATTTTCTTGCTTTTCCTTGGTTGTAGTTTTACTCCTTTTGTTGGATTTTTACATCAAATGTAGGGCTGGAATTGTGGACAGATTTTGTGTAAATTTGATCTTGTCCTGGAATATCTTGATTTCTTCATCTATGGTAATTGAGAGTTTTGCTGGATATAGTAACCTGGGATTGGCTTTTTGTTTCTCTTAGGGTCTGTATTACTTCTTTCCATAATCATTTTGCTTTCACAGTGGCTTTTGAGAGATCTGGTTTAATTCTGATTTGTTTGCCTTTATAAATTATTGCTTTTAGGATTCTTTCTTTATTGAACATTTGGTGTTTTGATTATTAAGTGTAAGGAGAAGTTTCTTTTCTGGTCCTATCTATTTGGAGTTCTATAGGCTTCTTGTATGTTTATGGTCATCTTGTTTTTATGGGTAGAGAAGTTTTCTTTTATGACTTTGTTGAAAATATTTACTGTTAGTTGGGAGTCTTTGACCTTTTCTGCACCTATTATTCTGAAGTTTGGTCTTATTGTGTCCTGTATATCCTTGATGTTTTGGGTTGGAATCTTTGTGGTTTTTTCATTTTCTCTGACTGTTGTGTCAATGTTCTCTATGTTGTCTTCTGCCTCTGAAATCCTGTTTTCCATCTCTTGTAGTCTGTTGGTGATGCTTGCATCTATGACTCCTGATTTCTTTCTTAGGTTTCCTATCTACAGGGTTGTCTCTTTTAGTGATTTATTTATAATTTCTCCTTCTGTTTTAAATTCCTTTACCTGTTTGATTTTTTTTCCTGTAGTTCTTTAAGTGATTTTTCTGTTTCCTCTTTAAGGGCTTCTACTTGTTTACGTGTGTTCTCCTGTTTCTCCTATAATTGTTTAAAGGAGTTATAGATGTACTTCTTGAGTATCTCTATTATCATTTTTATGAAGTATGATTTTAAGACTAAATCTTGTTTTTCTGGTGTGTTGAGGTATCCACCACTTGCTATGGTAGGAGAGCTGGAATCTGATGTTGCCAGGGTGTTTTGGTTTCCATTGCTTAGGTTGTTGTGCTTTCCTCTTGCCACTGTTATCTGTGATTATAAGTGATCTTGTTTTCTCTGACTGGACCTTGTCTCTTCGGTGGGTTTGAGGGCCCATGGCCTCAGGAAGGAGATTGCTCTTTGGTGTTTGGCTCTTTGTGGGCAGGCAGTAAATTCTGATGGCAGTGAAGAGCGCTTGTGAGGCTGTTCTGGGAGTTCAGCAGTCTTCGTGCAGGTCCTGAGTCCTGATGACTGTCACCAGGCCCTCTCTCCAACTTAAATAAATCTTGAGAATATTTTACTGAACAAAATTATCCAATCTAAAAACCATTTGCTGTGTTCAGGATCATTTATTTAATGCTTTTTAAAAGACAATATTACCAACATGGAACACAGCCTAGTATTTGACAGGAGTTTGAAATGTAGATGATAGGCAGGTCGTAAAAAAGCCACACATAGTCTCCATGTTGTGCTAGCTATTTTTCTACCACTGTCATAAAATACTGTGAACAAAAGCAACTTACAGAAAAAAAGCGCTTATTTTAGGTTATGATTGAAGAAGAAGAGAGCTCATTCATGCAGAAAATTGAGAGTAGCTGTCATTAAAATCATGATTCCAAGAACAGCAAGCTATCTGACCATAGTTTTATCTATACACAGGAAGCAGGGTAAGAACAGGAAGTGGGCCAAGGCTACTGGACTCTCACAGTCAACATTTTATGATGTACTTTTCTCCAACAAGGTTGAATATGCTAAAGTTTTCATACCTTCTAATTATACTGACTGAATATCAAGTTCTACCAATTAACGATCGATATTCATATTACATGTACCTATCTGGGACAATTTTCATTCAAACTGTTATACATTTGGTGTTATCACTATGTTGTTCTCAACTGTATTAAAGTGCGGGAGCACTAGAAAAAGCAAAAACAAAAACAACCCCCCCCCAAAAAAAAACAAAGACAGCACAACAAAATTAGCTTTCTTTAGTACTCACTGGGCATTAGCATACTGAAAGTCTGTAATACTCTAGTCAAATTAATCTTGACCAGTTTATGTATATGAAAATAAAATTCTTCACAGTAGACATTAGCACTAAATTTTAGAAATGACAACTACCAATTACAAGCCAAGAAATGTAGTGTACACTAATTTAAGCTGCAATATCTTATTTAAAATAGCAAGATTGGGGGCTGGGATTGTAATTCCAGTTCTCAGTAATCATTGACCTCTTCTGAACTTAATGGGATAATCTGTATATGCACATGATCAAAGACAAAGACAGAAACAAACACACTAAAATCTTAAACAATAAAACCACTATTGTCTCTTTTTTTTTTTTTTTTTTTTTTTTTTGACTATGGACAAGTGCCTACCTGATTGACATCCTAAAGAGATAAGGACTGCTTTATGAGTTGCATGACTTAATGCATATAAAGGTAAATAAATCTGTATATTAAAGGAGCTCTTAACTCCTGGACAATCAAGACAGGGCTAGCAAAACCTACTTCAGCAACCACTTATCTGCCAAAATCCAACAGTTCATGTTGAGAAGGTTTGTTGACAGACATGTCCAGGACACACAAATCCCTAGCACCTCAATCAAGGCACTGCTTATATTACATTGGCCATAGTCATGTCTGGTGGTATTTTCTTGGTTAATGATTGATGTAAGAGGGCCCAGCTTAAAGGGGAGGTGCTACTCCTGTATCCCTGGGTTGTATCTCCCCACCCCCGAACCCCACCCCCACCAAGTAAGGTAAACAAACCAGAGAACAGTGTTTGTGATCTTTTGCTTCAGTTCCTGCCTCCAAGGTTGTTTCTTTCTTTCTTTTTTCCTGACTTCCTTCAGTGATTGGAATGTAAAAGTACTTTGCTCTCAAGTCTGCATTGGGTCAGAGTTTTATTATAGCCAGAGAAAGCAAATTAGGACATAGATTAGTATCAGGTATGGAATATTGCCTGTTGCTTTGGGGAAGATGGTGGAAGTGCTCAAAGCTTAATGTGTTTGTCTGTTTTTTTTTTTTTTTTTTTTTCTTTGTTGTTTTTTTTTGTTTGTTTTTGTTTTTTGTTTTTGTTTTTTGTGGGAGATGAGAAAGCAAGCCAGTAAACAGTGTTCCTCCTGGTCTCTGCTTCAGTTCCTGCCCTAGCTTCCTTTAGTGATGGTCTCCGACTGGGATATGTAAACCAACACTTTGTGCCCCACATTGTTTGTGGTCATGTTTTATTATACCAATAAAAAGTAAACCTGCAAAAAAGAAAGTGCAGGTGCAAGAACCTATACTGAGGGATTGTTTTATGGGATATTAACATTGAAAAACATCTGGGAAAATATTTGGAGTGGCTTGGAAAAAATATGAGGATAGATGATCAAGCCCACGTGGAACACTCTTTTATTATAGACTAGGTTCAGGACTCCCTGTCACTTGACTAGAACAGAATTACTGCTGTGGAAATAGGTATTCTGTTAATTATTCTTGTTTATGTTTTTAGTTCTTTATTATTGTTTTGTTTTTATAATTAGAATTTATAATTTCAATACAACTTTGAATTCTGATTATCAGTTAGAGAGCCTTCAATTATAACACGACATGAAGAATTTATGAAAAATTATTTTTCCGCTGTCACATTTTTTAAATTTAATTTCTTTAGTATCAAAGAAAGAAATAATCCTGTGTTAATTAATCTCTTACTTCACGTAAAATTTCTTTGTCACTATTTTCTTACAGTGCAGAACAAGAATTTACCTAGTGGTAAATAAAGCAAATAATTGTAAAATTATTGAAATAATTTTCAAGATGAAAATGTGTTGAATTTATAAGTAAATATCAGAACATTTTATAAATGTGACTTGAAGATATGAAAATGAATGGAGTAGATATTTGTATATCAACTCGCAAAGAGAGTTGGGAAGAACGTATTAGTATAATCAAATAAAAGTGTCCCTTTAAGTGGCTCAACAAGACAGAAGAGTCAATACAATATCAATCTATGTGGCTCATGCTAAACAGAGACATGGAGAAGTATTACAAAATCATAGGCACACAGTATCGACCTCTGCTAGAATATAAGCTCATTATATTTGAGTTAAGACTAGAAAACAAATACGTGGGACAGTGACATGGAAGGTGCCAAACCTTGGAAGGAACAATCCCAAGGTGACAATGAAGGCTCGAGAGAATATGCTATATTCATGTCAATACAGAACATGAGGAATTAAGAGGGATTAGCATGGATAACATGCTAAGTACTTTGCAGGGATGTAAACTGGCTTATTAGAACCCAGGAATCTAATGTACAGGCCAAATTTAGTGTTGCTCAAAGCATCAAAGGTCAAAAAAATTTGGACCTAAATAAAGTAGTAGGAAGAGAATGAGTCGGGTAGACATTGGTAATGTGTGCTATGATGTGAACACTGAAGACAAGGAGTAGACACAAGAATAACTTAATGCTGACAAGAATCTCTAATTAAACTCAATAGACTGAGACCCATGCATTTCTTTTTACTTGATTATTATAAGTCTGGCTTAAATGATATCATGTTTGAACTACTTTCTTGCTGACTCCAAGACTGAGTTAATGGGAGTTGAATGTTTCCAATGGTGGTACATGTCTGGAATCTCTCTTTATCAAAGAAATAATAATTTTTATAAATTAATACATTTTAAATTAATGTTTAAACCCATGCAGAACTATTTTGCTTGTTAAATTTAAATTTTTTTCTTTTGTAACTTTTTCTGGGAAGATGTTGAAAAAAGAAAAAAACATCTAAGCACTAACAAGGGGACGGTGGTGAAATAATTTAACTGAAGTGTTGTCTGTGAGACTGTTCACTGGATTGCATACAGAAGCATGGAAGACTGAAAGACAAGTGTATCACCCACAGAAGTTCACTTCAGCATGAATAAAGACCCATACAAGCTGTATCCCTGGATTTCTTCATAAGACATGTGGATAGTTAAGCTGATTGAAAAGTATTTATTTCCCAACAACTGTAACTACACATAAAACTCTTAAGGAAGAACCATGTGAAATTTTGTTTTTCAGGAACTCCTGAGATTTTTTTACTTTACTTCCTGAGCTACATAGATTTCTTCTATTTCGTGAGTCTTGGTGAGTTTCTCTCTTGCCTATAGAAAGTATGTTGCAATTTGATGAAAATCACTATAAAACATGTATGTGAGGTCTTGTAAGAATTAGGAAAATATGCTGATTCTTTACAGAGAATAAATGTGGCCATCTATGGAAGAATATTAAGATTCAAATAACTTTTCTAAGTTATCTCCAACCCTTTAGCAGGGCACCTTAGAGTTTGCTAACATGACTGTATTTAAGCCTATACTTTCCCCCAGTGTGATCACCCTTTGTCAAATGAAGAGAACGCACAACCATGAAAGAGGAGCGTTGTATCAGAGGAGGGTCCATGCGCAGAGAACTCCAAGTAGCATAAAATGCAAGCATTTTTCCTCAGCTGAATTGAACTGAGACAAATTGATAATATGTAATAATGATAATATCAAGAAAAGAGAGAACTCTTATGAACTGTTTATTCTTATGTCTATTTAACTCTTATAAACAGAATATTGTTGCTTTCCAGGATAAAAAGTTAGTGAGTTTTATCATGAAAAAGATCAGGATGTTTTGCTCAACTTTATCAATCATCTCTTGAGCCAGTGTGACTTCCATAGAAGTCTCATTGTAATAACTGAAATGAAAAGGGAGAGGAATAGTAAAAATATAGATTTAGGCTTACGTTTCAAATCACCTCTTTTTAGCTGCACCCTGAGATACTGGTCTGTAACAACAACTAATCAGGCTGAGGCAGGAAAGATTAAGATAGAGGCTGGCTTGGATAACCTAATGGGAACAGGTCAACAAAAATAAATACATGTTAAATATGGGCCAGGACTAGCTCAGTGGGAAAGTGCTTCTTAACATGGTGAGACTTCATATATTAAGTTTTAATCCCAGTACTGGAAAAACTTTTCATTCATTTTTCATCATGTAAGTATACAAGTAGACTAATACAAAAGTGTCTTTGCAAGGTATTTCCTTTTTTTCCCTTACAACTTTATTTAAAAAAAAGAGAGAGAGATACATGTACAGATTTTAAGAGCATTTTGGAATAAAGCTATATGAATATATTTTTGTTGGTACTTGATTTTTTAAAGTTTTGGTGGTATGCATTGAAATCTTACGAGTTACTATAAGCATAAAGTACATGTAAAACAAAAGGTAACATGGAAATAGTAAAGTTTTCTTGGTGTGTATAGATTGAACATAGTGATTTTTAAGTGCAAGGTATTTTCAAGTGTCTTTTCTTATTCATTCATAGGTTGTTATACTCTTTAGGACCTATAGAATTGACATAACAAAGGATAAATTAATTAATGCAAATAAAAAACTCATAAATTAATCCACATCACTAACTCTGTTAGCCCATTACACCAATACCTTATAGCAAAATTTTTAATATAAATTAATTTGACAGGATTGTTAGAAATATTAGTAGTACAGCTCAGAATATTGGTCCTGTGATTGCGAAGATATTGAAAAATTGCAGGTAACCTCATTTTGACTAGCTCTATTGAAAATTGAATCAGCTGATTAATACCTTATCTGACAACGTAGGATATTCTGTATCAATATTGTTTCTACTTTAGTGATAGGTTAAGATTCTATGGAGGTAATGTAATGCTGACTTTAAAGATGGACTCAGAAGAAAACCTAGGAATATTCAGAGAAAGCAATGGGCCAGTGTTCACTAGAGACAATTTTTACAAAACATTTGTACACTGGTTTTCTTTATTGCTATATAATATTACTCATAGTTTTTATCCTGGAAATGTAAGCCAAGTTTAGATACTTAGTGTTAAAGTGGTCATTAGCAGGATACACACTCCAGTAGTACATGTTTGCAGCCTTGACCACTGTGCTGTTAGCATGTGGGAAATAATTTGTGTTCTTAGCAAATCAGGAAGCTTCAAGTCTTTTCAGTTGGAAAATACATTCAAAAGTAATAGTCATGGTAAGACTCAGCCTACTCAAATCAAGCTGAAAATAAATAGAAATATTTATGGGAAGTCTTTGTCAATAAAACAAAACTATACTATAAACCAAATATCAGCAATGGGCTCTCATAATAAAATCATAAAAACCAGTTTTGTAATACCCTGAGGCTTATCATCTCAAACAGGAGGATTACAATGTCAAATTACAAACCTAGACCGGCCAACTTAATAAATCTCCAAATGAAAATAGGAGGCTGGAGATACTGGACAATTGCAGAGTGTTTAGTTAGCATACAAAATACTCTGGGCCCAATACCAAGTGTCCATCCTTAAACAAAAGAAAAAGAAATGAAAACAAATCACAAATCTACACATACATGGCAACTTAAATGATATAATTAAAAAATATATCCCATGTTCCCATTTTTAGTATAAATAAAATATAATGGTGTGATGAGGGTTGTATACAGTGTAAGAAAGTCTCAAAAGATACAACTTAGTTTCAATGTTTTCTTTTATATGTCAAAGCAACAGTGAATAAGGCAATCAGATACATCTAACATTATGAATTCTTTCTAGAAAATATGCTAATTTGTGTATTTTATTTGATGTGATTATTGTAAGTCTTGCTTAAATTGTATTATGTTTGAACTGCTTTCTTGTTGACTCCAAGACTGTGCTAATGGGATTTGAATGTATCCAGCAATAGCACATATGTGGAATTTCTCTCTATTATTTTGCTTGTCAGATTTATCTAAATAAACAAATAAATAAATATTAGTTATTCTATGTTTGAGAGAACTTATAGAATTTATCATTGATATCAAGTTTAGCTTTACCTTTAATAGAAGACCTATTAACCTCTCTTAGTAGTTCTCCAAATAAGTTAATTTCTATGTGTATTCCAAATTTGAAGATTATTGAATTATGGGAGCTGACCTGTTGGTTGTTTAGCACATAGATTGAGTGCTAGTAATTTTAAATTATTATATTTCATAATCAGTATGGGAACTATGAACATCAATTAAAAAAACTGCAACATTTCAGGTTATAGTAACTGAGTTGTTTGTGCTCCACCAATAACACTTTTGGTTTCATGTTTGCATTATCTAAGATTAGCACAAGAATGCATAATTACTGTGTTGACATTTTTTTCTGTCAATTTATCAGACAGTGCCTCCTAGTCATTTCGATTACATGAGCCAACAAAATCATTTCCAGAAATGCTTCAAAATAAATGCATAAGTAATACTACTGTTAACATTTTAAAACAAGTTAGCTCTTTTATTTTTTTTAATAGAAGACTATGTTTTGTGGATTCATTTAATTCATTTAATTGGCATGTAATCCAGTAGAAATAATACACACAAGTTAAATGTTGTTTTAATGAGCTTTTCAGCAAATAAAATATGTTTAATTATTATAATTGTATATTTTGTACATTTTAGTTCACTTAGATAAGCCATCTGTCTGATAGCTTTTTAATCTGTTGCTTGTAGTAACAATTTCTAGATTATGACTTTGTTTTGACTGTTCTTTAACAAAATTTTTTTAAGGATACAGTTCTAATGCATTACTGAAATATGAGGATCACAGTACAGTATTTCTCCAAAATTTAAAATGTGCAATTTTTAATGTTCAAATCATAGTAATTACAGCAGATGAGATGTATGTATGGACATATACATTTAGTTTGACATTTAATGAGCTTTTCACTTCTATAGAAAATAAATTGAGGTATTTTCTAGTTGAAACTCCACGTGAGTCTAGCCTAATGCTGAAACTAATATAAGAAAAAGTGGAAAAAAAACTTGAACACATAGGCACAGGGGAAATTTTCCTGAACACAACACCAATGGCCTATGGACTATGATCCACAGTAGACAAATGGGACCTTACAAAATTTCAAAACTTCTGTAAGGCAAAGCACAATTTCAGTAGAAAAAGATGGCAACCAGCAGATTGGGAAGGATTAGAACTTACCAGCATTTGAGATACACAAGGAATATTAAAATTAACTAGTGTGTTTTTATGAATGTGTGTGTTTTATTGGTGACTTCAGATAGATCTTGGGTAGGTGCACATTTGTGACACATCAGAATCACAGAGCAGGTTATTTAACTACAACTATAAAAGCTCTGGTTTTCTTTAGTCCTTTAGGGAGCATTATGAGCTCCTTTAAGATTTTATTAAGATTTTATACATGTATCTCTCTCTCTCTCTCTCTCTCTCTCTCTCTCTATATATATATATATATATATATATATATATATATATGTATATATATATATATATATGTATATATATATATATATGTGTGTGTGTGTGTGTGTGTGTGTGTGTGTGTGTACATGGATTGACTGTGAAAGAATAATATCTTGATTTATTGGCACAGCTGGAAGACCTAGACTTACAAACTTTCCTCTGACTGCAGCTTTGCATTTGTGGTAATTCATGCTTGTTCAAAGTTTGTCATCATGGAAACTTTTAAGAATACATAATGGCACTTCTGCATATAATCTCAACATATGTATATATATATATGTATATATATAGTGATAGTAATATTATAATTTAGGCTTTATCCAACAATTTTGGTATTATAGATCTGTCTTCCTTAATTTTTTTTTGTATTGTCCCTCACCCTAATATGGGCTTCCTGCTCCATTTTTCTGTTTTCTCCTTTATATTACCTATATTTCTGTCTAAAGGCAACCAGTTGCTTTATGTAACTCTGGTTTCTGAAGTCAGAATCAACAAACAGGATAATACTGAAGGGGAACAATCTAGTAGTGTCTTACCAAGATAATTACTGCTGGTAGCTAATAACTGCTGAGAAAGAGAATTAGTTTTTCTACTGGATGAGATCCTATTTGTGATCCAAATTGTTATCCTTGTGTGTTGAGTGTGTGTGTGTGTGTGTGTGTGTGTGTGTGTGTGTGCGTGCCCACGCACAAATAATCTAAACAATAATAAAAAGAAGCCATCAATTTGAGAGCAATGGTAAAAGTGGTTGGGAAGGTAATAGGCATGGGAAGAGCTGGAGAGATTAAGGGGAAAGGAGCAATTGGTATATCTTACTTAGAAATATAAACAAGTAATTAAAATATGTATAGTATCAAATTTTGTTTTTATGTTTATTTTACAAGACACAATGCAGAAAGATTACTCATTTTACATAAAAGATATGCTTTGTTTTCCCGTTGTTTATTTGTTTGTTTGCTTGTTTATCTACTGTCAAGTCACATAAAATGCCCGATCTTTTTCTCTTAAGATTGTAGCAGATTGGAACATGAATAAATATTCATTGGTAAACCTGCATTTGGAATTTTGATTAGCCTATGAACAATGGTCCAGGCAGATGGACTGACTGTGAAAGGGAAGTTTATCTGGACATAGTAGGAAGACTACAAGACCTAGACTTATAAAGTATCCTCCAATTTCAGCTCTGCATTTGTCTTAGTTTCATGTTTCTGCAAGGAGCTTAACATTGTGGAAACTCTTGGAAATATATAATGGATCTTCTGCCTATAACTACAATATTTTCATATGAAAAATAAATGCATTTATAAGAAAAGCCTTTGATATGATTAAATGCTACTTCCGTTTTCGAGTTGCACGTAGTAATATACAGATTGTTTTGCTTTCTTGTGTTCCAGTCCCACACATTATGATATATGCCTTATATATATATTTTAATTGTTGAACCAGAGATGTTGGTTACCTTTGCAGGAAGGAGAACATTGGCTTTGTCAGATGATGAAGGCATCAAAATGCCAACACACTTTCTAAGACCCACACTTTTATGAAGTATGCTTTTAGAAATAAATTTGGTTAAAAAATGAATTTGGTATATTGCCTTATGCCAAGCAATCCTAGGATGAAGTGGCAGCTACATCGGCAACCAAGGCATCTTAAAGCTAGTACAGTTTTTTTCCCATTTAAATTATAAATACTTGGATACCAATTATTCCGAGGAGCAGAAATCCTCAGAATTCTTCATCTTTTGTTAGATTATTCTCATTTATTTCTAAATGATCATGCTTATTACGAACAATAAGTTCACTAAATTTTAGTGCATTAAAACTGATGGTCGTTGTGATTGTTTTCCATCAAATCTGTACCGGTTGTATTCCCACCCAAAGTTGGCCAAGTCTTTCCAGCATCACTGTGAGCATCAGTTGTCATTGTGTTTTGTGTTGTTAGTGTGGGCATTCTGACTGGTAATACAAAAAAGTAACTTTAATTTGGATTTCTCTTGTGGCTTAAGTTGTAGAACATTTAAAAGTATTTTTTAGCTATTTGTAATTTTTCTTTTGAGTGCTTTAGTACAAAAGGCGATATTATAATTGGGTAGTTTACTTATATTAGTAAATTTTTGAGGTTTTTTTCTTTTATTCATTTGTATAGGCTAGATACTCCCTTCCAGATATATATTTTGTGAGGTGATTTCTTTTTCTTCACTCAAATGTCGGGTATTTTTTTTTTTGTGTGGAATTTTAGGTTTATGGGTTCCCACGGTTTGTTTCTGTTGACTGGGCTTAGCGAGATCCTATTCAGAAAGTCTGTCCCTTTGCCAATGAATTCAAATATATCATATCTCGTGCTGAAGTATGAACAGTTTGAGTAGAGTTCTTTGCTGTGTAAGATAGGAGAATACAGTCTTGATTTTTTTCCTTAAAATACAGTCTGCATTTAAAGCAGTGTTTTTAATTTTATTCCCATAAGGATTATTGTGGAACAATTGTAAAGTATTAGCAAGGTGTATCTATTACACAATAATATTAATCAACATTAAAACTTTCATAATCTGTAATTATTCCATGGTTACATAAGAATTTCCACGTTTATAAAAACATACAATAAATTTTTGGGAAGATAAGAAGGTGCAGGAAATACATAGGTTCAACATTCTAAATGTAACTATCTGCTTTCAGTTCAACATTCTAAATGTAACCATCTGCTTTCAGTAGCCCCAGTGGTTGAAGGTGCTGCTGTTTTCCTCCAATGACTCCTTACTTCAGTCAAATGTCATGTGGCCTTAGGGATGTGGCCTTGTATGTAGGCCTGTGTTTTTATTTCACTTGTATGTCTGCCTTAATTCAGGAACAATGCTGCAATTACTGTAGCACTATTGTTTAGCTTTAACAGGTACCGATCAATGCCCCTGTTTTTATTCTTAAGTTTGTTTGGGAGATCCTGGGTCTTTTGTGTTCACAAAGTGATTTTAAGATTATTTGTTTAATGTCTCTAAAGAATTCATTGGGATCTTGATTGGATTCCTGGACTTCTTTTGGTAGGTGAGATTTTACAATATTAATTATGTCAATTTGAGGCCTTTCTTGAGAGTCGTTTCTTCGGTGTTTTACCCTTCAGTATCTTGAAGTTTTTATTTTACAAGGTATTTATTTTCCTGTTTGAATTTATTTCCAAAATGTTTGATTTTTGTGGTTTAGATGATTACAGTGTTGCCTAATTTCATTTTCATGTGTTACTGGTAACAAGAAAGCTACTGACTTCTGCCTGTTAACTGAGTACGTTGCTAGTGCGCAGAATGTTTCTCACAAACATAAGCATTCACTAATAAAGTCTCTGATGTACATGATCTGAACGTCTGCATGGAAGGATGCTTTGACTTCTTCCTTACCTATTTGTATGGCCTTTACCTCCTCTTGTCTCACTGCTCTAAGACTCCAGGTGCTGTATTTAACAGCAGTAGATGAGAAGGGTCCCGACTTTAATGTAAAGGTTTTTTTTTTTTATCTGTTTTGCATGCTATTTGATGCGTGCTTGTCTATTGTCTTTATTCTGCTAAGATATGTCTCCTTCAACCTTAGATTCTCCAGAACTTTTATTATGAAGGCATTCTGGATTTCATCAAATGCCTTTTTTATATCTAATGAGATGATGATGAGAGGTACATCACTGAGTCTACTTTTTAAGAATTAGATATTTTATGTATTTACATTTCAGATGTTATCCCCTCTCCCCTTGCTACCTATCACTGCGTCTATTTATGTGAGAGATTATGTTCTCTGATACACATATGAGAACTGGTTTTACTACTTTGGGATATAAATGTGTTGTTCATACTTGATATTCATGTTGATCTAGAATTTGATTTGCAACAAATATGATGGTGTGTGCTATGTTCATGATGGAGATTGGCTTATAACTCTTTTTATTGCTGGTTCTTTATCCGCTTTGGTATCAGTATAATGCAGGCTTCACACAAGAATGTAGACATGTTTGTTTCTTTTGTATTTTATGGAGCAGGCTACCCAGCTCAAATAGATATTCTAAATGCCCAAGAACAAAGAACATACGGGTAGTTTCAAGTCCATCCAATATGTTTAAAACCACAAAGGTTAAGAGAATATTAGAGGGGTTGATAAGGAAAAATTTGGAGGAGAGGAAATTAGGGTAGTTTTAACTAAAATACATTTATGCACGTAAAACTTCTCAAATAATAAAAGTGGAATTAAATTTTGAAAAAATATTGTCATTAAATATGTGGTACTAACTACCTTTATTACACCATCATCTTTAAGAGTAAAACACACAAAAAGTGGAAAGGTCGAAAGCACACACACAGAAAGAGAGAGAAAGGGAAGCATGTATTATTTACAGGATTGTATTTTTCACAGCATATACAAAATTTTGTAAGCCACATTCAATTTTAGTGCAAAGGGTAAAACAGAGCTGATGTATTGCCTACTACATATTTTGGTAAGCTATAGTGTAAAACCAGTCAACAAGATTTATCAGAGAGAATTTTCTACGTTAGGTTCCACCATTTATGAACAAAAAATTAAAACTGAGAAATACAGTAACTTTTCACAAATTACAGAGAAACGACAAACTTTGGCTATTATCAGCGGGGGGAATTAGACTGACCTGGGAAGTGTGTTTGAGCTGGTGAACGTGAACATGCAGTCTTATGGAAGTGCCCCAGGACCTTAGTTCTTGTCATCAGGCTTTTGTGGCACCTGTGTCTTTATGTTTCACTTTCAGCAAAACCAGGTTCAGGTCTTAAGACAGATTCTGTGTTTGAACCTTTCTGGAAATATGTCCCGACTCCGGTGTCTGGAAGAAATATAAATCATTTACTTTACGATGATGCAGTTACAAAATATGAGCATGAACAGTTCTTAAGAGGATAAAGCTTTACAAATTCATCGTGTCTTTCTAAAACCAAAGATCCTTGTGTAAACAACATAGATTTTCTGAAGGCAGTAAAGAGTATATAAGTTTCCACCATCAAATACATGAATTTTTTTTCTAAATTTTTGGTAAGGACTAAGTGCTTAATATTGTAACCATTTTAATCATTACACACCTCTTTTTAAAATCTGATTGGGTTGTTTGGAGTCTATTTTAGGCAATGTACTTTAAATATAAAATGTATAAATAGTTCCTTGTGTATAATAAGGATATGTAGCAAATGAAACACAGAAAGTGCCTTAATTATTCACATTTCAGAGTATCCATGCCTCTCAAATTACATCTTTGTTAGCCTTTCCATCAAGAAGTTGATTTTCCTCACCCCTTGAGGTTTGATTTGCTACATAGAATGTTATTCTGAAATGTACCATTCTGCACATAGACCTCAAGAGTCCTGGCATGTTCTGTTCTTCTGAGTTCTGGCTGCCCTATTAAAGTATGCCTGAGCCATCTGAGAGAAAATGCCTCCTGGAGCAATAGTCCAGAAGTTCAGTCTCGTCTCATCCACCAGCTCAGGACATAAGCCTTCTTGAATCCCATTGAGCTGGAGGAGATCAGGGGGACTTCTCAGCTGGCCCTACAGTCTGCTTATGCTCCCCAGAAAAGGACACAGATGTCATTTACAGCTGCCCTGTCCTGATAGGCTCTGTGACATAACAATATCTGGGTGACATCATATATAACCACATGAGGTGGCAAGTGGTCATTACTGCTATTAGTATTTCTACATGTTATCACTTATCATTATGTATACGTAGGAACATGTTTTTGGCTTATATTGCTAAGTAACTGTTTCCAAACTTCAGAGAACCCAGTGCCAAATCAACCTGAATCAGCAATGCAGAGATAACTGGAGGAATTTGTGTTGTGTAAGTGTTGGAAAAAGTGAATGCATTAGATGTAAGGTTATGGCTTATCCCACTAATTTTGATAATTGCAGAAATTGGGAGATTGTCCTCTCCTAGATAGACATATACCCTGAGACTGTTTTATGCTCTAATCATCAACTTGGCAAATGACATGTTGAAGTATAAAAGCCCTCTTTTTCTGTTCTCTTCCCTAGTAGATTGTGAATTTCATGTGATTTGAAATATATCCCCTGGGAAACCCCATTAAAAACAATCAAAACTTTTATTGTGACCTTGGCAAGATGTTTGATGACACTGTAAGAGTTGATTTAAAATAACTTCTCACTTTTCATGACGCAAGGCATTACCTCCTTATTATGTGTTTATCCAATTGCAGTCACAGTGGGCCACTTGCTCCTCATTTGGGCAACTCCTTCAGTGAAAACGACAGGGCATTTTGCTCATTCTGCGCATGTTTACCATTTAGGCAGTGTTTTCCTGAATGCAGAGCACACTTAAGCAGCGACATTTATGTATGAAGCTACATCCTCGTCCGATAACTTTCTCAATCCCAGGTATGCATGAGGCGCTGCTTTAGATAAGAGCACGCTCCTTCGCTGCAATCTTCTTATTAAATTCACTTTCTTTTCAAGAAGCTCTAAAGACGAAAAAGCACTCCTGATGTTAAATATCATTTAAATATTATATGAAGTGCTTCTGAAGTGTTACATTTGTGAATGGTAGGGGTGCTGAGAGGAGGAGGAAGGCAGGGGAGAAATGAATAAGGGGTTGTGGGAAGAGCAGAAGCAGAGGAAGCAGGAAGTTACTCTTTGAAGGAAAAGATGAGAGGCAACTTAAGTTTTGGACTACACCTTTGACAGTTTCTAGCATTTTTTCTCTGCTTTCATCAGGGGCTTAAGAAAAAATAAGGAACCACGAAGTAGGAAGAGAAAATACTCAATACCCAAAGAAAAACAATATATTGGAATATAAATTAAATGTTTGTTGACTGCCTGCTCTCTGTGCTCAGAATATCAGCTGACTAACTAGGTTACATATCTGTTATCTTTTTACCAAGTGTCTCCCCTTACTGAGTCAGTGATTTATGCTCAGAGTCTTGTGTCTTAAGCCTTAGCCTATTTTCAACCTGACCCTCACCTATATTTTTTGGAGCAACAGGGCAATGATGAAATGCATTACAATGATGCCATAATCCTGTCAGCTTGTCAAGTGAAAGCCCATGATCTCTCTGCATGTAGCCTCAGGTTTTTCATAAAAAGGCTAACCAGGGAAAGGGAGATATAAAATCATAATGTTTTATATAGTTTTTCCACAATGTCTGTTTTCTTATTTGCCCTTTCCTTCCTTTGGTTCTCTTTTTCTCTTTGCTCCCTCTCTCCCCCTTTCCTCTTTCTTTCATTATTCAGTGAAGGATCTCTTTGACACAATCATTTCCTGGATCTTCCAACAAAATATATTTTCCCTCAGCTGTGTGGATACTTATGTGTTGTTGACTTTTCAATTTTCTTTTGGAAATAGAAAGATAGCTTTACTTGACATTGTAGCTTCTACTTTATCATGTACAAATACATGTTCATATTCAATTCACATTCTTACTCTCTTTCATAAGTGTGTATTCATGCTTTGTTTTGCATTTGCTTTTGTCCTTATGGGAGGCTTGGTCCCATTACTCTTATGTAGATAACTTTGCTTCTACATACCCAGAGTAGGTGTCACTTTCTACTGGTTTATGGATGGATGGCGCTGGCTGTATATTTCTATTTTTTGCATAACTGCTGCTTTCAGCACATTTGATGTCCCTTGCTTAATCTCTTTCTTTGAAGAAATGATTTAAACCAAAACATATTGTATATTTAAGAATACTGAAGTAGAGAGGGTGACTGGGAGAGGGTGCACCTTCTTGGAGACAAGTGGAGGGGAAGGGGGGATGGGAGCAGGGTGGGGAGAAGGGATAGCATTTGAAATGTAAATATGGAAATTATCTAATAAAAATAAAAAAAATAACAAAAGAATATGAAAATTTACAGGATGATCTCTAAGACAGATGAGCACTCTATTCAAGTCTGTTACTGACTGACTTGGAATTCATGAGTGAAAGGTGAAAAAGAAATAGTTTCATAATAGGTGGGAAAGATGGAAAAAGAAAAGGATACAGAGAAAAAATTATTTCTTCACTATGTTGTGTAGGTAGTGGGCATAATGCATAAACTGAAGATCTTCTAGTACAATGTTTTTATTTATTCTCTGATTTTGCCATTGGTATAAATTTTGTTTGGTATGTATTATCTCTTTATTTGAGGACCTAGGCAACTGGTAAGCTCATGATATCCCATCTTCAGACTCTTTATATTCACATCTCTATATCTTTGAATTCTAGCCTGGCCTCTCACTCAACATTAAATTTTCTTTTCCTGGCAGTTTTGCAGCAGCTCATGTCTGAGCCTGGACTAGGTATCTTCTGTGTATATCTGGCCACTCTTGTAGATTATGTATATTAATCTTCACTATACATATTAACAGTCACTTGATAGGCTGATATGTCTGAAGATACCCACATATTTCATATAGTTCTTTCTAAGCAATACATCACTCTCAGATATATGACTCTGAATGTTTTAAATTCAAAATGAGTCACATCAATACTTTTGATTTCCTGGAGACATGAACCTGCAAAGGCAGTTTAAGTGCCTTCACAGAAAAAAAAATGTCATTGTCAATGCCAAGTGAAGGTTGTAGTCAGTGTCCCATCTGAATTGCAAGGAAACCATTGCTGATTTTCACAGTAGCCTCGTGAAGTCAATGCCTTGGTCCAATTTCCTATTTCATCTCTACCACAAATCTACTCGTCTCCCTTTGTAGGTGAGATCTACACTAGACACATGTATCTACCTGAGAAGACAAAGCAGAACAGATTTTGTGGGAGGACTTGGGGTGGATGGGGTGGGAATAAGAGGGAACAGATTGCGGAGGGATGAATACACGGTGACCGTTCTGGGAGACATAACTGAAATAGGTGGGCATTTAAGATGTGATGTGACAACCTACTGAAATGGAAACCCCCTGGTACCTATGCAGTTGACCCAAATGAGTACACCTAGTAATGGAGGATATCCATTCTATAACGAGGCTAGGCTTCTAGTGGTAGAACATGGACATGAATCCAGCCACAAAATGTAAAACCCACAACCTCTCCTGCATGCAAGATGCACAGGGATTATGGTGGTTGAGAACTAACTTGGGTAACTGGCAAATGAATGTTCGATTTAATTTGAGGCCCAAGCCATGAATGGTAGCCCATGTTAGCAATGCCTGCAAGACCAGATTCCAAAAGCTTTTGGCTCTAAGACTCTGCTGTTAATAAACAAGCTCCACTCAGAAACAGCACATCAAAGGTACACACAGTCACAGCCACAGCCAGACAGCCAGAGAGTCAGACACACTGTGAAGGGGGGGATAAGGGGAGGGGCAGAAGAGAAAGAGGGGAAAGGGAGAGTGAGGAGAGAGAGGGAGAGAGAGGAAGAGGAGAGGGAGAGTTTTATAAATTGTGCATAAATTTGAGGAGATGTGTTCTAAAAGCTTTTTGAAAAAAATACATGACCACATAGGGTAGGCAACCTGAAGAAATAACGCTTCTGAAAGGTTTGAGATTTGATGTTGGAGAGTAATTAAGAAAGAATAAGCAACACAATGCACTTGGCTTGTCATTTGCCTACTAAAGTGTGTTTTATTTTAGAATTACTGGTTCCTGGTCCAACAAGTAATAAGGTAATAACCTGTATAAAAACAACTTTTATTGGGCAGATGTAATTGTCATATTATTGGTTTACTGCTGAATAAACTCACCCTTTCTGGCTTTTTCTGAACTCTGGCTGACTATTTCAACTCAATTGCTCTGGTCCAACTCCTCTCCAAGCTAACTGATTCAAACTAGCTTCTCTTGGTTTTTGACTGAATTTCTCTGCTTGGTCTCAAACTAACTCTGGAAGTCTTTTATACTTGTGGATTCCTTTTATTCTCTTGTTTCCTCTCTGCAACCTTTTCCTGGAAACCTGTATCAGTAAAATTCCCTCCCTCCATCCATTCCTTTCTCCCTCCATTCCTCTCTTTCTCCCTCTATTGTTCCCTCCCTCTCTGTATTCCTCCATCCCTCTCCCCATTTTGCCCCTCTCTCAGATGCTCTCTTAAGTTGCTCTCTTTCTTCTCTGCTCTCTTGAGAGTTGACTATAATCTATCTCTGACTCACTCTGCCAATCTTTCTCTGATTTGTCATTTGTCTGCCAGTCTATTTGATGTCACTTTAAAACATGGCTTCTTCCTGCTAGAAACTAATCTTACCTCTATTATTAGGGATTAAAAATGCATAATGATGATATTCCAGCTAGAGTGATTAATGTTGTCTACTAGGGGTGTGTCTCCGTTATAGTCAGAACATACTGTAGTACAGGGCATGACTGCATACTGGCCAGAGCAGCTACATTGCTAGATTAAAATCTCGCTATAAACCTGAGGCCAAAATAATGTCTATAAGAAATATGGTATGAAAGAATATACATTTTCTCAAAGATACTATTGGAACTGTTACATAATTCCTTTAGGCAATATGCCTATAATGTGTATCTCTTATTCATGATTATCTTCTTCCATGGATTTTTAGTTTTGAGTAGAATTCAATATAACAGAACCTACAACTGTATTGAATAATTGTTTTTAACTCTCAATCTTGATACTGTGAGGGTGAAAAGAAAGAAAAATATCTATATCCTCACTGATTCTGAGATGAATAAAAAAGTTCAACTATGAGACTCTCCTTGTTCAATAGCTTTTAAAAACTTTGTAATGTTTAAATTTATAAACTATGCTTTTCAATAAGGTATTGAATTTTATTGCTGGTTTTAAATGTGCCTTGATTGAACTTTAAGTTTTGAGAATAAATTATTACAGAACTTCAAAAATAGTACCTTGACAATAATAACTTCAAAATATAGTGTGGACTTTTTTTAAAAGATCTGCTTTATTCTATATTTCAAAATATTGTTTATTGCAATTTATTTTGGGAATATACTTCCAAACAACCCTTGCATATTTTTTACAGTATTCATTTGCAAAGCAGTGAAGAGCACAGATAGATGCTTCAGGAAATAAAGGCTGACAATGGGAAGAAACTGAGCATTGCACACAGCTCGAAGCTGGTTTAAGGGTTGTCTAGTTAGAGTGAGAATATACATGTATTCTAAGAAATCAAACTAACTGGGTGTCTTATTGTGCTCAAAAGCTATCAATAAATTAAATCATGCTAAGGTGACTGAATATGTTACAAAGTTACACAGATGTACCAAAAGGAGACCTAATAATTTTAGGCTTAATAATATTAGTAATAAATTTAGGCTTAAAGTATTAAAGAAATGTATATCAAGTCATTATTAAAGAGGCAAAAATCAGAATATTTTAACAAGTTCTCTGGCCAAAAGTTAGGTAACTTCCTGTTTCTAATCTGACTCATCAGCGTCTGACTCCCTTTTTTTTTTTTTTTTTTTTTGTCTAGAACTCATGATAAGTATTTATGATAGCTTTAAACTCAACAGAATTAAATACTTATTGTAATGCCAATTGTATACTATTGCTCTTCCCTAGAATACATGATAAAGACAGTGATTATTCTACCACACTTAATATCCTTGTCTTGTCAATCCATGCACTTATAAATGTTCACTGATTAATTATTTTTAATTTATTTACTTACAGTGTATTTTATTTACCGTGTATAATTAATATACATTGATTAATTGAATTAACAAATGCTGGATAGATATATAAAAGTATAGACTGTAGATTAAAGCTATAAACATTGAGAAGTGGGCTTAGAATAGAAAAACAAGGAGAAAAAGAAAGGCGCTAAACAGAAGGGAAATGCTAGAACCCAGAGAGAGGTAGAATAATGGTGGACTACTATAAAACTCGGAAATCATTTGTTAAGAGGCATTTTAGAGCTTAATAACAACGTACAGTATTTATCTTTGAAACATAAACTCAGCCCAATAGTGTCAAATTGACATTTGAAATTTTGAAGTCTTTTGACCATGTGGAATTTAACATTTAAATATGGTGTTAATGAAATTAACCCATTTTAATGTCCACATAAAAATGTAAGAAGACCAAGAACAAATAAGAAAACTTTATTTTGTGGAAAGTGAGATAGAATTAGCATCACAAACGTTTGAAGAATGAGCTGAAAATATAATTAATTATATAAAATTAGTTTCACCACTAGCAGCAAATACAAAATTTTGAGCCCTGGGAAATTACACAGTTCAGTGAGTTTCTTTCACAGTGTTTACATAAAATTCGATACAGGACTTCAGGTGGGATCTGACAAGGATGTGACCCGAAGTTTCATGTTATCGGGAGAGAAAACTGCAGTAGAGGCATGACGCAGGGCAGAAGAGTCATAGCATTGGTCTTTCCTTGTCTGTGGTGTCAAATGCTGTGCCAAGCTGGGAATGTATACGTTGTATCTTTAAACTTTCAGCTCTCTTACGTAAGACATGACTTATTGTAAATGTCGGTGATACTTCAGTGCGCATGTGCATGTTTCCCAAGTATCCCACAGGAGGACTCCATGCAACCAGATGCCATGGAACCAGTTTCTACTGTTGCTGTTATTTTGTGCTTTTGCTTTCATGTTTATGTTAATTCATTTTACTTGATTTCATGCTTATGAACGCGGTTTTGCCATGTCTTTTAACTGGAAGAAACAAATAACCTCTTTGAAATCTGTCCCAGTGCACCCGGAGCTGCTTCCTTCACCGACTCTCATTTAGTCAAGTGATGCCCACTTTTATCAGCTGCACACAGTCCAGTGTGGACCTGGACCAGCTGACTGACTTCTTGTAAAGGTGCCACACCCTTTTCTAGCTGCTCAAAGATTTTTATAGATTCAAATTCCTAGTTGTCAGTCAAGTGAAAATTCTGCCTTCGGGGAGTGAGGTTGTTGGATAACTTTACTTCCTTTCTGCTCCTGATTCTTTTAGTCTGTCAGAATGCATAAAAAAAGATTATAAGCCTTGCAAGAATTTTAGTTTCATTTGTAGAACATCTGTCTTCTTAACCTGACAATTGTTTCATATTTCTGCCTTTTCTACCAGCTCTCTCTAGCCACCACAGTTTTTACAAATCAATTACTACATTTTAAAATATTTTCTTACATGTTAGGTTTTCTGCAAAAAACATAATTAAACTCTTGTGGGTATAAATTTAAGGACAGGCACACAAATTAAGGACAATTTACATAATATATCATATATATATATATATATATATATATATATATATATATATATATATATATATATATATATCCACTTAAGGATATTGAAAGAAAATCCAGTACTGTCAATCCTTCGTGTGTGTGTGTGTGTGTGTGTGTGTGTGTGTGTGTGTGTATGTGTGTGTGTGTGTGTGTGTGTGTGTGTGTGTGTGTTGTGTGTTAGTGCACACATGGGTAAGATTTTAGAATAGATACACTAAACAGAAATGGCAAGTAGAACAATTTTCAAATTGTGTCAGTTTTTCCTGTCACCCTCCCTCTTTGTCCTTTTAGTGTTGATTCTTGCAAAGTTCATGTGTTTCTGACACCATCAGGATAGGCCTGTTAGGAGGACGAGGGAGCAATAAAAATGAATAGCAATAACTCATGCTGATTCTTAGAAGCAAGGAGCTATTTGGTGAGCAACTTCTCAGGCTGCATGTTCTCTTATGTAAAATAATAATTATTGGAGTTAGCCAATATTTATTCTGTACATATTAAATATGATAAATGTAGAATTTCTTAAATTTCTGGATGTTCACAATATCTTTCCTTCACTGAGGATTTTAGATGGAGTATGTACCTAGCAAGGGATGTGCACAAAGCCTGGGCCACAGAAGCCTTCTGAATGTGCAGGTCTTCTGTCTGACACTGAGTGCCCTGTTTCCAGCATGAAGCAGGCAGTTGGGAGTGGGGTGGAGCTTAGTGGAAAGAAATACATGAAATGTTAAAGACTGATAAATATGTGAAAATACAGTTTTGTTTAAAATCCTTCCTTCTGTATTCTCAAATACATATTTGAAATTGTTTCTCCAGGACTTCTGATCTTAACGCGTGGTTATGAGTAGGCTCCAACTCTCCTGAGGTAGGCCAAAGTCAATGCTAATCTTCAGTACAATTGATTAAAGCATTTAATAAAACATATAATATAAAAACTATAAATCAGGGGTTTCTTCACAGGACAGAAGTAGGTCTCTGTAAGTCATTTTCTTAATAAATATTTCAGTAACAGAAGATAGCGATTTTCCCCCACAAACAGTGATCTCAGAAATGAGAGTTGTGAAAATTATACTGAATGGCTCGGGCAAATAACTGAAACACACTCTCAGTGTTGACTGGGTGAGTAGCTCTTGCAACTTCAATGCTGTTCTCTCTCTTTCACAACCACCACAGAACTGTTTTAACCTCGTAAAGTATCTTAACATTACCCAAAAATGTTGATTGCTTAAATTGTCAGTTGATCTGGGCTACATACTGAAAATTTAGCCAAAAGCAAAATTATTAAGCAAAATTGTTTTCCCTTTGGACAATCTCATCTGCTATTCACATGTTTCTCTTTTATATTAATTATTAATTAATTAGCAAATTAAATTTTATGTTTCTATGCATATATGTGTATTTTCAACATATGTACCTGTGTGTGGGGTTACATGGACATGCATAAGTGAAAGAAGCATGTCAGATTTCTTAATCTATTATTATCTACCTTATACTTCTGAAACAGGTTCTCTTACTGAATCAGGTTCTAACCTGGTGGCCAGAAAACCCAACTAGTTGCCTAGTCTCCAGCCCCAACAGGGAAGGAGTTACCTGTACTTATAGTCATCCTTCCCTTTACACTTCATCTTATGTATGTTTCTTTAAAGCTATTTTAATGGACAATGGATTTTGTTGTGCAAATGCTGTTATTGTGGTTTGCCCTGCACTCAGCCCTCTCGGGTCTTCCACCCTCTTCCCAAGCAGTTGTGCACTTTTTCTGTCTCTCTCTAGAAAACCTGCATCCAAGAATGATAAGAGGAAATACAATAAGAAAAACAATAATGAACAAATCAGATTAGGATAAAACAAGAAAAAAGAGCCAAAGAGAAACACAAGAAAAAATACACATGCAGAGACACACTATTCACACACACACACAGAGCAATCCCACCAAACGTGTTAGGCAAACAAGAAAAGTTCTGCCATAACATTGTGAAAAAAGGCTGCTGAGTTTGTTTATGTTGTTCATTTACTATTGAGCATAGATCCTACATTTAGGAGCACTTTGTTTTTCCAATGATACTTTTTGGAGTAAACTATTTTTTTTCATTTTTCTTGTTTTTAATTAACTGGGTAATTAATTAATTATCATTACATCCTGTCCTCAGTTTTTGCTCTGCTCTGTCCTCTTCTCCCTTTGTCCCACTGTTTGTTCCCCTATCCTCTCATCTTTTCCTGGCTTCTCTTCAGAAATGGAAGGCATCCCATGGGTATCAGACAAGTAGCAGTAATAGGACACATCTTGTCCTGTTGAGGCAGGCCAGTATGAGCAATAGTTCCTAAAGACCAACAAACAGCCAGAGAAGGCTCCTGCTCCTGCTGTTAGGAGACACCACGATATCACAAGGACACCTGCAAACAAGATCTGTTTTTTTTTTTTTTTTTTTTTTAATTGCCTAGTACCACTGTAAAAGGCACCCCAGGGAGCTCATTGACCATTTAGGTCACATAACAGAAGGCAAAAAGATGTTCATCTGTGACATAGGAAGCAGGCTCTGGTAAGTCTTTCTGGTGCCTGAAGTTTGGGCTTCACAGACTTTGGAACCAGGAGACTCATTTATATTGTTTGCTAATACAATAGTCTGAAGGGTCTGAGAGAAATGACATTAGGTGTGTGTGTGTGTGTGTGTGTGTGTGTGTGTGTGTGTGTGTGTGTGTGTGTTTGTGTGTGTGTGTGTGTTTGTGTGTGTGTGTGTGTGTGTGTGTGTGCTTTCTATTTCCAGATGGTTAAAGTTGTGGTTTATTCAGGCTGAAATATTAATAAAGGCCAACCTCATTATGGAAGGCATGTGCTTTACTCATTTTAGCCCTTTAAGTACTAATTTCATTCTAAAGCACTCTCACAAAAACACGCAGGTTGTCTGAACATATACCTGGTTATCACATGGCTCAGTTACCGACACATAAAGTTAACCAGCTATGGTGGTTTGAATGAGAATGGCTCCCATAGGCTCATTTATTTTAATATTTGGTCTGCAATTGGTTTCTTTCTTTATAATAGCCAAATTAAACTAAAAACAACATAGATGTCCCTTAACTGAAGAATAGATAAAGAAACCATGGTCCAGTTATACAGTGGGATACTATTCAGCTATTGTTGGAAAAGACATTATGAAATTTTCAGACAAATTAAAGAACTATAAAAGATCATTCAGAGGTGTGTATCCTAGACTCAGAAAGCCAAACATAGTATGTACTCACTTATAAGTGGATATTAGTTGTACATGGTAACCAGGCTACTATCTACAGATCTAACAAAGCTAAATAACAAGAAAGTCCTAAGAGAAGATGCTTGAATTTCATTGAGAGGACGAAATGAAATAAACATCGTAGATAGACTGCTAAATAGGCTTGATCGGGAAGCGGGTAGGGACAAACCCAGGAGGGATGAAGTGGAAGGAACTGAAATCAGAGGCACTGCTGGGACAAGCTAGAAACCGTAGGTAGTAGAAACTACAAGGAAAAGTTTAAGAGTGGCCTTAGCCAAGACTCCTAGCAATACAGAGCCTGAACTGACCATGTCCCATAACCAGACATGCTTTCCTATGAAGGGATTGAAACACCAACTAGCCACAAAAATTTCTACCTACAACGTGTCCTGCCTACATGACATTCAAGAGTAAAGATGGTGTGGAAAGCGAGGGAGTAGTCAGTCAATGACTTGTTCAACTTGAGACACATTCCCTGAGAGGGTGCCTACCTCTGATACTCTTAATGGTGATTCTTCTCTGTTAGCATCAGGGGCATCACGTGACTGTCCTCAGCCTTCATGCAGCAACTGATGGGAGGAGAGGAAGAGACCCACAACCAAACTTTAGGTGGAACTTGGGCAATTCTGTGGAAGAGGAAGATAAATTGTAGGAGCCACAGGGGTCTAGAATTCAAAAAGGTCTCTAGAGAATCAACTAATCTGGGCTTATAGGAACCCAAGATTTTAAATTCCTACCAGAAAACATACATGTGGTTGACTCAGGTTCTCTACAGACATGTAACTTTTCAGAAAACTATTTCTTTACTTGCAAGTGGTTATCAATTGAAGATAATTCTGGGTCAGGATTAGCAACTTGATTCTCCTTCTCCTTTCAGATCTAGGATGCTTTCTGGTGCAAAAACATATAGGTCTTGTGCATGCTGATACAGTCTCTGTGAATTGTTATATACACCAGCCCTGTTGTGTCCAGAAAGCCTTAATTCCACAGTGTTTTTCATTTCCATTGCTTCTTAGATTCTGTCCATCACTTCTGTAGAATTCACTAAGCCCCAAGAAAAGGGATTGTTTTGCTTTTTAATTTTTTAAAGTGTTTCTTGAGACTTTGTGTCACAACATGCAGCCCAACAGCATTCATCTCCCTGTACCTTTGCATCTCTCCCCTGCCCTTGCTTCATTTCTATTCCCAAAAGAAACTTAAAAATTAAAAATAAACAAAGCATAAAAATCACCTAGTCCTAGAAGCCGTTGTATGTCACAGTGTATCCCACAGTAAAGCCCTCTGTCCACACATCTTTGCTTAGGATTTTTTTTTTTTTTTTTTTTTTTTTTTTGGAATGAGCATTTGTCTGCTTTTACACCTCTGACTTCTGCTACATTATCAATTCTGGATCCTTACCAGAACTCCTTTCAGTTATCTTGTTGCTCCCCTATGTCCTGGCGATGTACAGCTGTGGATCTGTAGAACAAGCCTCTTCAGACATTCCAACAGTTCATAGATGAGGTATATTTTGAGTTTAGCCAACTTAAAGCACAGAATCTGGGCCAGGAGGGTAGCTGACATTGTCCATCTGCCATCTCTCTCCTACCTGGACCTTCAGGGCCTCCTCCCTAGCACTGCCACAGACAGAGCAACCAATGTTACAGGTAACAGGTAACAGGAGGCTGGGGCATCCCTGGAGAGAATGGATTTAATGGATACATTTTTATATAGGTACGGTGTTCCTGAGATCTCATTTTTTTGCATGGTCTCTGGCTGTGTGCCTCTGTATACAGGAGGAAACTTCTGGGATAATGTCTGAGCAAGGCATTGGTCCTTGATTATAGCAGAATATCATTAGGATGTATTGCCATTTTTCTTTAGAAGAACAGTAGAATTTGGTTTTCCACTATTTCCATGGTCTAGGTGTTTTTAGGTTTTTGACAATCCAAGCAACACAGGGTAAGAGTCTGTTGATAAATACAATGAGATATTGATTGGGTACTCCCACACGCTTTGTGTGACTGTTGCAGCACTGTATTTTGTAGATAGTGTATATTGTAGATGGAGGGTTTGTAACTTGTTTGAGGTTTACTTTTTTTCTTAACTAGAGGGGAGAGTATTTTCTGCTATTGTGGACCATAGTCTCTAATAGTGAAGGTGCTAGCTAGGTACCAGTTCAACTTTTCCGTGTTCAATAACTTTTGTAAGCATTGTCTTCAGAAACAGGGGCTTGCTATCAGTTTTTGGAAAGCTACAATAGCCTTGGCAATAGCCTAGGTGATTTGGGTTTTCACATAAGACCTCTTTAAGCAAAACCTGATCAGATGCATCTCAGTTCCAGTACTGGACACTCCAGTTTGTAATGAGAAATGTACACTTGGGCCCTAGTCTCCTCCATTATTTGGCAATTTCATCTATATTGTTTCCATATCTGTAAATATATGAAGAAGCTTCTACTGTTGTGGGTTCCCATATTGTTCTTCAATTAGTTGTCTCTCCCTCTATTCTCTCCCTCGCTCTTGTGTTCTCACTCCGCTAAGTCTGATCCTCCCATACTAGTCACTTCCCTTGTGGATTCCTAACTATTCTATTTCTCCTTCCTCTTGTTCATTATTCTCTGTTGGAATACAAATTGTAGCTTCCTTATCAATGACTTAAGAGCTATCTTCTATATACAAACAAATCCATACCATATTCATTTTTCTAAGTTAGACTTACCTAACTCAAGATGATATTTTTCTAATTTGACACATTTATTTATGAATTCCATCTTGTTTTCAAAATGACTAGCATTTCATCGTATAAAGTTACCCCATTTCTCCATTCTTCGGTTGATGGATGTCTAGGTAGTTTCCAGTTTCTCGCTTTTCTAAATAGCATGTTCAGCCTTTTAATGTGATTCAAACTCAAGACATTGTTCTTGTATAACAGTGACTTCACACTGACCTACTTTCACAGCCCTACCTGCAGAGGCTGTTACCTTTCACCTGGACAGTATAACATGTAGCCTGAAGTGGCGCCATCTGCCACTCGATAGTCTGTCTCAGTCTTCATGTGTTTCGTTTTGACAAAACAGTTTCTTATTTCATTTTAGTCATGGTCAGTACATATGTAACTTCAGTAAATTTTTAAGTTTATTTTTAAATTTATTTTGTATTATGTATATGCATGTTGATCTGGGCAATGTTTTTGTGTATGTGTAGTTAGGTTTCCAAGAGGGAAGAAAATGGCATCAGATATTTAGGGTCCATAGCCACTCATGGATGTGACATGCCTGACACAGGTGTAGGTAAAAGATGGAATCTCTGAAATAGATGTAAGTGACCCTAACTCCTGGGCCATATCCATAGCCCCAAAGATTTATTCGTAATAAATAATATAGTGGGTTAGTTTCCTCAAACATAGGAGATACTCCACGTAATTGTAGTTAAGATTATGTATCTTTTAAAAATTTAGTTGAAGAACTGAATGGTCTTTTAAAATTTTTGTACCTAGGAAACAGAAGGTAACAGAAAATGCTAACATAGAGTGATTCAGCTTTATAAGTATAGAACCTGTATGGTTGAGAACAATTGGAACAAGTTTTCTTTAATCTGATGGTTAATTCAAGAACAGATAATTTTACCATTTCATAATATGCTTTTCAAGAAGGATACTATCTGGTATAAAAGTTCTTTGTATTTATCTCTATGCCCTGGGGAGGCTACATGACAAATTCCAGGAGGCAAATGAAAACTATTACAGAATCCAGTGTTATTTAAAGTAGTGTAAAAATCCACAGAAGAAGTGTAAAATAGGTCATCATATTAATTTTAAAGCGTGGACAAAACAAGCATAGTGATTACTTTCATATATTTTATACCAAGTTAAGTATTTTAATGGGGGTTTCCTTAAGTTATCTCATGATAATATTATATTAAATTGACTATATTTGACTGATTTTTTTCTTTAACCATTTCATAAATTACTTGCACAGTTTTGTATGTAGAGGATCCTGGTACTGGGCAATGCACTTGCAGTGCTGGAAAGAACATGGCTTTGAAAGAATTCAGGATATGTAGTAGTTACAAACAATCCAATGTAGCAAGAGAACTTACTAAAAATAGGCTACAAACTTATTCTTATTTAATATTTTAATTTTCTTCTTGCCCTAGATAGATATTCTAATGAATTGCACATGATAATAATTTAACGGTTATTTTATGAATGTGTTTTGACCTTGTTTTTTATATAGTCCAAGAAATTTTTTTGGGACTTCATAAAAATCTCACTACTCTCACTCACTTCAAGACTTGTAAAGTATCTTCAGAAAGATGGGATTAAAATAGCTACTGTTTTATAGTTTAGTAGATTTGACATCACAAGTGCATGTCAAGTGGCATGTATCAAGGTACATCTGAGAAGAGAAAGTAAAGAACTATTAATAACAACAAAAAATAGATGTAGTTTTAGTTTTTCCTTTAATTGTGGTTGATTTTCTTCCTCTCACAACCAAAAAGTTCAAATTTCACAGAATATATCAACTAAATAGAATTGAGTATTTTTCTGCAAAAAAGGACTGACTTCCCACTAAGATATGGGCAAAGAAGAAAATTCTTTACCACAGCCTTTCCATTGAGGTCATTCCAGTGTCCAACGCTCCCCATTAAGAGGAAAGTATGTGCTGTGTTATTAAAAAGCTTAACTGAATCATACAGAGTCAGGGACGCTCTAACTTACTCGTGCACTAGAATTCACTTTTTCTTCATATATTTTCCAGATTAGTGAACTATACTGACTCTCAGAGCAGCAATATTAAGGAGTAGAAGACATTACCCTATGGCCTCCCTAGCCCTATCTCAGTTGCTTCTGTCTGTTGATTGATAATACTGTGCATGCGCCTCTGTCTGAGTGTGTGTTTGTGTGTTTGGGTATGTTTCTCTGTGTGTGCACACCTGTGCCAGGATTTGTGATGTCAGTTCACCCTGAATATAGGATGGACATTATGTTACCAGTCAAACTTGTATCCAGATGTCCTGTTTTGTGTGTCCTTCCCCACATCCAACGTCCCACTATTCCTTCTTCAGTTCCTACTGTTATCTCTCCATTTTCTTTGGAGCTCTAGAATTTATTCAATAAGGCTTAATGAAAGGAAGACATTATTACAATATTAATGATTAAAACAATGTTACCATGACCACATTTGCTCTCTCTCTCTCTTTCCCTATCTATATATATTTATATATCAAATGTATGTATATATATATATATATACATATACATTTGTTATATATATATTTGTTATATATATATATATATGTATTGTAAATATTTTACAAATGTATTTAATATTTTCTGTGAAATTAAAAACTATTTTTTGTATTCATTTTTGTCTTAAGGCAATTCTGTTTTGATATCATTATCTGACTAAATAATTCCAAGAAAAGAATGCATTAATTTGAAATTACTCTAAGGGTTCACCAGTTCCTAATTTGTAAGTAAAGTGAAGAGGATTCTCTTTGTGAATAATGAGAAATTAATGAGACGTCACCACTTGCCAAGTGTTATATTACAGCAAGTGAGTGGTTTGAGATTGTCATTTGTGATTGCTAAATTAGAATATCCCTCTCTATGGCTTTCATAATAAAATATGTAACAATCAAAAATCTCTAATAACTTTTATAATTCTGCCAAAACTATCAAGATTTTTTAATGAAGTAATTTATATTTAATTAGTTTGAACATTATATGTAGAAACGTTTTTTTATCTTAGAATTAGTCAACTATATACTGGTTAATAATTGTACAGAAAATAGTGTTACATTATTATAACAATATTTTTGATTTGAATAAAAGTGGTACTGTGTTTTTATTGCACAAGAACATATTTATATGCATTGTAGAAGTTTCAAGAAAAAAATCTGAGATGTTCAAATTTATAACTAATAAAATGATAAATTGTTTATTGTATACAATTCTATATGTTTATCTCAGTTCTATAAAGTGTATCATTTAAAAAGAAATCTAGATGCCATTCTGTGAAATATATACTATTATACTTATTTCCTTGCACACTAACATATATGTAACATACTTCTTACAAAACACATTAATCTACCACATTACTTTAGTAACTATTTAATATAATTGAGCCATAATCTGAATCCTTTATATATTATCTTCTTTTATGAGAGATTATTTTTCTCAGAAAAAATCTATTTAAGGATTACAAACATGATAATAAGTTGATTTTTATTTGATTGGTACATACCTGATTTAAAAATTATTTTCTTTCAGGAATTAATGTGAAGTTTTCTGAGGAGGGACTTTACTTATAAATACTCAAAATGAGAAAGAGTAATGTAGGGAACATGTATTATATGCTGAAGTATGGATACTGAAGAAGAAAGAAACAGATAATGATTTTCATCGAAATAGGGTGAACCGACAGGCTGGAATACTATTGGAGTTTCACATTTTGTACATTGGAGTAGAATATACTGTTGGACAGTTAGACCATCAAGTAAGTTAAGTGTAACACTGTCAAGATATAATACAAACGCCATCTCATATCAAAATTTGGAATGTGAGAAATTAAGGAAAAAAAAATATTTATTTTTATTTTGTCTTTTTTGTGAGGTACGATTTGTATTGTTCCCGAGTGTTTATAATTATGCTTCCATTGTGGACTTTGTCTATTTTTGTCTTACAGTTACTTTGAGGAAATACTTCATACCCCGAGGAGTACTCCTTTAGCCTAGAACATACCTATTTTTAGTCTATTCTTAAGTGTAAAAATTATATGGCAATATTTTCCTATTTTCCTAAAAATAGGCAAAATTTTTCCTAGTAATGAATTTTACTATTGAATATTTCTCGGGAAACCTTGCATTCAACTATGGTTTTAAATATAGTTCCTATTATTAAAGTTAGAAAGTATATTTTGAATCTTTAATAGTTGCAATATAAAGAACAATAACACATCCTTTAGCAAATATGGAAACACTATGTATCTGTTGATGCCATTGGGATTAACATTTCCTACACAAAGACATCTTACTCAGATAAACTGCTCATATCTGTCAATAACAAATTGTAAATTTTGAATCCTCTATGATTTGAATATTTTCTCCAAAATTCAAATTGAAATTTTAGAGATACAGAAAGAGTAAGAAGACATGGACCATTTAGGTCGCTGATTATGTCATAAGCATGGCCCTCGTGATGGATGAGTGCAGTTTTATCAGAACTAGGCTGTCTTTTCAGGACTGAGGCTTTGCTGTGAGGGGAGAGCCCTCTTTCTGCGTTTCGGCATGACCTGGCTAGTTCCTGGGTTCCCACATGGTTCTCCATGCCTGGCATGTGCTCACTTGCCCTTCCATCACACTGTGAGAAAGCAGGAGAGTTCTCACAGAGACCTTCCAGGCAGACTCCTCTGATGCTCTCACACTGATTATTATTCATTCTGTACAGCCTGCATGGTGCACTAGAGAACATTTCTTAGAAAATGCTAGAAAAAAATCAGGGCAGAACAAATAATAAGAGGCTGCTAAGTCTAATATATAAATTAAATGTGTTAAATATGCAAGACTGTTCTTCATGCTTTAGCCTTGGCTTATCTGGCACTTCTTTTCTTGGTTTCTTTTTTTGAGATTATAATATAAAAACACAACTTACTCTTTCCTAACCGCCCTTCAAACCTTCCCATATACTCCCCTCTTTGCTCTCTCAACCTCATGTACACATTTTTAGTTTTTTTAAATCTATTTATTTAGACTATTTGATTTTGATAAAATATGCTCATAAATGGCTAAATATAATATGCTTAGTGTGTATAATAACAATCATACCTGATAGTGGATAACCAGTCCTGTGCTCATCCCCATTTGAGACTCCATTGGTGACAATTCATAACAGTTAGAAGCCTGGATCACACTGCTGAGTCTGGAAGGTCCATAGGTTGGAAAGCACCCTTTCTCAGACGGTCAACTTGACTGATCTCTTTCATGTTGCTTGGATTTTTGCTGCTTCTTCCAGATGGTTTCTTCTAAGGATGTCTTGCCTGTGAATGTCTCTCAGTGGTACTGGCAGATAATGCATGTTGAAGAGTGAGGGTACTAATGAATCTGATCACTTTCAGGACATTCTGAAGCAATTGTGTTGTTTAATTTCTCAATTTAAGGAGTTTCCTTAGAGAATAGAGTGTTTCAGTTCCTTTAAACATTTTATCTCCAGATTATCAGCTTCTTTTAAAATTGTTGTACATTCCCTTTAGCATACTGTGTCTTGTTCTTTACATTTATTTTTGTTTATTTATTTATTTTATTGTTTATTTTTTTCTCATATAGCATATCCCAGTCCACCCCACCCCTTCTCATCTCACTACCTGACTCACACGTCTGTTCTCATTTAAATCCACTCTCCTCACAAGATATGCTAAGAGCAGTGCATACTTGTGAGAATGTTTACTCCAATATCTGCTATCTTAACCAATTTCCTTTGAGATAAAATATTTTAACCTTTGAGAAAACTGGTAGATAGAAAAATAAACAGCATTATACATTATCCATAACACTGTTTGAGGAAATTTAAAATGTGAAATTGTATTTGCCCAATGATTTTAATTTGTGCTAGAGAGACAAGACAAGTAACTTGTTCAAAACTATGATGTAAGATTGCTGGAAATGTTTTTCATGGTCTCAGGATGCTTACAGCTTTGTGGTCTCTGATGTTTCTTGTTTTTGCTTTTCTAAGAGTAGAAAATAATATAATATCCATAGTTCTTCTTTTTCTTTAAGAAGTTTTACCCACCCATTTTTCTGTCTTAAGAAGGCGTCAGTGGGAGAAAAGAACTTTGGTCCAGCAAAAGCTTGTTTTCCAGTGTAGGGGAAGGTTAAACTGATGAGGTGCGACAGGGAGCACCTTAATGGAGGCAATGGGAGGGAGATTGGGTAAAGAGGATAGCATCTGAAATGTCAATGTAAATACAAAGAATGTTCAATGAAAAAAGGATTTATCCTAAAGCCACCCAACATTCCATACAGACAGCTCATAAGGCTTTAGTATTTCATTTGTCCATCTGTCTATCCAACCATCCATCCATCCATCCATCCATCCATCCATCCATCCATCCATCCATCCATCCATGTATCTATCTATCTATCCACCTACCTACCTATCTATGCTCCTGTCTCTCTCTCTTTTTCCATTCTTTCTTTCTCTCACATTTCAGTGTTAGGATTATTATTCTTCAAAAATCATTGTCCAGTTCCTCATTTTAATGGGTTTGCTTCAAGTTTCTTTCCATTAGTTTGATGTTGGCTACTGATTTGCTGTATATTGCTTTTACTATGTTTAGGTATGGGCCTTGGATTTCTAGTCTTTCCAAGACTTTTATCATGAAGGGGTGTTGAATTTTGTCAAATGCTTTCTCAGCATCTAGTGAGAAGGTCATGTGGGGTTTTTTCTTGGAGTTTGTTAATATGGTGGATTACATTGATGCATTCCCATATGTTGAACCGTCCTTGCATCCCTGGGATAAAGCCTACTTGATCACGGTGGATGATTGTTTAGATATATTCTTGGTTTCGGTTTGCAAGAATTTTATTGAGTATTTTTGTATCAGTGTTCATTAGAGAAATTGGTCTGAAGTTCTCTTTCTTTGTAGTGTCTCTGTGTGGTTTAAATATGAGAGTAATTGTGGCGTCGAAGAATGAATTGGGTAGTGTTCCTTCTGTTTCTATTTTGTGGAATAGTTTGGAGAGTATAGGTATTAGGTCTTTTATTAACTTCTGATAGAATTCCCTACTAAACCCATTTTTCCTGGGCTTTTTTGGTTGGGAGGCTTTTGATGAATTCTTCTAGTTTTTTAGGTGTTATGAAACTGTTTAGATGGTTTATCTAATCCTCGTTTAACTTTGGTACCTGGTATCTGTCTAGAAATTTATTGATTTCCTCCAGATTTTCAAGTTTTGTTGAGTATAGGCTTTTGTAACAGGATATGATGATTTCTTGAGTTTCATCAGTTTCTGTTTTATGTCTCCACTTTCATTTCTGATTTTGTTAATTTGTATATTCTCTTTTTGCCCTCTAATTAGTCTGGCTAAGGACTTATCAATCTTGTTGATTTTCTCAAACAAACAAACATACAAACAAACAGCTCGTGGTTTTGTTAATTATTTGTATAGTATTTTTCTTTCTCTTTTGTTTATTTCTGCTCTGAGTTTATTTCCTGCCATCTACTCCTCTTGGGTGTATCTGCTTCTTTTTGTTCTTGAGATTTCAGCTGTGATGTCAAGCTGCTAGTCTATGTTCTCTTCAGTTATTTTTGGAGGAACTCAGAGCTATGAGTTTTCCTCTCAGTACTGCTTTCATTTCATCCCATAAGTTTGGGTATGTAGTGGCATCATTTTGTTAAATTCTAAAGAATCCTTGAGTTTTTTCTTTATTTATTCCTTGACCAAGCTATCATTGAGCAGATCATTTTTATGCTTCCATATCTATGTGAGGTTTTTGTTGTTATTAAAGACCAGATTTATTCCAAGGTGACCTGCTAAGATGCATGGGAGTATTTTGATCTTCTTGTATCTGTTGAGGCCTGTTTTGTGACTGACTATATGGTCAATTTTGAAGAAGGTGTCATGAGGTGCTGAGAAGAAGATGTGTGTGTGTGTGTATATATATATATATAGTTTTAGGTTAAAATGTTCTATAGATGTCTGTTAAATCTACTTAGTTCATAACTTCCCAATGAGGTTGCTAAAGAAAGGACATAAGGAGCTAAAAGGGGTTGCAACCTCATGGGAATATAACAACATTATCAACCAACCAAACTCTCCAAAACTCCCATGGAGGGAAACACCAACCTCTGTGCCCACTTTGAGAAACCTATTGATCCAGTTGCATATGAAGCTGAAGTTAGAAATGTCTGGCATCTATTTGAGAAGAGGGTTTTGTTCCAGAGAGGGCAAGCTGTCCCAATGCAGGGGAATGACAAGGAAATAGGGTGGAGAGGTAGACCAGTAGGGAGTGCATCTTTGTGAATGCAACTGGAAGGGGGCGTGGCATGGGAGCAGGGCTGGGTAAAGGAAAAAAGTCTCAAATGTAAATACAGAGTATCTAAAAAAAGATTAAAAAAAAGAAACAGGAAAAAAAAATCTGCTCTGTTTCCAGCCAGGGTAAAATCCCAGTTGCATTAAACTTAAGGATGAAGGCAAAAATAGTTCCTGAGCTTCATTATAAATATTCTAAGTACTTAAAGCTACTGCTTTAACAAACATGACTTGCCCCTTTTCATATACCTAGTATATGTAGTTAAACAAAAGTACTATCTTTACCTGAGTCTAACATGGATTCATTATGTTTCTTGGTAATTTTATTTCATAATAGTTTGATATTTATATTGAGATGTTCTATTTAATTTTTCATTTTATTCCTTATAATTTTTTCCATCATTGATTTACCTTAACACTATCAAAATTCTATTAATGAAAAAGTATAAAGTTTTACTTTATGAAATAGAATGTGGTGATGTTTTCTTATGGTTTAAGACCATTTTGTTGTTAAAATTCAAAAAGAATCTGTTGTAGTTTGACAATGAATATCTAGTTGTTTAATAGCACAGAGTATGGTTGTTATCACAGTGCTTCACTGTAAGGAAATGGTTTAGATGTTTATCCCAATACAAGTAGATTTGTATTCAGCTGGGATAGTTTTGAAATGTAAAAATCTTAGCTTCCCTGAGATTCCTGAGAGATGGCTCAGTAACTGCCAGCCCTTCATGTGCTTTTGATAGACCTTAATATCTGGACTGCTCTGTGTAAAGAGGTTCTACCTATTTATTTATATCTATTTGGATTTCATGAGATGTTTAAAGAATACTAGTGATTCAGATAAAGTAAACTCAAATAAAGGTGAGTGGTTTTACTTAGCAAAATATATTTGCAACAGGATGATAAGAAGTGAGGAGGTTTCAATTTATCAAGATTTAGTTATCAAGGTTGATTAGCATAGTTGCTGTCTGATGGCTCCATGCTTTATGGTTCTAAAATGATAACAGAAGAGTGGGTGGGAAAGATGTTCCCAGAGTGTCTGCCATGCTAATCATCTCAGTTAGAACAACACATAGGGGAAATTGCAAAACATAGTACTAGAGATAGGAAAGGAATTCATAGGAGCCTGTTAATTCCAGGCTTTCCTTCATCTTCTGCTCTTTTATTGGAGTTGTGAGGTTCTTACCACCCCAGCCTCCCTGTGAGCTCATAGTTGTGAGGTTCTTACCACCCCAGCCTCCCTGTGAGCTAGTCTGTGAAATCTGGGGAAGATCACTCGTTAAGAGTTGTTCCAACCTAGAGAAAAGAGATGTATAATTTAAATTTCCAGAAACATCATTGATTTAGTGTTGCAGTCTTCCTTCTCTTAGTTTTTACTTATGGCAGGACTTATCTACAGGGTACAGGGCCTCTTAAAAATGAATAGTGGATCTAGACTGATCTTATGTGTGTTACAAACATTAAAATATATATGCTTTTGTGCACTCACATATATATTTGAACAAGTAAGCAATAATTTTATTTTAGGAAGGTGAACAATGGTCTCTCATTTTACCTTTGGTATTATTTAAAAGTAAATTATATAATTTTAGGAATCAACAATATTTTGGATATGGACTTTTATATTTAAAACTAAAGAATGTCATTGTTTTGCTGAGATAGCTTGCACACATTATTGCCAGGAAATATTTTATACAAAAATGAAAATATGCCCAAGTAAAATACTTTTACATTGAACTTAAAACTATATGTGAATTTGACATATCAAGAGCTATGTATGAAGCCTAGCATTTTGCAACATGTTCCTTTATAAATGATATGTTACTTTCTGTAGGAACAAATAACTTCTTAAAAATGTGCTTTCAGTATTACACATCATCAGAAAAAATAATAGCATGGAATCTATCCTGAAATTCTAGCATTACTTATTGAAATTTAATTTGTATGTAATCAAATTAATAATATGTAATCACTTATGTCACTTACACAATACATTTATCTGCTGTTTCACGACTAGAAATAGGTAAGAAAACCATCTGTAAATGAAAACCACTTCTTTCTTTTTTCTTTCTTTCTTTTTTTGCCTATAGCTACCAGTTGATTGGCTGCTGTAATATGAATTCAGACGTAACTAACATCCTGATACTGTTGACTAAATACTTGTATGTAATATGTCATTTCTTTGCTATGCTCAGAAATGCCATATTAATTTTCCGCTACCTGGTGAACTGGAAAAGGTATGAGGGGCCTCTCCCTTATAGCAGTTACTGTCTGGCCTTAGAAATTGCATCTAGAGGGTTGTGTTCTAGTTTTAAAATCAGTTTCACAAAGAGAAACTTCTACGGCTTCTGTTCACAGCACTTTCCTCTGTGAATATCTAATCAATATCATCTTTGAAAGCATTTAGAGGGAAAGAGGATTCATCTACTCTAGAATTCCCTGTGTGATATTTTATTGACACTCCTGGAATGTTCTGTTAAGATGGTTCCAGATCCTCATATGATCATCCGTTATTAGTGTCTCTTTGTTTTACTATGGCATCTCCTGCGAGGAGAATTTTTTCATTTTAACCTCATAAAGATGCATTTTCTCTACTCTTATCTTCCTTGAGATGGCAGTGTAACCTGTTTACTTTGTAGTAAAATGCGCTTTTTTAAAAAATAAAACATAACTATAGCATTCCTTGCTATATTTTCTTAAATTCATAAAAGGTAACTATAGAGAAGTGTTTCTGAGTTTTAGTCCTTTGTTTTTACACTAAGACTTTTTTTTGTAATTTTAGAGAAGTTTTACATTGTTTAAAAAAATATCCCTCATTTTCAGATGGCCACATGTTTGTTTTTGCTAATCTCTGGAACCTGGGTGTGTGTGAAGGAGAAATGTATTAAGGAGTTCATGGTATGGATATTGTGTAAGCCACAGAAAATGGAACCTAGAACTGCTTGCAGACTGGAGCATTGGTGTATGCCTAGAAACCCAGGGCTTGGGATGTGATGAAAGTGTACTATGCAGGATTGAGACCGGCCTGATCTGTGTGGCATGTTTCAGGTTAACGGATATTACAGAGTGATACTTTGCTTCCACAACACTATTTTCTACATTAAAATTTATTTTTGTAATTTTTTAAAATTTATATTACTCAAGCTAAGAAGCACTTCTTGCTGACAGCAGCCTGATATAGTTGTCTTCAGAGAGGCTCTGCCAGAGGCTGACTGATACAGATGTGGATGTCTGCAGCTAGCCACCTGAGCATGGGGACCCCAATGGAGGAGTTAAGGGAAGGACTAAAGGAGCTGAATGGGTTTGTAACCCCATAAGAACAACAATATCTACCAACCAGACCCCTCCCCCCCCAGAGCACCCAGGGAATAAACTATTAACCAAACAGTATACATACATGGAGGGACCCATGGCTCCAACTGCATATGCAACAGAGGATGGCCTTATTTGGCATGAGTTGGATGGGAGTCCTTGTTCCTGTGAAGGTTTGATGTCCCAGTGTAAGGGAATGCTAGGGTGCTGAGGCAGGTGTTGCAGGTCAGGTGTAGAAGCTCCCTAATAGAAGCAGGGAGAATGAAATAGGGAACATGCAGAGGGGAAACCAGAAAGGGGTGGTAAACTTTGAAATGTAAATATATAAAACAACCAATCAAAGTTTTTTAAATAAATTAACTCCTCTTCATATTTTCCTCTATGAAATAAAAGCTCAGTAACTTGTATCAGGGAAAGAGCAATATAGAACTACATAATGCTGTGACTTATTCTGTTGCCTGGGATATGAGGTTGGCAAATTACCACTTTCTCATAACATAAAGATACAAATAACAAAAAGTATCTGTATGAATTTTCTATGGTAAATGCTTCAGATCATTACTTTCCAAACTCAGTTTGTTTCCTGCTATTGAGGAATTTTGGGGCTTGTTTCTTTGTTTGTTAGTTTTTAAAGAAACTGATGTCACCAAGAAAGCAGACATGGAGTACAGGATCATTAGCAGGATCTAGAGTTGGTCTTCACTCACAAGAAGGGACTCTAGTTTTAGAAGAGACAATAGTAAGACCACATTTTCTTCATTTCTATCTGAACATTTCTGACTTCTTTTCAACCTACAAATACATATTTCTATTATCATATTATAATGGCAGATACTTCTTCTAACCTAAAGGTCGGAAGCAGATTAAGATGTGATACAAAAGTTCCACAAGACAAAAGTACATCTCACTTGTTTTTATTATAAAATTCTTAGTAATCATTTTAGTTGTAAGAATATAGGTTCAGAAATGAAGCTTGAAGAAATTCTTGCATTGGACACCCAGTATGAATTACCCAAGAAAGAAAAGGATAGTCTTTTAAAACAGAACATTTTCTCTTCTTAGCATCATACATTTACACAAGGTAAATTCCTGTTCAGAGTTTGAATCAATGTGACTGTTAAACATCGGTTCCTAAAGGAGATTTTTTAGTTGGTGAGTATGATAACATTCACCTGAAATACTATTATTTCAAATGTGCTGTTTGACTTGAGAGGCCTGAGTTAGCTGATCCAGGCTGACTCCATGACAGGGTGCACACTGGCGATTTGGGGGACAAAGCCTCAGTTTCTGTTTCCCAGATCTGGAAAAGTCCAAATAAGTCAATTCCAGGAAAAATCATCTCTTACCAGCAACCATTCAAGGGGTGTCAGGAGCAGCCCTACTACTCAGCCTGAACCAAGTGTAGTTAATCAGCAAAAGTCCCAAAATCTTCCAGAGCCTTAACCAAGTACAAAGGCACCAGTGCTTCTAAAGATAGAGCCAACTAATCAAGGAAAATAAAACTAAAATTCACTGACTCCTACCTTAGCAATCTTTAAATTGACCCTGCAAATTCTATACCTCAGTATTCCATCCCAATGTAAGGAAGATGCCTGCTTACTGGTTGTTCAGGATAAACGTTCTCTTTCGTTGCATGCAGTTTGAGTTTGGGGTGTCACTCTTTGCAAATATCTTTTTAATTATTTTATTGGATAGTCTCTGTATTTACATTTCAAATATTATCTGCTCCCCCCTCCATGTACCCATTTCTCCACCCCCTCAACTTTTCTCCACGAAGGTGCTCCCTCTCCCAATCACTCTCTCCACCTCAGTGAATTGGCATTCTCCCACACTTGGAAAACGTGCCTTCCCTGGACCAAAGGTCTATTCTTACATTGATGACAGACACTGCTATTTTCCACTATATATGCAACTGGAGTCATAGTTCTCTCCATGTGTGCTCATTGGTTGGTGTTTTAGTCTACGGGACTTTTGGAGGGCTTGGTTGGTGGATAATGTTGTTCTTCCCATGAAGTTGCAGACCCTTTCTGCTCCTTCAGTCTTTTCTCAAGCTCCTTCAGTGGGGTCCCCATATTCATCCAATAGTTAGATACAAGTATGCTCAGCTGTATCTGTATGACTCTGCAGAGAATCTGAGGAGGCATCCATATCTGTTTCCTGACAGTAAGTACATCTTGGCATGATGAGTAATACTTGGGTTTATTGGGTACATATGAGGTGGATCCCCATGTGAGGATCCAACATCTAACAAGGACACATGCTCCATCATGTTCATAGCAGCCTTATTTATAATCTCCAGAAACTGGAAAGAACCCAGATGTCCTTCAACAGAGGAATGGATACAGCAATTGTACATATACACAACGGAGTACTACTCAGCTATTAAAAACAATGAGTTCATGAAATTTCTAGGCAAATGGGTGGAACTTGAAGCTATCATTCTGAGTAATGTCACCCAGTCACAAAAGGGCACTCATGGTATATATTCACTTATAACCATGCACTAGCCCAAAAATCTCAGAATACCCAAGAAACCATCAACAGAACTTATGAAGCTCAAAGAAAAGGAAGGCCAGAAAGTGGATGCCTCAACTTTTTTAGAAGGAAGAACAAAATGTTCATGAGAGGAAATAAAGGGAAAAATAGAGGAGCAGGGATTGAAGAAAATGTCATCAAATTTCTTATTTGATTGCATAGTTTATGTTTCCTCTACTTCAGGACTAGATTGTATTTACTTTTAATAAAACATATTCATTGTATCTGACTGGTGTATTAAAGTTGGTAAGCATTCATGTGAAATTATATATAAACAAAACAGTGTCCTCTTAGTTGGAAAGTTAGGTTGTCTACAATGTGTTCATTTCTAGAACAAAACACTGAAAATATTTTATTTTGTAGAGAAATTTAATCTAGCAATTTGACTGTTTTGGTGAGCAATCATATCAAAAGAACTTTTAGGTCTATGTGATCTGGCTGAAATACAAATACCTTTAATCTCCAATATGGAGGTAAAATTAGGTTGTAGAAGGAAGTATCCATGTTTGAGAGTAACATCTAATTAAGCAGCAGACAGAGTAGCAAATCAGAGAAAGATTTGACAGAAAGAGTCAGAGATGAGGTGTGCTTGCCTCTCATGAGAACACCTTAGGAAAGAGAGGTAGTTTGAGGGAGGTGTGGGAGAGAAAATGAGTCAGTTATGCTCAGTCAGTTGAGTTCAGTTTAGTGAGTCAGCACAGGAGGCAGTTCAGTGCAGTTGAGTTCAGTTCTGTTCAAATCATGGAGCACAGGAGGTTGAAACCTGAGGATAAGAAGGAGACAAAAGATTAGAACAAATTGAAAGAGTTGGTTGGCGGCCAAGGAGAGCAATTCAATGAGAAAGTAAGAGAGGCAAGTTGAATCATTCAGCTTAGTGAGAAATTTGGCCAATACAGGTGAGTCGAACCAGACAACCAGTGTTCAAAGAGTTTAGAAAGAGTGAGGTAGAAAGGATGAGTTTATTAAGCAGTGTGCCCCAGAGATGACAATTACATCTGACTATATATATATATATATATATATATATATATATATATATATATATATATATATATATATATATATACTTGGGCAGTCATTTTCTTGTCTAATTTGTTGATTTAAAATTTTAATCTTTGTAAAACGAAAATTGACCCATTATCTTTGAAAATTAAAATGAAGAAACTAATCGGGAATAAATTATCTTTGGTACAGAGGCAATGCTCCCAGGTAACCACTGGACTGAGCACAGGGTCCCCAGTGGAGGAGTTAGACAAAGGACTGAAAGAGCTGAAGGAGTTTGTAACCCATAGGAGGAACAACAATATCAGAAAACCAGACCCCTCAGTGCTCCCTGGGAGTAAGCCAACAACCAAAGGGTACACATAAGGGACCCATGTTTTCAAGCAGATGGCCTTGTCAGATATCAATGGGAAGGGTCTATGCCCCAATGTAGGGAAATGCCAGGGTGGGGAGGTAGCAGTGGGGAGGTGAGTGAGGGAGCACTCTCATAGAAACAGCAGGAGGAAGGATAAAATAGGGGGTTTCCAAAGGTGAAACTTCAAAAGGGGATAACATTTGAAATGTAAGTAAATAAAATACCCAATAAAATGTGTTTAAAATATTGCTGATAAGTTGACCATGATCAAGTTGAAGTGCATCTATCTAATAACATATAGGCAGCAGCACAAATGGGATTTGAGGGGGCAGGGGCATCAAAAAGCTTGGTGAAAAATTGATCCTTCTTAATATAAACTGGCTGATCAAATGAGCAGGTATTCTGCTTACTGATGGACTTGTGAGCAGGCAATTTCTGTTACTGAACTGAGTGCAAGATACATATAAACTAAAAAGTATGGCTCAAGATAGAACCTTGATAAATTAAATGGAAGAAAACTTAATAGTGAAAGAAAATAAAATGAACATATATAGACAGAGAAAGCACCAGGATCATTCATTGAAAATGTTCTTAGGTTCTACAGAATTTGTAACTTGTAAGTTTTTGAATGTTTCAACAGAAGTCAGAAAATATGCAAATATAATTTGCATACCCCTATATGGGTATTGTTTTAGGTTCTTTTCTGCAATTGTGACTGAAGTCTATGGCTGATTTAAGCATAAGTGAGCACAGGTTTACTTCACTTCCCAGTTTCAGAGGTTTGCAGTCCATTAGGTAAGGGAAAGCATGGTACACATGTCAGTCACGTGTGGGGCAGTGTGTGTCCAGTTCAGTTCTGCTCACATCACATGTGCCACAATGGAGAGACTGAGGAGAATTCAGGTGAATTTGAAAGGCTCATGATCTCTGTCAGCTGGACTGAACCTCTTAAAATTCAATATCCGGAATAGAGGCAACTCTTGGAAAAGCAACACTTCGAGGTCAAACCATTACAGCATTCAAGGGGATAATCATATAATATTCACAGTTTTACATCCATTATTCCATTTCTTACTTAAAACTGAAATGGATGATATTTTAATTAGCATTTTATCTACTGACAAATAGAAACTGGAAAAGGAAAGCCTGAAATTAGTGTGATTAGTAACAGACTCTTTGACGATATTTTATACTCCAGGAGGGAATGTGATGAGGATATATAGTGTACTTTCTGAAATATCATGGGGAAAGATCGTTGTCTGCTTTGACAAGGGCTGAATTTAAAACTGTGAGTGATTTGGAGGTGAGTGCTATCTAAGTTTTTCATATACTGCTGTCTCTCATGGTTTGTTTCCAGTGTGTCTTGTTACCGTGCCCCACTTTTTTCTTTTTGTAAAATTATAAACCATCATTTCTTATACTTACCTTTTGTGATTAATAGAACTACAGGTTATACTTAGTGATTTTAGTGCCTACTCTCATAATCTAACATTAAGTTTAATATGTAAGCGACCAGGCAATATGAATTAATATGACATAGATTTGATTTCAGTGATTGTATTATAAATATTGGATTATTATAATTTTATTGGATGCATATATTTTTACACATATTTATCACTTATTTTTATAACAAGAAGAAGGTATCACTCCCATATCAACCCCTAACTGCTCCTAGATTGATTCTATTTTAGCTCTAATCTCTGCAGAGTTCTTTATCTATGTTAGTGTACAACCAAAAGTCACAAAGTAGATACAATATTATGATGGCTGATAGCCAGTACTTTTCATTAAATAGCAATTAGCTCATCATAAATTATAGTTAATTAGTATTATAAATAATATAAAATTTCAACTTGTAAAGCTTTTAACCTACTTCAATATTTATAATCTATGATATTAATCTAATTATGGTTAATTATTAGAAATAAAAGCTTACAGTGTGATATTACACTTATATAAAATGAAGAATACTTAATTCAAATCTTTATAAAGTGCAGTTGCCTATTAAGTAATTGTTTTAATTTTATATTGCATTTCAATATTTTTTTTCATTTTTCTTTATAAGTGTTTTGCTTACATATGTGCATTTATACTACATATATTCTTACTGGCCACAGAGATTAGAAAGGGTGTCATAATTCCTGGTACTGGAGTCACAGATAAGTGTGAGTTGCAAGCTAGGTTCTGGGAACTGTGCTGTAATACTCTGTAAGAGCTGTCAGATCTTTCAAATCAATTTTCTAGTCCCTCATAGTATTTTTTCTCTGAATCTGACTATTGGTATAAAGTCATTTTAAAAGATGATGTTATGTATGAAAAAGTACTAGAATAATAATGATAGGAATAAATAATAAGAAATTTGTATAGAACTAAGAGAAATACATAATTGCAGTGATTGCTTTAGTTAGGTTTACTATTGCTGTGATAAAAAACCTGGACAAAAAAAAGTTGACTAAAATAAGTTTTAAAATGCAATACAATATTAAGAACTTTACAAGTTAAGATATACTTGGAGACTTGAGAATTATATTTAATGTTCTGAATGTTTATTATTTGCTGAAGAGGTAATTCTTTTTAATAAAACCCACACAGGTAAAACACCATTAGTGTGGTGTTTATTATAGATTATACCCAGTTCTCTCAGGACTTCGGAGTTTGCATCTACGGTTTCAGCTAACATGTGTGGATTGAAAAATATCAGAAAACATACAGTTATTTCCATTTTCATTATTTATTAAATAATACAGCACATATAATATTTACTAGTAACTTCATTATAGTAAATACTGCATATAGAGAGAAGTAAGGAAGTAATCTAAAGTATGTGGGTGTGTTAGGTATACTAATATGTAATTGTGTAAAAGGCTTCGGACTTGGATGGATTCTATTATTTTGGGAGAGATGATCTTAGAAAATGAATATCACTTTTTATAAATTAAAAGAAACCCTCAAATACCAAATAGGTAACAACAATTTAAACTCATCCTTCTCTTTTCATTTTAAAGTAATTTTGACAAAAAATGTAAATGACATGAGTTATTAAGACAGACTATGCCTTAAAAGACACTATTTTGCCTGGTGAGTCAGAACTAATGATACAACGTTGCACTGGATGGCTTTTACTGTTATCTTGACACAACCTGCAATCAACTAACTGGTAAGCATGGTCTTCAAAGAAGATTTTCCACAACTCACACTGGCCACATCTATGAACAAACATGTTTATTTATGATTGATGGGGATTGGGATTCAGGCCACTGTGAGCAGCACCAACCAGAGACAGGGGGCTCCGATCTGTAGGAAAGATAAATGCGCATGAGCAAGGAAGAAAGCCAGGAAACAATTCTCCATCCTAATCTTTGCTTTGGTTCCTGCCCTTTCTTTCCTCCGTGATGGAAACATATTGAAAATGGAAGTATAAGCTTAAATAAATCCTGTCCTCCCTCAAGTTGCTTTTTGTTACAATGTTTATTCTGCCTACAGAAGGCAAGTTAGTAATGATAAAGTTACTCACATTTCTATTACTGATTTAACTTGACTTATTAAACTAAAAATCTTAGTATCTCTTGACTACTCTGAGTAATTCATATAAAGGAATCCAGGGATTAGTGATTATAACCTCAACCACATAAGGAAAACAACAATATCAACCAATCAGATCCCCAGAGCTCCTAGGGATTAAACAACCAACCACAAAGTACACATGGAGAGACACATGGTTCCAGCCGAATATGTAGTAGAGGGTGGCCTTGTCTGTCATCGAAACACTTGGTCTTGTGAAGACTTGATTCCCCAGTGTAGGGGAATGACAGGGTGTGGAGGAGGGAGTGGGTGGGTAGAAGAGGGAGCTTCCTCATAGAAGCAGGAGGGGGAAAGATGGGGATGGGAGAGGTTGGAATAGGGAAAGGGGATAATATTTGAAATGGAAATACATAAAATACCTTACAAAATAGAAAAAAATAAAAATAAAATCATATACTTTGAAAAAATAATTAGGCATGTAGAACCATGTTTTGCTATTAAATTTTGTCAACTTTACACAAATCTTGGCATACCTGAAATTGGGTATCTCAATTGAGGAATTAGAAGCTTGACATGAGCTGGCTGCAAGCATCTTATCTGTAGAAGTAAGGCTCTGGCAGAGCCTCTCAGGAGACATCCCTATCAGGCTCCTGTCACTAAGCACTTCTTGGTATCAGCAATAGTGACTGGTTTGGTGGCTGCATATGGGATAGATCCTCAGGTGGGACAGTCTCATGATGGCCTTTCCTTTACTCTGCTCTACTCTTTGTCCCTGTATTTCCTTTAGACAGGATGAGCAATTCTAGATTAAATTTTTGAGAAAAGAAGGTAGATCCATCCCTCAACTGGGCACCATTCCTAACCTTGTAATATAATCTCTACAGGTTCCCTCTTCCTTTTGTTGGGTATTTCAGTTAACACCACCCTCATTGGGTTCTGGCAGACTCTTGATTTTCTGGCATCTGGAAGTTTCTGGTGGCTACCCCCAGTTCCTCACCCCCATCGCTACACAGCTCCTGTTCAACTCTCTGACTCTATGTTCATCTGATCCTGCCCCCCTTTTATTCTCTTGCCCTCCTCTTTCCCTCCTCAGTCCCTCCCACACTCTATCTCCCATAATTATTTTGTTCCATCTTCTAAAAAGAAGAACACATCAACAAATTGGCAGTCCTTCTTCTAGAGCTTCATGTGGTTCTACCATGAGTATTTCAAACTTTTTATCTAAAATTCACTTATCAGTGAGTGCAGACAATATATCTTCTTTTGTGACTGTGTTACCTCACTCAGGAATATATTTTCTAGTTCCATGCAATTGCATGTGAATCGCATGAAGTCACTGTTTATAATGGTTGAGTAGTACTCCATTGTATAAGTGTACCACATTTTGTGTATCAATTTCCTCTGCTGAGGAACATCTGAGTATTTTTTCGATTCTGACTATTATAAATAAGGCTGCTATAAGCATACTGGAACATGTCTCCTTGTAATATGTTGGAGCATATTTTGGGTATATGCTCAGCATCTATATAGCTCAGTCTTCATGGAACCAACAGACTGAGCACAGGGACCCTAATGGAGGCGTGGGGTGGGGGGAGACTGAAAGAGCTGAAAGGGTTTGAACCTCATAGGAAAAAAACAATATCAACTAACTAGACTCCCCAAAGCTCCCAGGGACTAAACTACCAACCAAAGAGTAGACATAGAAGGACCCATGGCTCCAGCTGTACCATTGGGAGGGGAGGGCCTTTGTTATTTGAAGGTGTGATTCCTCATAGTAGGGGAATACTAGGGCAGTGAGGTGGGAGTGGGTGAGTAGGTAGCTGAGCACTATCATAAGAGCAGGTGGTAAGAGGATGTTAAAGGGGTTTTCGGGGGAGAAAGCAGGGAGGGTGATAGCATTTAAATTGTACATAAATGAAATATCCAATAAAATATATTTTTTAAAGAAGTGTGAAATTGGCCTGTGGGCATGCCAGTGGGGAAATTTCCTGGGTTAGTATTTAATGTAGAGGAGATCTGCCCCCACTGTAAATAGAACCATAATTAAATAGCTGAGGCTCAGATGTATGTGAAATATAAGTGAGCAAACTTGACAGGTGGAATCTGGAAAAATAAAGCTTACTACTTTACGGTGTGCATTTTCAGGGTGATTATCAGAGAAACAGAGAGATGATCACAACAACGTCTGAGCAAGTATGCAAAAAAAACAATTTTCCTTCTTATAGTAACAAATAATAAAATGATATTCATCTAAAATATCTGTGCTATTTTTGGCATTTTTAGGACATGGATGTTTATTTCATAATTCCAGAAAACCATTTTGGTCTGTAAATTGTTACCATTGTGAGAGTGAGCATAATATTTTCATCAACTCCATAAGAATAATCTCATAGAAATTGTCAGCTATTTATGGTTTTTGTCGCTAACTGTGTTGTTTCATCTTTTAATATTTCACCAAGTGTGGGAAGCCACAAAATTAAGAGGAACTGAAAGTGTTTTATGTATAATGTTGCTAAAATCTCAGAATATTGTAGAAATAAAATTTTTGAAATTTGGAGAGTTTATCTTGAATCGTTATTGTATTTTATTTGAAACTGTAAGACAGATGTAATTAGAAATTCGAACAATATCCAGGAAAATATAGGATTCAAGTAATAACTAACATAAGAGATATTTGTGTTAGAATACATGGAGAATTTCACCTCCAAGAGAGGCCGCAGCTTTCACTGTAATTTTGGGGATTATTTTTATAATCACAGATGCTATTCATATTATTATGTAAAATACATTTTACAAAAAAAACACTGTTATCAACATGGGTAATTGTCAGAAATAACACTAGGTAAAGAATCTATAAATATGACTTGGTTGCAACTACTTGGAACATTTAGAAATATTTATTGGAAAATAGCCAATGAATCACCAAAAACATATAATCATCCTTACTAAATAACTTGTTTCATTTTCCAGAAGCTCTTGAGCATTCATGTAGACTTCTGGTGTCTTTAATTTGTGGTGGTTTTAATAGAAACTGAGATGTTCCATTACACAAGCAAGTTACAGTTTATCTGCAGGTTTGTGAGTCATGCATGTGAATGAATGTGGTGTGGAAATTTTTATTTTTTTATGTATCAAACATTATCTAAGCTTCAGAATATCAGATATGTTTTTATAACCATTAGAAATTTACTTGGAATATGATTCTTGATTGCAACCAGACTGGGCTTTGGTGATTTAAAGATTAACATTAAAGAACAAAGCCCCAGGAATTTGAAACAGATCAAGAAGATATATAAAATGTTTGGAAGAAAGAAAGAGAAGGAAAAGATCTTATTATAATCTCCAAATATAAAGTAAATGTTGCAAAATTAATTGACTTAAAAAAGTACTAGATCGATCAAGAGATTATAGAGTCCGGAGAATAATGCATCTGAGATTCTCACTTTTAAAGAAAAAGCAAGATTTTTATATTCTGTACTGTATTGTAACACATATTTTGAGAAAAATTATACCTTTTCAGTGTCCTGAGTTGTTTGTTATTCCAAGTTATATTTAGGTATCGACCTTGAATTTCTATTCTCTCCTACACTTTTAGCATGAATGGGTGTTGTATTTTGTGAAGGGTCTTTTCAGCATCTAATGATATGATCATGTGGTTTCTTTCTTGGAGTTTGCTTATATAGTAGTTTATATCGATGGATTTCCATATAATGAACCATTCATGCATACTTGTCATGAAGTCAGGTTATGATCATGGTGAATGATCATTCTGATGTGTTTTAGAATTTGTATGCAAGAATTTTACTAAGTGTTTTTGCATCAATATTTATTGGGAAAATTGGTCTAAAGTTCTTGTTCTTTCTTGGGTCTTTGTGTGTTAGTGTAACTGTGGCTTCATAGAATGTATTAGGCAGTTTTCCTTCTGTTTCTATTTTATAAAATGCCTTGAGAAGTATTGGTATTAGGTCTTCTTCTGCACTAAAAGCATCTGGTCCTGGAGATTTTTTTGGTTAGAATACTTTTAATGAGTGCTTCTATTTCCTTAGGGGTTATGGGATAATTTAGATTATTTATCTCATCCTGATTTAATTTTGGCACTAAGTATCTGTCTAGAAATTCATTCATTTCATCTATAATTATCAGTTTTGTTGACTATAGGTTTTGTAGTAGGATGTAATTTTTAAAAATTTCTTCACTTTCTGTTGTTATATCTCCATTTTCATTTCTGATTTTGTCAAATTGGATACTGTCTCTATAACCACTGGTTAATCTGGCTGAGTTTATCTATCTTGTTGATTTTCTCAAAGAACAAGTTCCTGGCCTTGTTTATTCTTTGTTCTCTTTGTTTCTACTTGTTGGTTTCAGCCCTGAGTTTGATTATTTCTTGCAAGCTAGTCTTCTTGGGTGTATTTGCTTCTTTTTGTTCTAGAACTTTCAGAAGTGTTGTTGAGCTTCTAGTGTATAGTTTCTCCAGTTTACTTTTGGAAGCACTCAGAGTTATCAGTTTTCCTCTTAGCACTGTTTTCAGTGAGTCCCATAAGTTTAGGTAGGTCGTGCCTTCATTTTCATTAAATTATAAAAAGGATAGCTGTGTCTGGTGTCAATGTTAGAGCAGTCCTTTGATTCAGTGAGGGCACAATCTCCCCAAGTAGGAGAATGACAAAGCATTCATGTGAAGAGGGTGATTGGGAGCTGCACCTTCGTGGAGACAAGTTGAAAAGGAGGGGAGATAGGAGCTGGGGGGTGTGTCAGAATAAGGATAATATTTGAAATGTGAATGCAGAGAATATTCAATAATATAATTTTAGAAAAGAATCATTCAATCAAGTTTTTAATTTCTTTCTTTCTCCCCTGACCAAGTTATCATTGAGTAGATAGTTGTTCAGCTTCTATGTGTATTTGGGTTCCTGTTGTTTTTGTTGTTGTTGAAGACTAGCCATTGTTCATGGTCCTCTGATAGGAAGCATGGGATTATTTTAATCTCCTTGTACATCTTGAAGTTTGTTTTGTGTCTGTTTATATGGTCAGTTTTGGAGAATGTACTATGAGGTGCAGAGAAGAAGGTATATTTTTGTTTGTTTGTTTATTTTAGGATGAAATGTTCTTTAGACATGTTAAGTCCATTTGGTTCATAATTTCTGTTAGTTCACTGTGTCTTTGTTTAGTATTTGTTTCCATGATCTGTCCTTACATAAGAGTTCAGTGCTAAAGTATCCTACTATTATTGTTTGAGGTTCAGTGTGATATTGGAATTTCAGTAATGTTTCTTTTACATTTGTGGGTGCCCTTGCATTTGGGGCATAGATATTCAGAATTGAGTGTTTCTCTTGATAGATTTTTCCTTTGTTGATTATATAGAGTTCTTCACAATGTTTCTTGATAACTTTTGATGAAAGTCTATTTTATTGGATACTAGAATTTCTGTTCCAGCTTGTTTCTTGGAACCATTTGCCTGGAATTTTTTTTTTTTTTTTTGCAGCCTTTTACTTTGAGGTAATGCCTTTCTTTGATGCTGAGATGTGTTTCCTGGATGCAACAAAATATTGGGTTTTGTTTAAGTACCAGCCTGCTAATCGCCATCTTTTTATTAGGGCAAGGAGTCCATTGATGCTGTGAGATGTTAAGGACAATTGATTGTTGATTCGCTCCTGAGAGCCTATTGTGTCAGAGCTCCTGGGAGTGAAACTTTCTCTGGGTGTTGCAGGAATGGGGAGCCAAAGCCCTGGTTCTGCACTAGACGTAGGTGCAAGGCAGAAGGAAATCTTGCCTCTGGCAGGTAGGGGTTCATGCTTCTGTGATTTCTGTGGGGTTTCTAGGCTTTCAGGGTGTTGGGAAAGATGTTTTAGCCTTAACTGTAATCTTAAGTGTGTCATAGGTCCAGTGAGCCTGGGTGTTTCTGATATCCTGGGAGTCAGGCTTTATCTGTGATCCTGTGATGTTCTGATAGTCAGTGCATCTGGGATTTGATCTTATTTTGGGTGTTATAGGAGTGGTTACAAAGCCAGTACCCCAGGTCTGCTCCTGGCTCAGGTTCAAAAAGGAAGAAAACTATGTATCTGGTTGGGTGAGGGGTACTATGTCCCTGGATCGTGAGGGCCCCAGTTACTCAGGGTGGTGGGGCAGATGCTGTGGCCTCACTTGTGATTCTGGGCATGTTAAAACACCTGGGTATCAAGCTTCCTCTGGGTTTTGTAGGAGTGGGTACAGAGCTAGTGCCTCAGGTAAACTACTCCAGGTGTGGGTTTAAACTGGAAGAAACCCATGCCTCTTGTGTCCTTGCCACTTTTAAATGTCTCTGTTTATTATCCTGTTAGTAGGAGGGCAATTCTTGATGATTATTGCCTAGTAAAAACATTTCTGTCAAAAACTATGTTCTAAAGGTAGAATTGCAATATTTGTTGTCACCCCTGTGTATTAGTCTGTGTGTGAATTTACTTACAAAGATGTTCCTCATAATAGAAAAATCTTAAGATATAGTGTTTTTTGTAAATCAACATCAAGAAGCCCATTGTTAAAAATGGAAAGATAAAACAAGACCAAACAAAGGTTATTATTTATAAAACAACTACAGTTTTATATATGGATTTTTAACAAATTAACATCTCAAAAAACCCACAAATTTTAACACTTTAACTTTTTAAACTTGCCTGAAAATGACTATATTTTTTAAATACATACACACAGACTCACACACACACAATATATATGTATATATATATGTATATTTGTGATGCTTAAATTTAAACTATATCCCGTATTTTCCCATAACTATAGCAAATAACTATTATTAATGTAATACTCTTAGAAATTTTGCAAAAAAAATTTATTTATTTTATTTTTATTATATAACTATGCTATTGATGAAAATCATGCACTAAAACAACTCTCAAAGTAAACAACTATTGATACTTTTAAAGAACTATAAAACTTCAGAGATTCTTGGTTCTGACTCAAGATATTTCATGTTTCGATCTAGTTAGAAGAATAAACAAGCCGTTTTTGGAATGGGAAAGATAATTGGCCAGATGGACTTCTGTCTCCACACCTGCAGCACCACACTGCATGCCTAGAACAATCATCCTGCACAACTGATGACATTTACACAATACAAAGTTATAATTGTTTATAGGGGCTTCTTTGGATGATTTATTACTCTGAGCAACAGCTGCCAGAAATTGAACTGTACTTCAGATAAATTCCCTAGAAATACATTTGCAATTTAAGAAATAATAATAAACCATTCTATCACAGAGACAATTCTGATTTAGGGACAAATGCCTGGACATAAATACAGACACACATACAGGCACACACACGTGCACACACAAATCTCAAATGAAATACCAAAAATTTATTGTCTCTTCTTTTTCCTGACATCTTAAAGAAAATAGCAAAAATGGTAAATATCAGTATCAAAAAACATGGTAACTTCTGTTTGCTTGAAATGAAACATAAGGAATACACAAGTAGAGAGTAAAAACAGTAATCATCAATATGTTAGTCATTTATGGGTCTTTGTGTTTACATATTAAAACTCCAAACTTTTATTAGTCTTTTTCATAGGCAATTTCTTATGTTGGAGACCCATTACAGAGGTCATCCCTCCCCTATTAAAAGTGGGAATCTTAAAACAAATTTTATGTAAATATATATATGTATATACATACATAGGTATGTATATATATTTTATAGTGTGATTTTAGGTATGTAATAAAAATAGTTGCTTGGGTCAATATATTAAAAGGCCCACTCAATGTACTTAGTGCCATTCCTATGTATTAGCATTTAAGGCTGACCGCTGTGAGCACATGCATGAACATGATAGCTCTTCCTCTCTCACAAGTCACTGATTATATTCTGCCCTTAACCTATGATGGGACTTCGAGATTTTCACCATCCAAGTTTGGTATGTCAACTGGCGTTGCCGTTCAGGTATCATTCAAGATAACATATTATTAAGAGTCCTTGGGTGGAGAATTCCTGTTTTCTATAGAAGACACTATCCTTGGACGTTTATTTTCATCTCTACAAAGATTTTATTGATATTTTGATTGGATATGCATTGAATTGGTACATTATTGCTACTTTAATAATAGAGTTCTTGTACTCCATAAACAACTGATTTAGTGTTTGACATCTTGCCACAAACATTTTAACTGAGCACTGGCATCTCTAGATTATTTCAGAAATACTTTACAGTTTTCACTTCTTCAATTATGTTTATTTGTTGAGTATTGTATTAATCCGAAGGTATTGTAAATTAAATCATTGCTGACACTTTCATTTCTGACTGTTTATTATTGTCATTATGGGACAGGAGCCTTTTGGGTTGTTGGCTTTCTAAAAGTTTAAAGCTTGGCCATAGGTAAAGTCAGGGTTGAATCAATGGGTTTGGGGATAAAATCAAATCAATAAAGTATGCTTTTAATTTTACAGATTCTTGGACTATTAAGATGAAGAGTTGAGAAAGGACATTTAAGGAGTATTAGAAGTCATAAATCCACTAGTGCTCAGTGGCTGTGAGAACATCAATCTATTTAAGAGGTGAATACAGAGGTTATCAAGGAGATAAACAGCTTTTATTTTGGATTTATATAACTATGCTATTAATAAAAATCATGCACAAAATAACTCTTAAAGTAAAATACAATTGATATTCATTACCTTTAATTTTAATTATTGGAGTTAAGAATGATTTTATTTAGGATATAAATCAATATTTTACTGTTTATAAGCCATGATGAGGAAGTCTTCTCTTATAAGAGAGTCCTGGACTTAGTCTGTAAGGGTCTGTGATTTCATGAAGAATGATATCCAGGATCAAATAGTATTCAACAACAAAGAATATTTTATTTTGCAGAAATCTGGTATGCAGGGGTCTATCATTCTGTAGAATGAAGATGGAGATGTGAGTGTTGCAGGCTCAATTTTAAAGCCCCTTTAGGAGAATCCCAGGAGAAATTCTGTTTAGTTGACCCTATTTCATGAGATATGGGTGTCTCTGGGATTGGCTAGTGCTCCAGTAATATTCCAGGGCAGCCCAGAAACTGCTACTGACTGATTGTTTTTACCACAGCCAGATGATACGGCAGCTCCTGATTGGCTGTTCACAGGGGCTGTGCCTTTTCCAGTAACAGACACGACTAGGCTTCTTTGATTCTGGGAAACAGAAATTCGGGCCTAGTCTCCCAATCTGTCAGTTTGGAACCTGTCATGGAGTCTGCCTGGCTTAGTACTTTTCTCAAGTCAAGATATGAAATTCTGTTGTTCGCATCAATGAGGAGTATTACAGAACAAAGATGATTCCCTTTGTAAAGTACATTATTTATTATTGACTATTATTGATCATTATATTTATGGCAGAGGATGCTGATCTATTGAGAATCATATATTCAAACGCTTCCCAGAAATAAGATGCTGCCTTTTAAATCACATCTATCTACCTAGAATCTCCTATTATTAGTAGTGTAAGTATAGAAATAAAACTGGCTTTTCAGTTTTCTGAGCTGCTGCTGCCTAAACATATTTTAGAAAATAAAGGGGTGTGTGTGTGTGTGTGTGTGTGTGTGTGTGTGTGTGTGTGTGTGTAATGGAGTTTTCTGTAAACACAATCATATAATAGAAGTTTTATGTCTGAATTAATGATGTGCATTTAATTATCTATTTTGTAAGTATTCTGGCTGACTTCCAGTATTGTGCAGAATAAAAGTGACAGAAAATTTTATAACCATAGAGGAAAATATTTCCTACATTTGATATCACTGTGGGTCCTTTTTGTAGGACTTTTATTATGATAAATAAGATCATGTTTTTCTGAATGTTATTATTTAAGTCACAAAAGTGTGTTGAGTTTTGTTAAGTGATTTTTTCCTGCATTCATGAAGGTAGTTATGTGTCATTTGTTAATTTTTATAATGCAGTCACGTGTCACACTGACTGGGTATGGTGTACTGAAATAGTCCTGCAAAGATTACAAAATTCTCACTGGTTCTCAGATATGGCTCATACCAGGTACTGTTGAATTTCAAACTCTCTTTTGTGTTTTGTTTTGTTGTGGTTTGGACTTTTTCTTTCTTTCTTTTTTCTTTTTTATCTCTTTAAAAAAAGAGAGAGAAAAGGAGATCCAGGCATACAGGCCTGGTGAGACAGTGCTGACAGTAGCCTGGGCACAGAGGGGTCTGGATTGAGCGCCCGGAAAGCATGCCCCCCAACCTGATTGATTCAAGGGAGCAGGAACTCTGCTGTAGGGACTTGGTTTCCACCAGCAGACCCATGGGTGTAGAACAGGCAATCAGGACATCTGCCACCAAGAACAGTGAAGATTCAGAGAACCAAGCGTGGTGAGACTACACTGCTAGTAGCCAGGGCACAGAGAGGTCTGGACCGAGCTCCCAGAAAGCACGCTCCCTCCCAATTGGTTCAGGGAAGCAGAAACTCTGCCATAAGGACACAGTTTCCACCCTGAGGACCCTTGCTTACAGAACAAAGGCTCAGACCATCTGCCACTGGGAACAGCTGAGATCCAGGGACACAGGCCATGTACACATGAGAGACAGGAACCAAACAATGACAACAAGACCATGTGTAATCACAGAAAACTAGATGGCAAGAGGAAAGTGAAAGAATTTACCCCAGAGAAACCAAGACATCCTGGCAACACCAGAACCCAGCTTTCCCATCATAGCAAATAGCGGAATGCCAAACACTCCAGAAAAAGAAGACTCAGACACGAAATCATACCACAAAATGATGATAGAGATCGTTAAACAAAAACGGGAAGAAAAGCATAAAGAATTAGAAGCTTTTAAAGAGGAAACGAGGAAAACACTCAAAGAACTCAAAGAACTAAAGGAAAATAGAACCAAAGAGATGAAGGAATTGAAGAAGGAATTTAAAATGGAAATGGAAACAATAAAGAAAACACTAAAAGAGACAACCCTAGAGCTAGAGTGGACCAGAAAAGAAATTTCTCCCGACACATAATAGTCAAAATGCCAAGCGCCCAAATCAAAGAAAGAATACTAAAAGCAGTAAGGGAAAAAGGTCATGTAACATATAAAGGCAGACCAATCAGAATCACACCTGACTTCTCAACAGAGACTATGAAAGCTAGAAGATCCAGGACAGACATCATGCAGACCCTAAGAGAGGACAAGTGTCAGCAGAGCTGTACTCAGCAAAACTCTCAATCACCATAAATGAAGAGACCAAGCTATTCCAAGACAAAACTAAATTTACACAGTATCTGACCACAAACCAGCACTACAATGAATTATAGGTGGAAAACCCAATACAAGGAGAGAAACTACATCCCAGCAAAAACAAGAAAATACCTAAGCAAGAAAACCAAAAGAATAAAGACACACAGGAACAATTCAACCTCTAAAAGCAAAAATAGGAAACACAACAATTCCTTAATATCTGTTAACATAAATGGAATCAATTCCCCAATAAAAAGACATAGGTTATGAGACTGGATAAATAAACAGAATCCAGTGTTTTGCTGCATACAGGAAACTCATCTCAGAGAGAGACAGACACTATCTCAGAGTAAAAGGTTGGGAAAAAACTTTCCAAGCAAAAGGAACCAAGAAGCAAGGTGGAGTGGACATTCTAATATTGAATAAAGGAGATTTTCAAACAAAAGTAATCAAAAAAGATAAAGAAAGACTCTTTTTACTCATTACAGGGGAAATCTATCAGGAGGAACTCTCAATCCTTAACATATATGCTCCAAATACAAGAGCAAACATATAAATAAAAGAAATCCTACAAAAGCTCAAAAAATACTTTGCACACCACACAAAAATAGTGGAAGACCTCAACACACCACTCTCATCAATGGACAGATCATGGAAACAGAAACTAAAAAAGGACACAGGGAAACAAGCAGAGATATGAACCAATTAGAATTAATAGACTTCTATAGAACATATCTTCCTAAAACAAAAGAATATAACTTTTTCTCAGCACCTCAGGGCACCTTCTCCAAAACTGACCGCATAATCTGTCACAAAACAAGCCTCAATAGTTATAAGAAGACTGAAATACTCCCATGAGTCCTATCATATCACCATGGTCTAAGGCTAGTCTTTAATAACAATAAAAGAACAAAAAAGCCCATATACACATGGAAACTAAACAATGCTCTATTAAAGGATAGTGTGGTCAAAGAAGAAATAAAGAAAGAAATTAAGGATTTTCTAGAATATAATAAAAATAAAAACACAACATACCCAAACTTATGGGATGTAATGAAAACAGTAATGAGAGGAAAACTCAGCTCTGAGTGCTTCCATAAATAACCTGGAGAGAGCATTCACTAACAACTTGACAGCACAGTTGAAAGCTCTAGAACAAAAGGAAGTAGATACACCCAAGAGGAGTAGACAGCAAGAAATAATCATTCTCAGAGCAGAAATAGACCAAATAGAAACAAAAAGAACCATTGAAAGAATCAACAAAACCAAGATCTGGTTCTTTGAGACAATTAACAAAATTGATAAACCCTTAGCCAGACTAACTAGAGGCCAAAGAGAGAGTATCCAAATTAACAAAATAAGAATTGAAAGTGGAGATAAAACAACTGAAATTGAGGAAATTGAAGAAATCACAAGATCCTAATACAAAAGACTGTACTCAACAAAGGTGGAAAATCTGGAGGAAATAGATGAATTCCTCAACAGATATCAGATACTAAAGTTAAACCAGGACCAAGTAAACCACTTTTAAAATCTCAAAACACCTAAAGAAATAGAAGTAGTTATCAAGATCCTCCCAACCAAAAAAAGCCCAGGTCCAGATGGGTTCAGTGAAGAATTTTATTAGATATTTATTGACGAACTAATATCAATACTCTCCAAATTATTCCACAAATTAGAGTCAGATAGAACACTACTTAACTCATTCTTTGAGGCCACAATTACCCTTGTTCCTCAACTACAGAAAGACCCTACAAGGAAAGAAAACTACAGACCAATCTCAATTATGAACATTGATGCAAAAATACTCAACAAAATCCTTGCAAACTGAATCCAAGAACACATTAAAATAATCATTCACCATGTTCAAGTAGGCTTCATCCCTGGGATACAGGAATGGTTTAATATCTAGAAATACATCAACGCAATCCATCATATAAATGAATTCAATAAAAAAACATGTTCATCTCACTAAATGCTGAGAAAGTATTTGACAAAATTCAACACACTTTCATGTTAAAAGTCTTGGAAAGAACAGCAATCCAGTGTCCACACCTAACCATAATAATTCAAATATACAGCAATCCAATAGCCAACATCAAACTTAATGGTGAAAAACGTGAAGCAATCCCACTAAAATCAGGGTCAAGACAGGGCTGCCCACTCTCCCCCTACCTATTCAACACAGTACTGGAAGTCCTGGCTGGAGCAATTAGTCAGGAAAAGGAAGTCAAAGAAATACAAATTGGAAAGGAAAAAGTAAAACATCACTGTTTGCAGATGACATGATAGTGTATGTAAGTGACCCCAAAAATTCCACCATAGAACTTCTACAACTGATGAACAAGTTCAGCAAAGTGGCTGGATATAAAATTAACTAAAAGAAATCAGTAGCCTTCCTCTACTCAAAAGACAAAAATGTGGAGAAAGAAATTAGGAAAAAGATACCCTTCACAATAGTCACTAATCATATGAAATATTTTGGTGTGAATTTAACTAAGCAAGTGAAGGACCTGTATGACAAGAACTTCAAATCTCTAAAGACAAAAAAAAGAGGAAGATGTCAGTAAATGGAAAGATCTCCCATGCTCATGGATTTGAAGGATCAACATCATAAGAATGGCCTTCTTACCAAAAGCAATATACAGATTCAATGAAATCCCCATCAAAATCCAACCCAATTTTTTATAGAGTTGGAAAGATCAATGTGCAATTCCTTCTGGAATAACAAAAGACCTAGAATAGTGAAATCCATCCTCAACAACAAGAAAACATCTGTGGGAATCACCATCTTTGGCCTCAAGGTATATTACAAGGTAATTTTGCTAAAAACTGCATGGTACTGGTACAGACAAAGGCATGTGGATCAATGGAATACAATAAAAGATCCAGAAATGAGCCCTCATATCACTTGATTTTTGACAAAGGATCTGTAAACATTCAATGGAAAAAGAACAGCCTCTTCCACAAATGGTGTTGGTCCAACTGGCACTCAGCATGCAGAAGAGTGAAAATAGACCCTTTCTTATCTCCTTGTACAAAGCTCAAGTGCAAGTGGATCAAATATCTCCACATTAAACTAGGTACACTTAAATTATTAGAAGTGAAAGTAGGGAAAACGTTAGAACACATATGCACAGTAGAAAATTTCCTGAACAGAACACCAATGGCTCATTCTCTAAGGTTAAACATTGACAAATGGGACTTAATGAGATTGCAAATTTTTTGTAAGGCTAAGGAAACTGTCAAGAAAACAAAAATGCAGCCAATAGAGTGGTAAAAGTTCTTTACCAACTCCACATCTGATTGAGGCCTAATATCCAAGGTATACAAAAAACTCAAGAAGTCAAACACCAGAGAATCAAACAACTCTATTGAAAATTGGGGTACAGACCTAAACAAAAAGTTCTCAATTGAGGAATATATAAAGGCTGAGAAACATCTAAGGAAGTGCTTGACATCCTTAGCCATCAGGGAAATGCAAATCAAAACAACCCTAAGATTCCACTTCACACCAGTCAGAATGGCTAAGATCAAAAACTCAGGTGACAGTAGATGCTGGTGAGGATGTGGAGAAAGAGGAACACTCCTCCACTATTGTTGGGGTTGTAAACTGGTAAAACAACTCTGAAAATCAGCCTGGCGATTCCTCAGAAAACTGGACATAGTACTACCTGAAGACCCAGTTATCCCACTTCTGGGCATATACCCCAGGAAAGCTCCAACAACAATGAAGACACATGCACCACAATGTTCATAGCAGCCCTATTTACAATAGCCAGAATCTGGAAAAAAAACCCAGATATTCTTCCTTAGATGAATGGATACAAAAATTGTGTTGCATTTAGACAATGGATTACTACTCAGCTATCAGAAACAATGACCTTATGAAATTCTTAAGAAAATGGATGCATCTAGAGAATATCATCCTGAGTGAAATAACCAAGTCACAAAAGAACAGACATAATATGCAGTCACTGATAATTGGATACTAATCCCAGAAAGCTCTGAGCACCCAAGAAACAACTCACAGACTATATGAAGTTCAAGAAAAAACAAAGGCCAAAAAAAAAAAATGAAAATTAAAAACCATTATGCTTAATCATTACACACTAAGAAAACTTTGACTATTTCCATTTTACAACTTGTTTTACATGTACTTTATGCTCATTGTAACTAGTAAGATTTTAATGCATACTATCAAACCTTCAAAAAAGCAAGTACTGACAAAAATGTATTCATATACTTTTATGCAAAAATACTTAAAATCTGTACATTTATCTTTGTTTTTTAAAAGAAAGTTTTCAATTTAAAAAACACAAGAAAAAGTAATTTGTTTCCATGTTATGTTCTGTCCTACATGTACTTCATTCTTATGGTAACTAGTGGTATTTAAATGCATGCTATCAAACCTCTAAAAGAATTAAGTAATGACAAAAATATTCCTGTAATGTTATGCCAAAATGCTTTTAAGTTCTGTATATGTATCTCTCTTTTTTAAAAAAAAAAAGAAATTTGTACACACACACACACACACACACACACACACACACACACACACACACAAATAACCTGTTTTATCTAAAATCAAGTGAAACATTATGAATAGCAAAGAAGTAAAAAGTTAGTATAATCTTGAATTGGTCATTTGGGCACTTGTCTTAAACTACTTTACAAAAATGTAAGCAAATATATCTTTCACTTACAGGTTATAATACGCATGAGAAAAATACTACAGTTATGTAAAGCAAGGTATGTTTTATTTTTCAGCATTGTAATTATGGAGTCCATACATGTCAAATGGAAAAATATAAAACATATTAAACTAGGATATGTTAAATAGAAAACATATTATTTAGTCAATTACTCTGTAGGACAACATGGGATAAATGAATACAATTGGAAACAGTTTTGTCCACATGGTATAGAAAAGCAGGATTGTTGCTGAGAGAGAAAGGTGCATGTCCTGTGAGTACATGTCCAAGAGCTCACTGTTCTTGGCAAATCTAAGGAAGAAGAATTGTAAATCCATCCACGTAAGAGAATTGATGTGTTGTTATGATTACTACTCTGTTATTTTTTAAATATAGTTGCCATTACTTTTTGTTTGAGGATGCAGCAGAATGAGACTGCATCTGTATCAGTTTTGTATAATGCATAATTTCCCTTTTCTATTTCTATGGAGATAGAGCTTTCAGCTAGATTAGGATACTCCTACACAGTACTAGATAATATTATACTGACCAAAAAAGTGTATTTCAAAAGAATTATTTAGACATTCCCTACACAGTGAAATGACTTTATCCTTATTACAGTATTATAAGGTCTACATTACTGCCTTGGCCATTGTATACATCAAAAATTATCATAAGTGGTTTTTGTGAATCCTTTGTGAATAATCATGTGATTTCACTTATGAATCCTCCATTCATATTCTTGCTTGATTTCTAATATTTTATTTAATTTTAAAGTACACAAATATTGTAATTGATACAACTAATGAAATAGAGGTGAACTGTCTTAAAATTTTTAAAATATTCTTCAATATTTGTAAATTATAGGGAATGGAAGAATTACTTGAATTCAATTAACTCCTTCTGTAAAGTGAAACTAAAACTATTGCAAATGAGGAAGCTTCTAGTCAATGTCATTGTTTTATGTTTCTCTGCTGTGGGACATTTGAGACTGTAATCATTGAAACACTTTTAAAAATAGATGGGAAAATGGATTTGTAAAGTATACATGTTAAGGTTCAGACAGTTGAAGAAAACTTGTTTACAGTATTGCATCATTGTGTATTGTATGTCTTAATTCTTGACTAAAATTGGTCATTGGGTTATGAGGAGAGATAGAGATAGATAGATAGATAGATAGATAGAGAGAGAGAGAGAGAGAGAGAGAGAGAGAGAGAGAGAGAGAGAGAGAGAGAGAGAAGAGAGAGAGAGAATTTTAATGGTATGAGTTAACTTAATTGGGCTGGATATTGTGGCATATAACTTTAATCCCAGCTCTCTGGAGACATATTCAGGTAGATTTATCTCTGTGAGTTCAAGGTCAGCCTCTTTCACAAAGTAAGTTCCAGGTCATCCTGAGTTACAAAGTAGAAAGCTAACTCACACACAAGCTTCAAAAATGTAAATTATTGACATTTACAGAAGAATAGCATGTATGTATAAGTATTAATTTAAGTATTTATTCAAAGAAGAGATTTGCTTACATATAGTTAAGACATAGAGTTGAAATGTCATGAAGGCTGTTATATAATAAAAATAGTACTAAGTAACACTTTTTCTATTAATTACTTAAGTTTATTCACTTCTTACCCCAATCACAGCCCCCCTCCCTCCTTTTCTTCTAGTCCCACCCTCAAATGTAGCAACTGTGCATCTTGGTCTTCATGTGGGGCCCTTAACAATTGGAGCAAGGGCTGTCTCATTCTCTGTTCCCTCATTGGATCTTCTTTCCTCTACCTGAACTGCCTGTTGGGGTCAGTGAGAGAAAATGTGGTGTATCCTGTTGGGACTAAATGCCCCAGGGTAGGTTGGCACCAAAGAGGGGGCTCCTCTTCTCTAAAGAGAAGGGAAGGAAGCACTAGAACTATTTAGTTTCTTCTTCTGAGTGGCATTGGCGCATTTTTCTTTGGGATGTCCTTTTAATTCAGTGTCTGAGGGTCTGTGGATTCTAGCTTGGTTGTCCTGCATAAGATAACATTTCTCTTATAGGTTGTCTTATGACAGGAGAGTAGTTGGAACTGATCAATGTCTCAAGCAGTCTTTGTAGATTCTTTCCTACTTGGGTGTAGGAGAGTATTCACTTGGCAATGACACCTAGGTAGCAGAAGGATTTGAGAAGACAAGCAAACCTTTTGGGGATCAGAGGAAGTAGCAAATACAATGTAAGTGACAGGGCAGAGCAATACTTTAAAACTGTAATGTTAAAAACTGGTCAAGTCTCAGAAATAGGCCAACAGAATGACTAAATACAAATTTAATTTTATGACAAAAACACACATTACTGTAGAGAAAACAATATCCCAGGGAATGTCAGACAATGAAAGCATGCACAAGGGAGCCAGAAACAGAGAATATTTTCAACTAAATGTTCAGAAGTATAATGGCCAGGGAAAGCAGAGAATATTAGCTACAATGTGAAATTTCTTGGTTGAAACATTTTCTTAAAAATAATGTAAGACTGAAAAAATTGTAAGATTTTAAAATCCTACTGAGACGAAATTGAATAATATTATAATGTCAAAAATTCAAGGCATGCTTGCCCTAATCACCCACATTTTCATATTGCCTTTGTGAGGGATTTTGGTGTGACTTGTGAGATTGATATATAATATGCTTCACAGCCAGCAGCTGGCATCCTAGGAGGGAAGTGGAAAGGATGTGGTAAGAATCCCAGGCTGTGGAAATGAGGGCACCCTGGTCCCAGTTGTGAGCAGGTTATGCCAGATTATCCAAAGAACATTCAACTGCAAGATATACACACGTAGAAGAAGGGGAATTTCAACATGTTTCACAGAATGAGTGGAATCTGAGGACATTATACTAAGTGGCTTTACTTAGTCACAACACGACAAATATATATGATCCTACATAAAGCTTGCTCAGTAATCAGACTTGTACAGAGGGAAAATATAATGAAAATCCTTATGGCCTTGAATAGAAAGAATGGGAGATGTTTATGGGTTACATCAAGTTTTGATTTTGTAACATAAAATTTATGATTTCTTGTATAATATTTTAATGTGAACATTGCTATATGATACATGTGATACACTGCCACTTATCTAACATGAGACTTTATTTCTTGTAAGAAAGTTCATTTGACTTAGGTAACTAGCAGAAACTTAGAGATTCCAGAAAATGTACAGAATTGTAAATTTCACACACTTTTTAGTGGACCTGACTACAGATTGTTATAGGAACTACAGAGGTTCAGCTCTGGGGAATTGCCATCCATGCAGCCTTTTCACTGATCCAGCTGCCTGTGAATAACCTTTGTGTAATGCCCTTACCACACTTCTGCAAATAACTCTACTACTAGCCCAATGGTCCAGGAAGTTACACTTGGGTAAAAGAATTCCTTTAGTTTATCAGCAGTACTAAACTTCAGATGAATAGATATTTCTTCATATCTCTGCAGAAAATGATGTAAGATCACTCAAAATCACTTAATAAAAGATTATGTATAAATAAACACAATTAAGAAATGAAATTATGTTTCAAAATAATAATTGTTTCTATCTAGTAGTTTAAAATCTAAATATCTTAAGTATTTACCCAGTTGAGGTTTATACGTGTATAGCAATATGCCAGGCGATAGGTGTCCTCGGGTGCAACAGTGACCCCAATACTCATGGGTGCAAACCACTGATAGTGTTGTTTTGGTAATGTGTGGGATGGGTCTGCATATTTCATTCTGAACATAAACGTTCACATTAATATAAATCTGTAGCTCTTGGTTTAGTCATAGAGTTGAATGTTTGGTTGTTACAGAGATTCTACCAGTGAATTTTCTGAAAGTAACTTTCTCTAACACAGGGATTCAATGACACAGTAAGGGGAAGAAAGGAGTAATGTATAATATGTAATGGAAATATTCCTATATTGCTATGGAAATTTGGGGGAATGAACCACTGTGTATTACACTTAGTGAGAAAATGATTAAATCACTAGTGGCTAATGGTGTATTATCATGTAATCATAAATATTTATTTAAGAAAATTAAAAATTTACAAAAAAAAAAAACAGCCTTAGTACCTTCGTGAGCATGTCTTGTCATCTCTGCATTATCTAGAAAATTTTTCTTTACATTTTCCACCTGATTTAGAATCCGAGATAAGATTTTATTCGAAGTTATAGCATGTTTCCTTAATATATTTTGACAGCAGTGTGTGTTTGACGTAAGATCCAAAATCTCTCAGAGTGCGCTTGACTGAGCTGCACTAACTACTCCTCATTTACTGACAATGTGTTGCTTGCACTTTCTTCATAAATTTTTACCTGTGTACTGCCAGGTGTTCATGAAGTGTTTATTTAAATGCAGGCATTTCACATGGCAAGCAAGTAGTAGATTATACTTGCTCTGCCTTGCTCTCCTCGAAAGAAAATGTCCAATGTGATACATTTACCTTGTCCAATGGTGTGTACAGTTACCTACTATTTTGTCTGAAGAGTCATGGAATATGTCACCTGCCTACGGTTTCTGTCGTGTAAGGTGGAGTGACCACATTGCAACTTTGGCTGGACCAGTGTGCTCTGTGGAGTGGTGATTGAGTCTCTTCTTGAGAATGTATTATAAATGCAGATATCCAGACTTCTCATCACCCCAGAACTGCTGAATATAAACCTACACTTAAAAAACATTCTAGTTATGTCTTAAAGTTTGAGACATACTGAGATAAGAACTTGGCTTGTAACAAAGACTTGATTTACTGTTACTGATTCTGCAGAACTTAGCACAAAGTTTAACATTGTGTGGGTTTTGTTTTGATTGACAAGCTGCATCCACTGTGATGATGCTGGGGCCTTCTATGTTTTTTTGGTCTTGGAATGTTAGATAAAGAATAGCATCCTGCTCTGTGTGCTTTGTACTTTTGTTATGTCTATCCTATTATCTTTTGCAGAGGAGACAAAGTCACCTTTGAAATTTTTTTACAGGTGAGTAAGATAAAAGTATACTTTGAGGAGGTCTGACGCTATTTGATCTTCATACACACTAAATAAAAAGATTTTAATCTTTTTTTTCTCACATGAGTGTATCTTAGTAAATGCTAGGAAGGCATATTTGCTGCAATGTTATATATTTTATTGGATTGTGATACCATCTTATACATTTTGCCGTCTGCCTTCTGAGACAATGAAACCTGTATGAAGCAACATTGGGTATAATTATGTGTTTTTATCAGAGCCTGCACATCACCTGAAACAATTTTCATTTCCTTGGATGAGAAAACTGCATGGCCCACTCAGCATGATTAGTATTTTATACCAAAGTGTGGCAAAGGAGTGAGATCGCTTCCATCTCCTCAGACAGCTATTGACTTTAAGTGCCATACCAAAATGTTTTAACCAGAAAATGAGACATTTCTTCTTGAGTTATATAAATTATTTAAACTATATGTTTGGTTCATCCCACTATAGGAAATAAAATTAATAATACCAATAAGTGTAGTTTTCCTTTTATCTAGATTCATTTTTTTTGCAAAAGTATTATTTTTGTTAACCAGACCTTCAGAATGAAACATTTTATATGTGAATACCTCCCTTTTCTACTTTAAGATCCAAGTATAAATCTTTATTTTTCAGTATTTACTTCACATTTCCAAACAATGTGCATGTATATCTTTACAGTGCCAATTACATTAACAATATTAGAAACATTTGTAATAAAACAAATATTATAATCCACTTTAGAATAGTAAAGGGATAGTGAATGCTTCCATAAATGAAAAAAAAAAAATATATATATATATATACACAAAAGCAGAGAATAGTAAGACATTTGGTTTCTTATTTGCTTTAAGGCAAAACAGAACAGTGTCTAAAAATTCCTACTTCTTCTTTTAATGTGTTTTACTGTGTTTGCTTACTCTTAGTTATCTGTATGTGTCTAGATGCATGTGTTTTTACAAACCAGTTCTGTAGACAAGTAAGATGGTATCAAATCCCCTGCAGGTCAAGTTACAAATGACACTGTATGAAGTATGAAGCAGGTTCTGGGACCAAATCTTCATACAATTCAAGAATATCTTGTTTCTTAACTTGTGAGCCAACACTACAGCTTATCTACTTGGAGTAAATTCTTGTTGGATTTTTCTCTTACCTTTTAGTAATTTCTGGTGCAAATTTGAAAAAGGAGAAAAAAAAAGGATTTTCATTTTTCTTCAGCTTAAATTCCAACATTTGACTAATTTCTTGCCTAATGAGAGGATATGTAAATTCTTGTGGGAATGCATTTATTGCCTATGGACTCTCTTATCTGCCTTCTTAAATACTTTTGTATTCTTTCATTCTCTCTAAAAATTCTTTATATATTTACTGTATGTCCATATTCATAGACATGTCAAGGAATGTATGTAGAGGTCAACATAGCTTGTAGGAGTTTGTGGGTTCCTGGAATCACACTCAGGTCATTAGACAGTGTCTTCAGCTGTTAAGCCACGTCATTGGAACTCTCATATATTATTTTCTCTTCATACTAATACCTATAGATAATGAACTTTGGTTTGGTTCACATTGAATCCTGTAGTCTTTTCTTTAATTTTTTTTCATACAATATATTTTGATCCGTTTCTTCTAGTCAACTCTTTTGACGACATTCCCTTTTCCTTACCCATTCAACTCCATCCCTTCTCTCTCAGAGAACAAATAGGCAAACAAAGGACAAACAGATTATAATAAAATGGAAATCAAAGAAAAAGCCTAGAGAAGCATATATTTATATGCAAAAAAATAATGCCAAAAATTGGAAGACATGGTATATAATATGTCTTGGTTATATAAAACAATTTGAAAAATTTTAAAAAAAGATATATCAGGTGGCAAAGACCAGCCTTGGTGTGGAAAGGAGTTCTGAGGGAAAAGGTGTCTCGGAGAGACACATGACTGGAAGTCAAATCATGGCTCTGTGCTTTGTGCTTTGCTGGAGACTCCTTTCTGGTCTGCTGCTTTTTCACCATTCTGCTTTCTTTCTCATCTGCCTCCTCTTGAGATCTCTAGACAAGCTGCTACCTCTTTTCCTCTCCCTCTCTCTAACTCTCTCTCTCTATCTCTCTCTTTGTTCAGCTTGAGACAGTTCTTCAAGCTCTTTTCTCTTGCTGTCTTAAACATTTTCTCTGTATAGCTCATCTGCATATCATAAGCCCAGTCTTATATTTACATATCAATCCTGTCATTTAATTCAGGTGTTCTCTTGATTACCCTAAGAATCAGCACCCAGGGACCCCAACCCCCTTCATGCATATGAGACAGCAAGTACACATTTCCTTTAACATTGCAAAATACTTCAGAGATCAGCCTGCTTCTGTTAACTACAGATAATAAGCAACTTGGATGGAACCCTGTTTTGAAATGACCATTTCTGCCACCCTGTCCTAAAATTACTATTTCTACCACACCTGAGACTAACCTTGCTCTGTCCCAGGCTGACCCTGAACTCAGGAACATCTTTGTATCTGCCTGCCTTTGCATATTTTTGACGTTCTGGCTCATTAATGCATCTGCAGTTGCTCCTTCAGATTTCTGAAACCCTCATAAAGTTCATATTGCATCCTTTGTGCACAGTTGAGAAATTATACATTTCTCAACTCATGTCTCTGGAATTCTTTTCCACAGATGTAAGGGCTATCCTGAAGGTCCCAGCATTTACCACTTTTCTGAGACATTAGAAACTTTAACCTCCTGGACTCCTGCTGTCTCAGACTGTCATAGAGTCATTGATGTTAGCTGGGAGGACATTCCTCAGGAGTATGTCAGTCTATGTACATTATCATACAAATAAGCCTCATGGCAGCCACTGGTGCTCATGGAGGCCCATGTAGCCTCTCCCGGTTCCAGGGGTAGGAATGACATCATTTTGTCCCCATGCAGGACTCAGTTGTGAGGCAAAATATCTACACAACTATCATTAATTTCATTTTGTGTTGACCATGTACTCTTGAGCCTTGTCTGGCTCTAAATCCACAATGTGCACATTTTACTGAGTTCCTTAAAGCCTGAGCCTGTGCATCTTTATCAGCCAAAAGATGAGTTTAGCAACAGCATTTAACTTTGGCTTCATTTTCTTAGTAATTTATTAGATAGTGATTAGTGACTCCCAGTTCTCAAAAGGTCTCTGGAAACTAAGACTTTTCACCTTGAGTAGTCTTATATGGAAAACCTTATTGGTTGACATTTCTAAAGCTGCCTTTAAAATCCTTAAGAGCAGAGTAACTTATTCTTTCTGCCTGTGAAGACCTCTGGGTGTACAAAGGACAAACCAGTATATTTCACCCTAATTCAGCTTGTGTCTGCTTCCCTCCTTGATACCCCTCTGCTGCCAATACTAGGTGGGCACTGGGCTTAGCATGTGAGGCATTGCTGGGCATTTTGGATCTACATTTTAACAGTCTCATTTATAGGCCTCACATTCTACTTTTTAAGCATTGTTCCACTCCCTGCATTTCTGATGTCCAAATTTACCTAATTTCTACAAATTGTAATTGATATGTACCTATAAATGTAAATTACTGTGAGTGAAAATAAAGTATAGGGATTATAAGCAAGTCAAGTTTTTTCTAAGCTTATCTGCTGTTGAATAGAAATCATTGTATAATTTAAAACATTTAATATGCCTCAATTATAGAGGTATATTTGTGTTGTTTATTGTACTAATATGCCTGCTTATAAATGCTTAAGCATTTCCATTGTCAGCTCCTATTGTCATGTCTTTTGTCTATGCCTTTGCAGAGATTTTTATGAATAAAACATGTATGAAGCCAGATAACAGTATGTAAACAAAGCAGCTAAAAATCTACCTGAAAAAGATGTCTTTCACACTAGTTGAAATGGATACTTGGAATATACTAGTATATGAATTTCAGTGTTACTGAGGTTGTAGAGATAGAAACCTGCATCCTGTGAGCAGGATTGCAAATTGGTAGATTCACTATAAGAACAATATACAAAGATCCCTTAAAAGATGAAAACCAGAACTGATCCATCAGTACCATTTCAGTATCTTCCATCATCCACATCCTGTGGCATCCATCATTACCATTTCCGGGCCTGAGATCTGGGATAGATTGCTGCGTATTTCTCAGGGTTTATGTAAATATTACACAGGTCTGTAAATGGTATATGAGTATAATTTCTGCAGCAGCTTCTTTTGAATAGAAACTTCTTAAACCTCATACACAGTTTAACTTCTGTAATGCAGGAGATTTATAAAAGTACTAAAGTATATTCTTATGGATTAGAAACTGTGGAGATACAATTAGTTGAGATAGAATAGGCCTTCTATGGTATAGTTTTGTCAATTGGCACTTAAATATCCTATGATTTCTTGTAGTTTGTAAATTTGTGCAAAATTCAATGTATGTTGGTCATTTTATCTTGTTACCTGTAAGTAAAATGAGTGACAGTTCAGCGTTTGGATAGTGGGCTTAAGTCTACAGCCAGAAGCAAGCCCTGTGTTTGTTTCTGAACTCTTCCTTTGTTTTTAAATTGTGGAGTAATTTTATAACACCAGAGAAACACTCAGAAGACTTGTAAAAATACTGACATAAAGGCCTACTACCAAGAATCTTTGATTTGTTGGTGCCTAAGTCCAACCCAGAAAATGTCAATTCTCATCACTCCACACATAATGCCAACACAACTGGGTCACAGGAAAGACATGTCCACAAGACAGTGATATGTCCTTCTTCACACTACTGATAACAATGAGAATAATAATTCAACATTTTTTTTTGAAACAAGAGATGTAAGTTAACATGACTTTGGGTAAAAGGATATGTTTTACGCCAGATTATTCCATGGTATTTTAAAAGACAAAAGATAAATATTAGTTAAAATATATCAGCATTTATATTTTATATACATATCTATATAGAGCAACTAAAATTAAAAATCTTGTTAGAATTAACAGATTATAATTTCTAAAAGTTCATATAAATATATATTTGATACCTTACATAGATGTATATATATATATGTATATATATACATATATATATACACACACACAGATAGGTTGATAGATAGTTAGATAGATAGACAAGTAGATCTCCACTTAATAAATCCCCATAAGACTTTAAATTGATGAGTGTTTCATTTAAATTGAGTACTGGCAAATTACTTTCAGGAAAATAGAAAATTATCCTCAAATTTTTGTATTTCCTATTTTTGTGATACTATTTCCCCCACTACATTTTGCAAGTTAAACTTGATGGGGAATAAAATTTAACACAAATGTGACAGCCAGCATGGTCCATCAGCGCTGACAAGGCAAACCATCAGTTTAGATCAACCTGACAGGGAATTCTCCCATATGAATACCCAGAAAATTAGTGTCTGTAGAGGCAAGGACCACTAGCCCTCCTAATGACATCATGATGCATATCTTTTGTACTGATTCCGTGCATTGCAAAATGTAGCAGAATACAAGTATGTTACGCAGTGGTAGCGAGTGACAAATGCTGGGTGACTCACTCTCCTCCCAAAAGTCCCCTCACATCTTGTTCACTTGAGTGTAACTCTTCAGGTATTTGTGAACTTTGAAGTGACTATAGAATTTGAAATAATTTACTATCATGTGAGACTTGTATTCCTGTAATTATATGACCCTATAACTTTTAAGAATAAGATGTAATTCAGTTTAGTTTAAGTTTTGGAAAAGCTTAAGAGATTTTACACACACACACACACACACACACACACACACACACATACACACACTCACATATGAGCACACATACTTTTGATACTTAAAGTGGCAGCAGCTGGAATACATGGAAAATGTTAGATTTAACATAAAGCATTTTTACTATAATGGCTAGTAATTGAAACAGTCTACTTTCTAAAGAAGCAGAGACTACTGTGGACTCTCAGCAGATGAAATACATAATTAGACTTCTGAAATTATGCAGGTGGAAATAAATTGATTTAGTTAGGCACTTTATGCAGTTGCTTTTTATTCACCAGACTTTTAAAAACACCACTCACAAGCAAAATAAGTGGCGTAAGATTTCTATGTAAACTCAGGCTGCACTAATGGTGCATATATAAATATGTAGATTTCCACTCAATGTTATACTGAAAATGAGAAGAAATGGAAAAATGCTATATACTTTAACACAAACGGTTTTACCTATTATGCAAATAAATTTTGTCTAAGTCAAGGACAGAAAAGTAGGAGTTAGAATAAGAGCATAGCACACTTAGCAGATAATTAGGCTTGCGAAATTCTATTTTCTAAGTAGACTTTGCAATCACACATTTTGTCTGCTTTCTTTTATTCATGTCACCTGCTTTCTTTCGTAGCTAAACCCCAACATATAGTCTTGGTGCCTTCTGCAATAAATTAACAGAAATTCAAGTATATTTCTGTAGCCAAAATTTTATAATTAACTCCTCATTATCTATATCTTCTTGAGTTCTGAATTATTCTCTTTCTTTCCATGCAAATGAATACCACCCTCTCCTCTTGTAAGGTGATGTTTGGCTAGGAATGGCAGTCTGATTTTAGTATTTATTTAAGCAATGTGCAATTAGCATAGTTTTGATCTATAATGCAAGGCATTTGTGGGTAAATGAAAAGATGCTTTTAATTTGAGCATCTTTGCTTCTTCCAGTTAGCCTATATTAGAGAACTTATTGGATCTGTGCAAAAGATGATCTTCCAAAGTTAAAAGCTGGTTTACTTTATGTAGTACAGTGACTATAAATATTTGAAACCACTGTTAAATATTTTAGACTGTATTGCTTTATTTGAATCTCTTCTAATATTCATTTGTAACTAACTAAATGACAGTTTTCTTACCTCTAGTCATTTGATCTTCTCTATCATCATTTTCTTACCATCCAAGGAGCCCCTTGTTTATACAATATCAAGAACATATTTATAGCATTTTTTTCTAATTAAACTATTAAATAATGCACTTGATAAATATTGTGTGTCTGCTGTTAACTTGCTGCTAAAGTGACTACTGACTCGGAGAATGAATTCTATGGCTAATGTCTTTGAAACAGACAAACACATTTAGGTTTGCAGTTCCTCCCATGAACATCTATGGTTTTTGTGTGCTATCCATAAACACTCACATGACTGTGCCTGCAGGTGACAGTGTTTTCTAATTGCAGGGGCCTTATTATTTCAGTCATTAACTTTTCAAATTTCATTTTTAGGTGGCCAGTGGAGCAGAGCATAGGAAAGAACAAGAGAAAATGTTAAAGGTTATTCATCTGATTAGAAAAGTCAAAATGGGGAAAACACAACAGGAAGATGTTAGGGGGAACTGGCATTCTGCTGTGAGTGCATCTTAGTGCTTGACAGCTACTATTGCTACACAAGGATTGCCCCTAGGAAAAGGAAGTCACTTTATTTTGTGGCTAAATTTTCTCTTCAAGATTCTTATTCGATTTGAGAATTATCATCTATCAAAATAAAATTCGATTTACTATGTAGTCAAGCTAAGATTCCAGAACATCAGGTTTTCATATAAATAATAGAGTAGACAGTAGTTTGTGCTTAAATGCTTATGGAAATGACAGTCAGGGAAGAGGATTTTGAAGATATCTTCCAACATGACATCAAAACCTTTCTTAATCCAAAGTCTTCTCTAAATTCAAAGCAAACTGAGCCTTTGAAAAACATATACAATTCACAGTATACAGTTAGGAAAATGGGCAATTCAAGGTAAAAATGCAAAATTATTGTTTAAGTTTTCAACTATGCACTGTAGAAACCATCTGTTATATTTTTTCAAAATGTTGATAGTATGAATTGTCCACTATAAATTAAAATTTTGCTTTTTTTGAAAGCATAAAGTTCTCCGGTTGAATATAAATGTATTTCATTAATACTACCTGTATACTCTAAATTATTATTAATGAAGCTGGCATTTATCAAAGAATATTATGTCAAATTACACATCTAGCATGGATAAATCTGGGGATTATATTTCCTGTGTTAGCTAAGACATACTGTATTACATTTTCTAATTTACCTGACTCTATCTGCTACTCTTCTGCACTGAGATTCTCCAGCACTATAAAGGGAAAACATGAGTGTAGACTGAGCCCAGTTGGGGTAGCAACACAGGTTCAGCCACACTCCTGAGGCAGGGGTGTAGATGTGCAAAAATGAAACCATTTGTTGAAGATGCTTTCCTTATTCCATTGTAGATTATTGGCTTCTTTGTCAGAGACCAAGTGTCATAAGTGTGTGATTTTTATTTCTGGATCTTCAATTCTATTCCATTGATCAACCTGCTTTTCTCTGTACCAATGCCATGCAGTTTTTTTAAATCACTATTGCCCTGTAGAATAGCTTGAAATCTGGAATGGTGATTGTACCAGAAGTTCTTTTATTGTGAAGAACTGTTTTTGATATTCTGTTTTTTTTTTTTTTTTTTTCTTTTTCAGATGACTTTGAGAATAGGTATTTATATGTCTTTGAAGAATTGTTTTGGGATTTGGATGGGGATTGCAGTGAATCTGTAGATTGTTTTTGGTAAGATGGCCATTTATACTAGGTAATTCTGCTATTCCATGAACATGAGAGATCTCTCTATTTTGTGAGATCTTGTTCGATTTCTTTTTTCACAGATTTGAAGTTTTTGTCATACATATCTTTCACTTCTTTTAGTGTTACCCCAATATATTTTATATTATTTGTGGCTGTTGTGGAGGGAGTTGTTTTCCAAATTTCTTTCTCAGCCCATTTATCAGTTGTGTAAAGGAAGGCTACTGATTTATTTGAGTTAATTTTATATCTTACAACTTTGCTGAAGTCCTTTATCAGCTATATAAGTTCCCTGCTAGAATATTTGTGGTGACTTACTTGTATTATCATCTCCAAATAGTGATATCTTTGCCTCTTCTTTGCCAATTTATATCCCCCTAAACTGATTTTGTTGCTTTATTGCAGTAGGTAGAACTGTGAGTACTATATTGAATAGATATTGGGAGAATAGACAGACTTATCCATTATTTTAGTGAGATGCTTTAGGTATTTCTTTATTTAATTTGATATTGGCTCTTTGTTTGCAGTAAGTTGCTTTTACTATGATTACGTATGGGTCTTAAATTCCTTATCTATCCAAAACTTTTAACATGAAGCGGTGTTTTACTTTGTAAAATGCTTTTTCAGCTTCCAAAGAGATGATCATGTGATTTTTTTTGTTGACATTGCTTATATAATAGAAAATGTTAATGGATTTTTGTATATTGAACTAACCTTAGATCCCTGGTGAATACTTGATTGTAGTAAATGGTGGTTTTAATGTGTTCTTCGATTCAGTTTGCAAGAATTTTATTGAATATTTTTCCACCAATATACATAAGTCAAATTGTTCTGAAGTTCTATTTTTTTGTTGTGTCCTTGTGTGTTTTAAGTATGTGGCTTCATAGAAAGAATTAGGCAGTGTTTTTTAGTTTTTGTTGTTGTTTTTTGTACATTTCTTTCTTTATTGAATAGTCTTAGGAATATTGATATTACTTCTACTTTTAAGGTCCAGTAGAATTCTACATTGGAATTCTTTTGGCTTGCAGGTTTTTAATGGCTTCTTCTATTTCCTTAAGAGATATGGGCAGGCTTAGATAGTTTACCTGTTCTTGATTTAACTTTGGTATGTGGTATCTATCTTGAAAAGCATCCATTTCATCTAGATTTTCATGTTTTCTTGAGTATAGGCTTTTGTAGCAGAATCTAATGATTTTTTAAAACATTTCCTCCCTTTCTGTTGTTATGACTCCCTTTTCATTTCTGATTCTGTAACAGTTTTTAAGAGAAAGTTCTTTTGTACAGCACAGGATGGCCTTGATCCCTTCTATCTCATTATTCTAAGAGCTGGGAATATGGGTTTGAAGCATCATACCAAACAGTACTATTTATTGTGAAACCTTATTTATTTGTGATATAATGAGTTTAATTTACTCAAAAATGTAGAGTTTCTGAAGTGTGCTATGTGGCATCATATGATAATCTATATCATTTATATCTATCTCTATCTCTATCTCTATCTATATCTATATCTATATCTATATCTATACCTATACCTATACCTATCTATATCTGTATCTCTATCTCTATCTCTATCTCTATCTCTATCTATATCTATATCTATACCTATACCTATACCTATACCTATACCTATATCTATATCTATCTATCTCTATCTCTATCTCTATCTCTATCTCTATCTCTATCTCTATCTCTATCTATCTATCTCTATATCTATATGCATAATTTCAAGCTTCATTATTTAGCTTTCCAGATGCCAGAATTCATGTGAGATTACTTTTACAGTTTGGAACATACTGAAACCCAGACAACTTCTTTGAACCTCACATTTCAAAATTCTGTATTACTTTTATTAATTTAAAATTATGCTTAAAGTAAAACGAATGTCAGTGTAGGAATGTCACATTTTTAATACTTGAAAAATAGTTTAAAAGTGTTTGTGGACTTATATATGGGAAATGTCCAACATTTGGCATACTAAAATTCAATACTGTAAGAGAATCTAAACGAATTTGAACAAGAAAAAATGCTTGTAAGTTCATTTCACTTAAATACATTTTTAAGATATTAAATAAAGATCATATCTTTAAAAATGTATTCCAATGTCTGGTTAAATTTTGACCCCAGATGACCATATATTTTAAAAATTTCCTTGTGTGAATAAGATAGTACGGTGTAGGTACAGTATGTGGTGCATGGATAACCCAAGCAGAATCTCTCTTGTCTTGCTCACTTCCTAATCCAGTTTCTTTTAACACTGTCTCTGAACCTTTGGCTACTTCAGAGACCAGTAAATCTCAGAATGCTCGGTCATCCTGCCTAGCTCCAAATGCGGTTGCAATGGCATTCAAGAACTCAAATAGCTCTCTCTATGTATAAATACTCATAGATTCTTCCTTGCATATAAGTCCTCTTAGCATCTGTAGTATTTTCCTTCCCTCAAATTCTCTTCATATTTTAATGAAATATCAAGTAGTGATAAAAGGATGTATACTTACTTTTAGTATGTTCATTTTCTGTGACATATTTTATTTTATTTTTAATGCCAAACGCTTGATTCAAATAATTTTTGCCTTTCTTAGTTATGGGTGCTTCTATAAATAGAAAAATTTGAAAAGAGTATAATAGGCTTTAATTAGAATAATTTGGGTTTTGATACAAAATGCTTTTACTTTTCTCATGTATTGTTGGATATGTTATTGTGTTTCATTTATTTAAAGCAGTTTAGGAACGTTATTAAATCAAATGAATGTGTAAACATAATATATGATGATTTGGGTTAATATTTTTTTCTTGATTTGGAGATTAAAATAGTAAAGAGAATGATTTGTAAGCACTTTTGTATTAAAACTCTATTGTACAAGTAAGTATTTGAATTTGTTTCCAAATATGCTTAATATATTAAGTATTTAATAATACTAAATAATATTATTTAAAAAACAGTGCAAAATACACTGTAAAATTAGTACATAATACTAAATACAATATAGAGTTGTGGTAGTTATTCTCAGACCTTAGTATGTGCCTGAAGATCATGGCGTGTTCATGAAGAGACAAATAAACCTCCTGTCTATTTGAGATGCCACAATCTATACCCTTGAATCTCCATCCAGTCTTATGAAATTATTATTTCATACTTTTGTAATCTTTGATGAGAAAAACTTCTATATTCATTACCACCCACACTGGGATATTCTAGCATATATTCTTATATTATTGACAGCTTAAATTATGCAGAATTTAATTTCTTTAATTCTTAAAACATCACTAACTAGTAAAAAACACCCACTTTACAGTTTTATCTCTAAAAAGAGTTAAAATATATGTCCGAAAGTTGTTGGAAGTATCCCTGTATCACATTATCTCAAGGAAGAGTCAAGTTGACCCATGTTACTTTTGTTGAATAATTTTCTGAATGTGGAAATTGAATCCATTCAAACATGTGTGATTAAAGTATGAACCCCTTTTCATTGTTTTACAATACAGTTACTTTGCATGCATCTCTGAAAAGTCTACATGAATTTTATCAATAATTGTTTAATTATTCTGTTAGACTTACTGATGTTTTCATCAGAGATACAAAATACCCACTTACAAGGGTCAATAATGTCTTTTCTTAAGATGTAGTTTTCTATGTTCTTAACTAATCTTAAAATATCTCTGGTCAGTATTTTTTAACTTATTGGTTATTTTATTTATTTACATTTTAAATGTTATTCCCTTTCCTGGTTACACCTTTGCAAACCCCTGATACTATCTGCTTCCTCCTGCTTCTATGAGCGTTCTCCCCCACCTATTCACTCACTCTATTCTCACCTCCCTAGAATTCCAGTGCATTTAAGTATCAAGCATTCAGAGGACCAAGAGCCTCTCCTCACATTGATGCCAAATAAAGATTTTCTCTGGAGTCCTGGGTCCTTCCATGTGTACTCTTTCCCTAACTGCTCCATTTGGGTCTCCTTGCCCAGTCCAAAGGTTGGCTATGAGCATCTGCATTTGTATTGGTCAGGTTCTGGTAGAGCCTCTCAGGAGACATCCATATCAGCTCATTATAGTAAATACTTCGTGGTGTTAAAAATAGTTCGGAAACTGCATATGGGATGGTTCCAAGGTGGGGTAGTCTGCATGGCCTTTTCTTCAGTCTCTGCTCCATTCTTTGTCCCAGTATTTTCTGGAGACGGGAGCAATTTGGGTTAAAATTCTTAAGAGAGGTGGTTAGCCCTATCCCTCAGTCAGGGACATGCCTAACCTCTGGATATGGTCACTACACGTTCTCTTTCTTCTTTGTTGGTTATTTCAGTTAATGTCATCCCAATTGGACCCTGGGAGCCTCTTGCTTTTCTGGTATCTGGACATTCTGGTGGCTACCTACAGTTCCCAAAACCCTATTGCTATATACCTCTGTTCAATTTCCTGACCGTCTATCTCTGTCTCCTCCCATACCTAATCCTTCCCCCTGTAACCCTCCCCCATCCTCTGTTTCTCTCAAGTCTTTCCCACACTCTACTTCCCATGATTATTTTTTTCCTCATTTTCAATAGAACTGAAGCAGTTACACTTTGGTCCTTGTTGTTGACTTTCCTATGGTCTGTGAATTGAATCATGGGTGTTCGGACCTTTTTGCCTACTATGTACTTATTAGTGCGTACATACCATGTGTGTTTTTTGTGACTCAGTCACATCATATTCTTAGAATGATAGCAACTCTTGAAACAACACTTACCTTGAGGTCTACTGTTCCCATATCATTCTTTAGAGTCATTTTAGTACCAGACTCCAGTTCTCCTTTGGAAATCAACAGTTTTGTTCATTTCCCCCTTCTTTCCTCCCTTCTCCCTCACTTGCTGCTAAAAAATCCTGTTTCTGCTTATTTTTATTTTTGAGACAGGCTCTTCCTTGAAGCCTATGCTATCCTGAATGTTTTAATCCTTCTAGTTTTCCCAATGCTGAGATCATAGGCTCAAAACACCATGGACCAACATGTTACTTCTTAACAGATCTCAAGGCCTACTTCTAATTTACTTCAACACAGTGAATATGTTATCTTGTAGTAGGGAATATGATATCAGTTATTATATTATCCTTATAATTATTAATTTCTAAAACACTATCAAATGATTCTTTTTTTGTTCTGATAAAGTTCATTATTTTGAGTATAAAAATTAGCCTGTTGCATGATTGATCCTTGTGTTTTACCCTCAGTATCTCCCTAACCCTGTCTGAAAGGTCTTCTACTTCTGTGTCGTACTATGTGACTTTAGGCAATGTGCTTCCTGGACCATAGCCGAGAACCTGTCTATCACTGACTACAGGACACCAGTGCTCATGTGTGTGCTTTATTTTAGACTTCTGATGGCAAACTGGATTTCATTTCTTCTTCCCACAATAGCTCAATGCTGCATGCTATGTCATTATAAATACTCTACCCTTTCTAGAGCACATTTTAGTTTTTTAAAATTATTAGAATTTTATGCACTCTTTTGTTTTCTTATCTCACATATGAATCCAGGGACTATTGTCTTCTTGATGATGCCAAAATCCCCTATGTCCAGGAGATACTCAGTCACTATTGGATGAAGATGAATGATTGTTCAAAGACTAATTTGTCAGTGCCCTCATTCTCCTGTACAATGATAAAACTAACACAATACCTTTTATTTCAGTTTTAATAGTTACAATATAGAAAATGTTATTTTTTTCTGCCTAAATTATTGTTCAATTTTCTTCTAATGATCTGTATAAAAAGTATAATTGATTGGAGAAAATTCAAAGATGGAATGTGCAGTTAGTTCTATAAAGCAGATAATTTATATTAAAAAGGTTGAATTTTAGTAGTCATTTTATTTCTTTTTCTCAATTTTACTGGGCATTCTTTATATTTACATTTCAAAAGTTATCCCCTTCCCTGACTCCTCTCCCTTCTTCCCCTCAACTTGCTTCCATGAAGGTGCTCCCTCACCCAGTCACCTTTTCCATCTCAGTGCCTTGGCAGGCTGATGAAGTTGTTCTTCCCATGAAGTTGTAAACTTTTTTCAGTCCTTTCTCTAGATTTTGCACTTGGGTCTAGTGTTCAGTCTCATGTTTAGCTGCAAGTATCCTCATCTATGGTTATATGAGTATGGGATAGCCTCTGAGAACACATCCATATCTGGTTCCTGCCAATAAACTCTACTTGGCATCATCAATAGTGTTTGGGTTTGTTGTCTGCATATTGGGCGGTTCTCCAGGTGAGGCTGTCTCTGTAGATCTTTCCGTCAATCCCTGGTTCTATATTTGTCCTTGTATTTCCTCCTCTGTCTTGTTCTCTCTTCTAAGAAGGACTGAGGCATCCACATTCTTGTTTTCCTTCTTTTTGAGCGTCATAAGTTCTTGTAAAAGCTCAAGTCGAAGTGGATCATAGACCTCCACCTAAAACCAAGTACACTGAAACTAATAGTAGTCCTTCTTATATAAAAATTGATGAAAGTGCTTTTATTTATCTAAGCTTACTACTGAAATAACTTTTATTTTTATGTACCCCCTTTTTATTGGGCATTTTATTTATTTACATTTTAAATGTTATCCTTTTTCCCAGTTTCCCCTCCTCAATTCCCCATCCCATTCCCCTCATCTTCTTTAATGAGGCTGCTCCCCCTTCCAGCTACCCACGTACCCCTTTTTTTCCTAATGTTGTTGTTTTAAACAACCTCTAATGTAATGCATTCAGAATGTTTATAAAATTAGCCATATTTTGGGGTGCCTAGGTGAGAGACGGCAAATCTTAAACCTCTGTCCCCTCTGAGGATTCTGGGTACCAAAGCAGAATACACTTTTTGCAAAATTACTCACGAGGTCATAGCAGGAGGGGTCTTGGAAAGTCTGCTAGTTGGAGTTACAAGTTTCTGGTGACCAGTAGAACCCTGAGTTTTTTTGTATGAAACTTGCTTGCATCTTGGAGGCTGGGTCAGAAACCTCGGGTTCTGGGAGCCTAAGAGTCCATTTCTAGAATTCATCTCTTTAGTATCATGAGACTACAGTCCAATTCTGTCTTACAGCCATGGAATGACTATAACATTCTCGGCTGGCCCTGATTAGCTGAAAGTGTATATGCAAGTAAAGTTATAGAAGGGGTCTACTTGGGAAGAGCTGTCAAATGTTACCTTCAGTTTGGATTGCTGTGCCAGGCTTTGTAGCCTTCCTTCACTAGCTACTTTTTATCCTAACCTTGATGATATTCAGATTGTCAAATGCATAAATATTTCTCCTGCTCAAAATTAGCGATATGGCATGCTCATAGTTCTTTCCCTTTCCATTTCTATGACTTTGTTTGGAACATGTTTGCCTTCAGAGAACCAAGAAGTATTTGATAAATGTATTCCTATTTTCAGAAAGCACACAATCATAAAAAATTAATTTACTGTAGAAAAGTATTTTGTGCTGATATTTTAGGTCATCAGAAGAGTTTTGAGGGAGAATGGTTTTTGTTTCTTCCTCTATGACATAATTATTGCTTTCAAAGTTTGGTAGCATGAGGCCGTGCCTGGATACCTCATTATTCTTCACATGCAGGTTTGTCTAAGTGAAGAACATTCTATCGTGACTGAGATTTAGTTTCATTCCATTTTTATTTTTAGCACCCTCAAAAGAACTTCAGATAAAACAATTTTCACGTTTTGAGTCAGAATAAAGTTATGTTGTTTTGTTATATAAACCTCATTCCCTTTCATTTCCTTTTGAGAACTATTATTTACCTATTGCCAGTACATAATGAAAAATCTCTACTCTGTCTTGAATTATCTTTGATTTTTCTGTGGCAATGAAAATTTAATATATTTGCATTTTCATCAGCACTTTGTGAGGTAAGCATTTGTCAAGGTGTAGAATAGACTTTGGGGCACCTTGGAGATTCAAGCACAATGTGAAGCCATGTAAAATTAATTAGCTATTAGTAAAGGACAGGCTGATAAAGAAGCTGCAAACATTTCTGAAAGTTGTTTGGCATTCTTGATTTGTGTGGCATTTAGATTCTATAAATATGGGCTTTTGAATGAAAGAGTAGTTTTCTTTAGTGAACTAATAAAACATGTAAACATCATATAAGAAATGCATATCAGAAATATAAAATACTCTGAAGAGTAATTGTTTAGAACAATGCAGCCTAATATGAATCAGGAGTGGTTTCAAACTTTTGAGAAGGAGTATTATAAAAATGAATTGGATTGATGAAAATAACTTAAGAATTTTGATCTATTATATCCAAAATATTATTTTTAAACTGGAAAAGAAAACATCCACATGACTCACTGAACATGGAAAAGGTTGAGTTGATGTATACCCAGAAACGTCTCTATTTTCTGGGGATGTAGTCTGCATGCTACCAAATGAGAAACATAGACACTCATCCAGGCATAAAAATTTTGATCTAGTCTCTGTCCTACCTGCAAATAATGCTGGAGCCTTTCGATGTAACCAGTCAATATCTGATTTAACGTAAGTGCCACTCATTGCCATTGAACTCATACCCAACAAGGCTTGGGTGACTAAGAACCAGAGACTAAGCCCAATAAAACCAATACTACTGGTACCAAATGCTAAATACTAAAATAAATAAATAAAAAATAAAAGTAGCAATAGTATGCTTCTTACTTTATATAGTACTGTGCTATATTCATAAATCACTGCTGTATTCAACATCTCTTGAGACTCTACGTCCTGAAATGGATAGAAATATTTAAAAAGCCAGATATTAAGGAGAGACAGAAGGGGGAGGGGCAGTAAATAGAGGAATATATTTTAATTACAGCCCTAAATGAGTTGTCTCCATCAATACATTCCTTATTAAATTAGGAAACCACTCAGAAGTGGAAAAGAGTCGAGGAGTCAGAGCAAAAGGACAACAGGAGAAAATACCTTCTCAACTGATGGAGCAAAGCTCACACAACTTCACAGAGAACGAAGCAGTGAGTGCAGGGCCAACACATGTCTGCACCAGGTGCTCTGTATATGTTATAGCTTTCAGCTTATTAGATTTCTATTACCTCTGAGGGTGAATGTGTTGCTCTCTGATTCTGATGCTTTTTCTTTCTCTTTGGATACTTTTCCTTCTGTTGGTTTACCTTGTCTGACTTCAAAGGGACGGTTTTTATTTCCTTGATAAATAATAAAATCAGTATCAGCATTCCTTGTGAGATATTTTGTGTTACTTTTCAGAGTATGCCATTAGAATCCTGTGTCCATATCATGTACAACATTTTCTACTTCAGATTAGTCACATATTTTGAGTGGATAAAAGTGTGTATGATCAGCCATTGCTTCATTGGACAGAATAGGTGTTGAAGAAACATTGAGTTGCTAGCTGTTAGATTTAGAAAATATCATAAAGTTTAAAATAGTTCTTTTATTTTCATATTATAATTCCATCATATACAGAAAGTTGTGCAGTCTGTACAATGATTGTGTGGCTATATGTATGTTTTCATGATGTTTCACCAATGTTAATGTGTAAACATAAACTTAGCAAGGACAATAATAGACATGGTACTGTGATGGGGGAGGAGTAAATGCTCCACCAAAAATTTCTGTAACCAACGAATGCTGAGTAGCAGAAAAAGTATTTCCCACGGAGGAGTACAGCAATTAATTGTCTACTATCAAATTGTCCACCTACTTTATATTTATATGACTTAATTTGTTCATACAATAATTAAATGGATTGAGTAACTATTTCATTTTGTTATTACAAATAAAACTGGTGTTTTTTTGGGGGGGAGGATTTTTCTTTAATGTGACCTTTTACTCCCAAGTCGTATCTATCTATCTATCTATCTATCTATCTATCTATCTATCTATCTATCTATCTATCTATCTATCTATCTATCTATATATCTTCTGACCTTCTCCCAGTTATCTGGGTGCTTTGATCCATATTTCATTTTTTTAAATTGGATAGTCTCTGTATTTATTTTTCTGATGTTATCTTTTTGCCCCCAATCCTATCCCCCTGTCCCTCCCGTTGCCTCCATGATGGTTTGCCATCTCCTAATCACCCTCTCCCATCTCACTGCCTTGCCTGAGAAGTATGGCCCAGCCTATACTGGGAAAATGCACCTTCACTGGAAAAAAGGCCTCTCCTCCTATTGATGCCAGACTATGCCATCATCTGCTTCTTATGCAACTGTAGCCATGGGTCACTCCATGTGAACTCATTGGTTTGTGTACCTGGGAGCTGTGGGATTTCGTTGGTTATGATTTTGTTCTTCCCATGGGGTTGGAAAACCTTCAGCTCCTTTTTTATCTACATCCTTCATTGGGATCCTAGTGTTCAGTCTCATAGTTAGCTGCAAGCATCATCTTTTGTATCTGTATGACTCTGGAAGAGCCTCTGAGGAGGCATCCACATCATGTTCCTGCCAGTAAGTACTTCTTGGCAGCAGCAATAGTGGGTGGGCTTAGTGGCTGCATATGGGATGGATCTCCAGGTGATGCAGTCTCTGTATGATCATTTCTCCAATGTCTGCTCCTCTATTTGTCCCTTTATTTCCTCCCATGAGTGTTTTGTTCTCCCTTATAAGAGGAACTGAGGCGTTCACAACCTGTCCTTTCTTCACTTGGACTAATTTCTATGAATTGTTTCTTGGGTATTCTGAGCTTTGTGGGCTAGTGTCCACTTATCAATGAGTACATACCATGTGTGTTCTTTTGTTACTGAGTTACCTCACTCAGGATGACAAGTTCAAGTTTGCCTAGAAATCTCATGAAGTCCTTTTTTTTTTTTTTTTTTTTAATAACTGAGTAGTACTCCATTGTGAAAATGTATCACAGTTTCTGTACCCATTCCTCTGTTGAAGGACATCTGGGATCTTTCCAGCTTCTGACCATAATAAATAAGACTGATATGAACATGGTGTCTTCCCAATTATTTTTTTGAAATATAATGTGATACCTTGGGTCCCTTTCAGGAAGGTGCATTGGAGTTCTGTGTGGAGAATGAGATACAGATTGAGCACCTCTCCTGGTTATCTTCCTCTCGGCATATCACACCAATTTAGAATAAAATGCCTCTGTACTGATGTATCATTATAAATGATTTTCATTATGAGTGAGAATTATGCACCTGTGTTCTTTAGAGTCAGAATAAAGTGCTAAAAATGGTTCCAAATCATTAAAAGGTTTCATCACTGCTTATATTTCCTTCTCCAGCTAGTTAAGAGTTTGATTTTATGTTACATCAGTTTTGTCAAATATTCAGTTACTGTGTCTGGAATGCTTAGTCATAAAATGGCATATATACATACATACATACATACATACATACATGCATGCATACATACATACATACATACATACATACATACATACATACACACATATATATATATATATATATATATATATATATATTTCTTGTGTTATATCTGGACATACTGGTATCTTGGTAGCTTAAGGACCCGACTTTGTTTTGTGCTCTACTTCAACCTTTTATGGCTATTGCTGTATAAATTGTTTAGTCTATAATCCCTACACTTCTCAACCCTATAGAAGTACAGTTTGCACTTCTTTATAATGCCACTATACAAACTGAGAGTAAATTTTATAAGTTGATGGTTTTGTTTGTATGGTTATTACTACTATCTTTGTAGTCACACCAAGGATTATCCATATAAATAGCTAGAGTATCTACATATGTATATGTAGGAGCAATTATAATGATTTTACTTTACCTTTTTTTATAAATATCCATATGTAAATGATGTATCTGAACCCATATCTCCTTTTAAGCAATAAAAACCTATAATTTTAATAACTGAATATGTGACTCAACAGAAATGTACTGCACATTTTGTATTCATAATTTTGTCCTGTACACATTTGGATATTTAGGAAATTATTCTGTATTACAAATACTGCTATGTGCTCACAGAGACTTCATGTCCAATGTATGTATTATGGCTTCCAGTTTAGTGTTTTTATAGGATTCTCCTAATGTGAATAAGAGTAGTTATCTGATTCTTCTAGATTCTTTTCCTCCCTTGGCTAGTCTTTTCAACTTTGTCATTGTATTTATTTTATCTTATTATACATTGTTACATTTTATAATTTGAAAAATTGTTGAAGGAAGACATTATGTTGTAACTAAGAGATTTGTTTGGTAAACGAACCTACCACGAGTCTTTACAATATGTTTATTGAAGGAAATGCCATACAGTGAGTTAATTATTTGCTTGGACTTTTCTGTGCTGGAAATAGACATTATTTGATTTCTTTTTAAAAGTATTTGTATATTTATTTATTTATTTATTTATTTCGTATACATTTTTCTACATTTTTTTGTTTGTTTTCTTTTTTCTTTGGACTTCTTACAGTCTGTGAGTTGTTTCTGGGGAAGTGCGAGCCTCTGGGGTTAGATTCCCACTATCAGTGACTGCATATTATGTCTGTTCTTTAGTGACTGGGTTATCTCACACAGGATGATATTTTCTAGATGCAGCCATTTTCTTAAGAATTTGGTTAAGTCATTGTTTCTGGTGGCTGAGTAGTATTCCATTGTGTATATGTACCACAATTTTTGTATCCATTTATCTTCTGAAGGACATCTGGGTTCTTTCCAGCTTCTGGCTATTATAAATGGGGCTGCTATGAACATTGTGGTGCATATATCTTTGTTGTGTATTAAAGTGTCTCTGGGGTATATGCCCAGAAGTGGAATAGCTGGATCTTCAGGTAGTCCTATTTTCTGAGGTATCGCCAGACTGATTTCCAGAGTGGTTGTATTAGTTTGCAACCCCACCAACAGTGGAGAAGTGTTACTTTTTCTCCACAACCTCGCCAGCATCTGTTGTCATCTGAGTTTTGGATCTTGGCCAATCTGACTGGTGTGAGGTTGAATCTCAGGGTTGTTTTGATTTGCATTTCTCTGATGGCTAAGGATGTCGAGCACTTCCTCAAATGTTTCTCAGCCATTCGATATTCCTCAGCTGAAAATGTTTTGTTTAGATCTGTACCCCATTTTTAATAGGGTTGTTTGATTCTCTAGTGTCTAGCTTTTTGAGTTCTTTGTACACCTTGGATATTAGGCCTCTATCCTAATATGGTGTTGGTAAAGATCTTTTCCTACTCTGTTGGCTGCTGTTTTGTTTTCTAGACAGTGTCTTTAGTCTTACAGAAACTTTGCAATCTCATTAAGTCCCATTTGTCAATCATTGACCTTAGAGCACGAGCCATTGGTGTTCTATTCAGGAAATTTTCTCCTGTGCCTATGAGTTCTAAGGTTTTCCCATGTTTCTCATATAATATTTTAAGTGTATCTGGTTTAATGTGGAGATCTTTGATCCACTTACACTTGAGCTTTGTACAAGAAGATAAGAAAGGGTCTATTTTCATTCTTCTGCATGCTGAGTGCCAGTTAAACCAACACAATTTGTTGAATAGGCTGTTTTTTTTGCATTGAATGTTTACAGCTCCTTTGTCAAAAATCAGTTGACCATATACTTGAGGGCTCATTTCTGGATCTTATATTCTATTCCATTGATCCACGTGCCTATTTCTGTACCAATACCATGCAGTTTTCAGCACAATTGCCTTGTAATATAGCTTGAGGTCAGGGAAAGTAATTCCCGCAGATGTTTTCTTGTTGTTGAGGATGAATTTTACTATTCTAGGTCTTTTGTTATTCCAGATACAATTGCACATTGCTCTTTCCAACTCAATGAAGAACTGAGTTGGAATTTTGATGGGGATTGCATTGAATCTGTAGATTGCTTTTTGTAAGATAGCCATTTTTGAAATGTTGATCCTTCCAATCCATGAGCATGGGAGATCTTTCCATTTTCTGAGATCTTCCTCAATATCCTTCTTTAGAGGTTTGAAGTTCTTGTCATACAGCAGCTTCACTTGCTTAGATAAAGTCACACCAAGGAATTTCAAAGTTTTTGTGACTATTGTGAAGGGTATCTATTTCCTAATTTCTTTCTCCACATGTTTGTCCTTTGTATATATGAAGGCTACTGATTTGTTTGAGTTAATTTTAAATCCAGCCACTTTGCTGAACTTGTTTATCAGCTGTAGGAGTTCTCTGGTGGAAGTTGTGGGGTCACTTATGTATGACCAATTTGCATCCCTTTGATTTCCTTTTTGTTGTCTAATTGCTCCTGCTAGGACTTCCAGTACCATGTTGAATAGGTATGGGGAGATTCAGCAGCCTTGTCGAGTCCCTGATTTTACTGGGAATGCTTCAATTTTCCCAACGTTAAGATTTATGTTGGCTGTTGGTTTGCTGTATATTGCTTTTATTATGTTTGGGTATGGGTCTTGGATTCCTGTTCTTTCCAAGACTTTTAACATGAAGTGTTGTTGGATTTTGTCAAATGCTTTCTGAGTATCTAGTGAGATAAAACATGTGGTTTTATTCTTTGAGTTTGTTTGTATGGTGGATTACATTGATGGATTTCCTCATATTAAACCATCCTTGCATCCCAGGGATGAAGCTTACTTGATCATGGGAAATGACCATTTTGATGTGTTCTTGGATTCAGTTTGCAAGGATTTTGTTAAGTATTTTTGCATCAATGTTCATAAGTGAGATTGTTCTGAAGTTCTCCATCCTTGTAGGGTCTTTGTGTGGTTTAGGAAACAGGGTTATTTTAGCCTCAAAAAATGAGTTAGGTAGTGTTCCCTCAGATCCTTTTTGTGGAACAATTTGGAAAGTATTGGTATTATGTCGTAAATAGATGTCTGATAAAACTCTGCACTGAACCCATCTGGACCAGGGCTTTTTTTCATTGGGAGGCTTTCGATGACTGCTTCTATTTCTTTAGGTGTTATGGGATTATTTAGCTGGTTTACCTGGTCTTTGTTTAACTTTGTTATCTTGTATCTGTCTAGGAATTCATCCATTTCCTCGAGATTTTCCAGCTTTGTTGAGTATAGGCTTTTGTAGTTGCTCTGATGATTTCTTGAATTTCCTCAGGTTCAGTTGTTAATTCTCCACTTTCCTTTCCCAATTTGTTAATTTGGTACTCTCTCTTTGCCCTCTAGTTAGTCTGTCTAAGGGTTTATCAATCTTGTTAATTTTCTCAAAGAACCAGCTCTTGGTTTTGTTGATTCTTTCAATGGTTCTTTTTGTTTCTATTTGGTCTATTTCTGCCCTAAGTTTGATTATTTCTTGCAGTCTACTCCTTTTGGGTGTATCTGATTCCTTTTGTTCTAGAGCTTTCAACTGTACTATCAGGATGCTAATGTATGCTCTCTCCAGTTTCTTTTTGGAAGCACTCAGATCTATGAGATTTTTTTCTCAGTGCTGCTTTCATTGCATCCCATAAGTTTGGGTATGTCATGTTTTCATTTCCATTGAATTCTAGAAAATCCATAATTTCTTTCTTTATTTCTTTTATGACCTTGCTATCATTTAATAGAGCATTATTTAGTTTCCATGCGTAAATGGGCTTTTTATTGTCTTTGTTGTTATTAAAGACCAGCCTTAGATCATGGTGACCTGAGAGGATGCATGGGGGTATTTTGATCTTCTTGTATAGATTGAAACTTGTTCAGTGTTCAATTATGTGGTTAATTTTCGAGAAGGTGCCATTAGGTGCTGAGAAGAAGGTGTATTTTTTAGTTTTAAGATGATATGTTCTATAGATATCTATTAATTGCAGTTTGTTCATAGTCTCTGTTAGTTTTAAAGTGTCCTTGTTCAGTTTCTGTTTCCATGATCAGTCCATTGGTGACATTGGGGTATTAAAGTCTCCCAATATTATTGTATGGGGTGAAATGTATTTTTTGAGCTTTAGTAGGGTTTCTTTAATGCATATGGGTGCTTTTGTATTTGGAGAATATATGTCAAAGATTGAGAGTTCCTCCTGACAGATTTCCCCTGTAATGAGTAAAAAGTGTTCTTCCTTATCTTTTTTGATAACTTTTTGTTGAAAATCTACTTTATTCGATATTAGAATGGCCACTACAGCTTGCTTCTTGGGGCCATTTGCTTGGAAGTTTTTTTTCCCCAACCTTTTATTCTGAGATTGTGTCTGTCTTTGTCTCTGAGATGAGTTTCCTGTATGCAGAAAAATGCTGGGTTTTGTTTATGTATCCAGTCTAATAGCCTATATCTTTTTATTGGGGAGTTGAGTCCATTTATGTTAATAGATATCAAGGAATAGTGGTTGCTGTTTCCTGCTATTATTGCTTTGGTAGGTTGAATTGTGCCTGTGTGTCTTTCTTCTTTTGGTTTTCTTCCTTAGGAGTTTTCTTGTTTTTATTATGAGGTGGTTCCCCTCATTGTATTGGGTTTTCTCTCTATAATTTGTTGTAGTGCTGTGTTTGTGGTCAGATATTGTGTAAATTTAGTTTTGTCTTGGAATATCTTATTCTCTCCATCTATGATGATTGAGAGTTTTGCTGGGTATAGCAGCTTTGGCTGGCACCTGTGCTCTCCTAGGGTCTGCATGTTGTCTGTCCAGCATCTTCTACCTTTCATAGTCTCTGTTGAGAATTTAGGTGTGATTCTGTTTGGTCTGCCTTTATATGTTACATGACCTTTTCCCCTTACTGCTTTTAGTATTCTTTCTTTGCTTTGGGCACTTGGTGTTTTGACTATTATGTGTCAGGAGGAATTTCTTTTCTGTTCCAACTTATTTAGAGTTCTGTAGGCTTGTTTTATGCTTGTGGTCATCTCATTTTTAAGGGTAGGGAAGTTTTCTTCCAGGATTTCATTGAAGATATTTACTGTGCCTCTTAGTTGATATTCTTCGCCCTCTTCTATTCCTATTATCCTTACATTTGGTCTTCTCATTTTGTCCTGGATCTCCTGGATATTATGGGTTAGGAGGTTTTTGGTTTTTCCATCTTCTCGGATTGTTTTGTCTGTGTTTTCAATGTTGTCTTCGGCCCCCGAGATTCTCTCTTCCATCTCTTGTAATCTCTTGGAAATGCTTGCATCTGTGACTCCTGATTTCTTTATAAGTTTTCTACCTCTTGGGTTGTCTCTTTTAGTGTTTTCTTTATTATGTCTATTTCCCTTTTTAATTCCTTTTTCCATTCCTTCATCTCTTTGGTTTTGTTTTATTATAGTGCTTTGAGTGTTTTTCTTGTTTCTTCTTTAAAAGCTTCCAATTTTTTATGCTTTTCCTTCCGTTCTTCTTTAAGGATCGTCTTGAGGTAGGATGTCTCAGTCTTTTTTTTCAGGAGTGTTTGGGATTCCACTGTTTGTTGTGATGGGAGAGCTGGGTTCTAGTGTTGCCAGGTTGTCTTGATTTCCCTGGGGTACATTTGTTTTTCTCTTGCCATCTTGTTTTCAGTGATTGGTTCTCGCCTTTCCCTTTTAATATTAGTATTTGGCTGCGCTGAGAGAAAAGTCAGAAACAATGTATATGCATAAACATTGATAATATTAAGAGCCCAAGTTACAGTTAAGTAGTATTAAGTTTTGTCTCAGTAATTTAACAAATGTATACTGACTTACTCTGTTTGTGTCTCACGTTCCTTAGTGATTAAATGATGGTTAACATCTATTTAATTGTACTCATAATACACTCAAACTTAAAGTGCAAATCATGTATATAAAGTATTTGGGACAGTTTAATGTGAGCTTTTGAACCTGGTATCACAGAAATACTCAGATTTACACAATTTCCATTACTGTAATCATATCTTGATAGTGACCTTTATTCAGACCAGATTATTAAAGGTTTTTCCTTCATTGGCTCATGTATTGTTTTGTATGAACCTACAATTTAAATTATTAGACTCTTTCGTATTTATTTCCCTCTTTAAAAATGATGAGGCAACACTATTCATTTCATAGGATTATCACAAGGAGTAAATGACTTCTGTCTTAATGTAAACCTTCATGAATACACTCATTCAGTCAGAGCTAATGGCAGTTGCTATCGTTCTCAGCATAATGTTGGTTTTTCTCAATAGAGAAAACGTATATAAATTTCCAATAGTTAAATTTCTACCTTTCCCCTTGTCATGAGACATTTATATGCTCCCCTTTGAGTGAGTTAATACGACAGGGGGTTTCTACACTGGAGGAAATAGGAGATGGCTTTTTTTTTTTAAAAAAAAAAGAAGTGAAGTAGTCTTCCAAAAATTAATTTTGATTCCTGCAGGTATGATAATGATAAAATAAATGAATTTAAAAACCAATTTCCAATTCAATTAAAATGTTATCATCATGACTTTTTGAGAGAGAAGATCATTGGAAGATCCATGATTTGGGCATGTGTGTGTGTGTGTGTGTGTGTGTGTGTGTGTGTGTGTGTGTGTGTTTGTGTGAAAAGAGTAACTTTGAATTGAAGAGAAGAAAGCAAAATACACACCAACAACCAACAGAATCTGTGTGATTCAGCTTTCTCTCCTTGTACTGTATTTTACCTATTGAGTTCTTCATTCCTCTGCGTACATTGAGTTCTGGTAATGTGCTAGTTCTTAAGGATATTGTAGAATAGATAATATATAATAATGTCACGCTCCATTGGTTCCTTTTTTATTTTCAGTGTTATTTTTATTGGATATTTTAATTATTTATCTTTCAAATATTATCCCCTTTCCCATTTTCCTTCCAGAGTCCCCCCCATCCCATTCTTCATACCTCAGCTCCTATGAGGGTGTTCCCCCACCCACCCACTCCCTCCTCCCCACCCTAACATTACCCTACCCTGGGGTATTGATCCTTCCCAGAAGCAAGGGCCTCTCCTCCCATTGATGTCCAACAATGCCATCCTCTGCTACATATGTGGCTGAAGCCAAGGGTCACCTCCATGTATACTATTTGGTTGGTGATTTAGTCCCTGGAAGCTCTGGCAGAGTAGCTGAGTCAAGAGAACCTGCCAGAGTTCAGAAGGGTCAGAAAAGGTGGACTTATTCATCAGTAAATGTTTGAGTCCACAATTGAATCTGGTAGATGAGAATTACATTTAAAACACTTCCAGTACCAGACTGTTATGTCCAATTGAGTTGGTGGCCAGAAGGTCCCAGTGGTAATCCATACATACACCCAATTTGTTGCCAGTAATAGATTGCTCTCCACATTTTTATTTATACATTAAAATAGTTTTAGCATAAATTGATTCATACATTTTCTCCTATGGAAAAATAGGCTCGAGAAACATTTACTATACTCAAAATTAATCATTAATTACAGTATTTTAATATAGTATGGAGCTCAAAATAAACTTGTACTTTGGTTTTCTATGTGGATCCGATCAAATGGCAAAATAAAAATATTTCAGTGGTTGCTGAAATTTGTAAGTAATATGGTGGAGAGTTAAGGATGTCTAATATCTTCTGGAGGCTCTTAAGAAAAAGGTACTATAACTAAGAACTCTGGAGACAAGAGCCTACTGCTCTCTGGATGCAGAAGCTATGTATGGAATATATATATATGGATAAAATTGTGAACTTTCTTCACAACCTTCAAAAAAGGATGTATGGTATATGTGGGTAGCTAGGAGCAAGCATATATTTTTGGTCAAGGTGTATTTGTTAAGCCTGAAATAATCCTGCACAAACTATTCCAAAACATGGACTAAAGGAAAAATGACTTAAATTCATGATAATCTGCAGTATAAAATTGAGCCTCTTTAGGCTCACAGAAGGTAGGATTCCACCAGCCATGGCAATTCACAATTGTGTAACTTTAGAGTTTATCAGATTGTTTACTCATGTACCAATTGTTACTATTTATAAACATTTTATAAAAGAATTGTGAGAGGAAAATTAATGATTATAACATCTCATAAGATGCCTGATACATAGATGGTGCTTAATGAGCTCTGGGTATCTTGTTTGGCATATTATAAATTATGTATTATGCTAGCAGACATTTCATTGGAATGTTCTTACAGAAGATTTTACCCTACTAATAAATTTTTAGTTTTGTATGTTGATGATACAGAGAGCAGAATATGCACGCCATATACAATTATATTTAATGGGTAAATTTTGATTACTTCTGACACTTGTATCTTTGGGCAAATACCTGTAGGCACTGTATAACAGAAAGGTAAGATTTTTTTTTTGCCACATCTGTAAAAGATTATTTTTATCTTGAAAGTCCTTTCATAAATTTCTCCCCTTCAAAACAAAACATATTTGCAAACCCTAGGAAGAGGAACATAGAGAATACATCAGCCTCTGAGAATAACTTGAATAGTTGAAGGTATAATTGTTTTATATATAAATTATCAAATTCCTGGCCCTTGAAGCAGTGAGTAAGATGTTTTGGAGGAAATCTAAATTTCCTTTGGATATTTTGGTGATTTCTCAGCATCTGGTTTTGATGAGGGTGATTAATTCCTAAGAGAATAGTGAAAGTTACCATCTTTTACCCTCACCAATGAATGGGGCTTGGCTCAGTTTTCTCACATGAAGAACAGCCAGGAGAAAAGAAGATAGGGCTGTCTGCCAACCTGGGCAAAGAATTCACAGCCTGCAGTAGCATTTTTGGTAGTGAAATAACCTTATTTTTATACACAAATTAAGAAGAAGACCATTAATAAGGTTGTCTTGTGGCTCTTCTGTTGACTTAGTTTTCTATTTTATTTATTTCTTTATTTTTTTAAAAAGTTATATAGTATGCTCATTTCTAAAAAAAGTGTTCACATAGGGCAACTTCCTTCATCACAGTTTTGACATGGTTCAGACAGTACAGTTAAAGAATCCCTCAGTGTGTTTTTTATCTCTTCAAAATCATATTACAGAACATTCAGCTTGAGCCTGACAAATATGAACACCTTAATAATGTACAGTTTTCATAAGGGTGGTCTGTAGAACATTATCTAGAATAATGGGAGGTGTTGAGCAGATGTCTCTGTAGGTATGAGCTAGCTCATACTATTAAATCCAGGGCAATAAGATGCCTCTGAGATGTTAAGCTGCAAACACACACACACACACACACACACACACACACACCCCTTAGTAAAAATAGTTTTTTAAAATAATGGGAAAATGATCATTATCAATCTGATTTAGTGTTATCTGTCCTTATTACTTTTTAAAAAATTGCCTTAATTTATTGAGAGGTTACTTGCTTTTTTGATTTCATAAGTAACATTCTCAGCACATATGCACTTATGTATTCACATATATAAGAGTGAACCAAATCTTGATATGATTGTTGTTTCTTGGGGGAAAATGTGCTCTTTTTTAACACTAAATAAAATTATTTTCAAAATTATTTTAACATATTACATTATAAAGTATTTACTCACTATTTGAGGCAGAATTCTCTGCTTTTATTCACTTAATATAGCATACTTTTTTTTCTCTTTCAACTTGATTAAAAAAAGAGAGATACATGTACAGATTTTTAAAGGCATAACACTATATGAATATATTTTTGTCATTACTTAATTATTTTAGAAGATTGATAGTATGCATTGAAATCTACTAGTTACCATAAACATAAAGTACATGTAGAACAGAATTTAACATGGAAACATTCAGAGTTTTCTTGGTGTGTATAAATTAAACATAATGATTTTTGAATACCAAAAGTTGCCACAAGGCTATTTTCTTAGCTCTTGGATTATTAATGATTTAAGGTCCAGGAGTACCACACTCTGAGAGGGTGCCACACACTTGTTTTTGTTCCTAAAAAGGAATGAGGCTCTCACTATGGTTCTTGTTTGTCTTGAGCTTCTTATGGCCTGTGAATAGTTTCTGGGGTGTTTAGAGCTTTTTGGGGTTAGTATCCAGTTACTACTGCCCTTGTGCTCACATCCTGTGTCTCATGCTTTCCTCTCCCCATCCTGCTCTTTAAAGATTTACAGGGGAGTTTGCTTTTTTCAGTAAATTGATCCTAATTGATCTATGCTCCTAACTCATAAACTATTTTCTGACAAGAATATAACAGGGAAAATAGGTTGCCATGATGCTGATCAACTTTTATACTGCTTTGTACTGATTCTCTGCAGTATTGTTAGATGTTTCTTGTTTTCAATCATTTGCAGGATTGTATTCGATTTAACTCTACATTCCTAGTCTTTGAGATCTATCAGCTGTACTATTCATGAAACAATTCTCTGAAAGCTTCATGTGTCTGTTAAGGCCGACACTGAATTTACAAATTTACTGTGCCTATTGGAATGTCCTCCATTACTGCTGTTTTGTGTCATTTTGATAATAGTATGAACAAAAGTATCATAAGTTACATCTTATGATAGTCATTATCCACAGAAGGACAAAGAGATTCTGTAGTCTAGAGTACCTAACAGTACCTTTCTCTTCCTCTCTTTCCCTCCCTTCCTCCATCCCTCCTTCCCCCTCATGCAAACACTTTTTCCAACAATTGCTAGTGGCCAGAAAGTTATTATGAGTACTTTCTAAATATTGTCAGATGCTGCTAAAACTCTGCTCCTCATAAGGAAACTAGAGAAAATGAACACTGAGTAACTCAAATAACTTATCTAACGTCATGTAGTAGAAAGAGCTGAAAAGTATGGAGCAGAGACTGAAGGGAAAGCCATCCAGAGACTGTGCTACCCAGGGATCCATACTATATACTGTCACCAAACCCAAACAATATTTTGGATGCTGACACATGCCTGGTATAGCTCTCTCCTGAGAAGCTCTGTCAGAGTCTGAGAAATATAGAGTCAGATGTTCTCAACCAATCATTTGACTGAGAATGGGTTCCCCTATGGAGCATTTAGAAAAACGACTGAAGGATTTGTAGGAGTTTGCAACCTCGAAGAAAGAACAACAGTGTCAACCAACAAAACCCATACCCCTGAAGAACTCCCAGAGGGTAAACTAACCAAAGGGTACACATGGAGGAACCCATGGCTCCAGCAACCTATGTAGCAGAGGATGGCCTAATCTGGCATCACTGAGAGGAGAGGTTCTTGGTCCTGTGAAGGCTTAATGAAACTCCATCCTTATCAATAGATGAAAACGTAGTACATGACTGCATGACATTAAACCCATTGTCTCGTTTTGACTGAGTGTATTCTATTTACAGATCTAATTTTGTAGAAATGTAGTAAGTATCTTTTTTTCCAGAGGGCCATTGTATTTTTGTCAAAATTGCATACTCATCATATGGTATGTTGTAAGATTAATGAAACTCCCATTTATCTGTGTTGAAGAAGTTGATCACTGACATCATACATATGACTCTTGTGAAATTTTGTAACAGAAAAACCACGGATTGATTTTTACAGAACAAAAATACTGTACAAAATCTAAGACTTTCAACTGTTATCGCCCTGCGTATGTGAATCAACAGCGACTTTTATTGTTATTGGCTCCATCAGAAGCAAGGACATGCTATTCAATTTTAAAACATTACAAATTCCAACAGCCACAGCAGAGGCATTGTGATAGTAAACTTGTCACACAGTGTGTTGAGTAGTGGGCAAACACTTTACAGAATCAATTTCAGAATGTCCCTCAGCAGCAAACACTGAAGCCAACAACACTAAACACAAATTACCTCTCTGTGTACCAAGAGTTTTGCCTTTGCTTAGTAGCTGTTTACTGTAAAGATCTAGATTAATATTTTCAGGTACTGGATTTTATGCTCCATGAAAAGAGTAAAACTCATTTTAACATATAGGTATTGATTTCATGTGACACAAAATATTAATTGCTTCCTAATCTTTAAGTCTTGTAAGAGTTGTATCATCAGTGAAGCATGGTTGTCAGATGAAACAAGATAATCAATTGCACACTAAAGGTCATAGAGACTGTGACTTATGCTCAGGACCTGAACAAGATCATGGGTTCAAATCCCCTGCATTGATTTTGGTTGATTGGCCGTCATGGAGTCTTAAGGCTAGTTGACAAGCTAGTACCAGCAGCTAGAAGAAGCACTACTTTAGAGGTTTGGGCACTGGGATACTAGGTAGGTAGACATATATCTATGAATTATGGGCAACACCCATATAAGCACCAAACTAGGTTTAAAATGAAGGGGAGCCTAGGAAGTTGCTGGGCATAGAAGAAAATTGTGAGAAACAAGGTCAAAACTCATTACATATTTGTAATAAATTATTAACACAAGTTGCAGAAATATAATAATTTTAACCCATTATTTGTACAAAAGTAAATTGCAGCTCGAATTTGTCCAGTGACATAGATAACATCCCATGTCATTGACTAATAATCACTCAAATCAGTGATAGATATCTCATTTAATTTTGTATTCTACAATATTTAGCATATAATACATTCACAGATTGTAATGGCTGTTTATTGTCAACTTGACACAGGCTGGAGTTATCACAGGGAAAGGAGCCTCCCTGGAGGAAATGCCTCCATGAGATCCAGCTGTAAGGTATTTTCTCAACTAGTGATCAAGGGGGAAGGGCCCAGCCCATTGAGGGTGGAGCCATTCCTGGGCTGGTAGACCTGGGTTCTATAAGAAAGCAAGCTGAGCAAGCCAGGGGATGCAAGCCAGTAAGTAACATCCCTCCATGGCCTCTGCATCAGCTCCTGCTTCCTGACCTGCTTGAGTTCCAGTCCTGACTTCCTTTGGTGATAAACAGCATGTTGAAGTATAAGCTGAATAAACCCTTTTCTGCCCAACTTGCTTCTTGGTCATGAGATTTTGTGCAGGAATAGAAACCCTGACTAAGACAGTGATTACATAAAAAAATAAGTATTCTTAGTGATTCATTTAATTATAAATATAATACCAGTTCGTTTATAGTAATTATTATCTCAATAAAAATATATTATATTAATAAAGTATGAAGTATGTCCTATAAACCCTGGATTTTATCTTAGTTAAACTTATAATGATATGCTCTAAGCAATTATCATATTGCACACCTCCCCATAAGGTATTTTCTATCATCTTTAAAGCATCTTGTATGCCCATTTGCTGTTCTTTTATTTTGTTTTGTACAGCAATATTTCAGAAGGCAATTATGGGTTTTTTAGGGAAATGTATGCCATATGCTCTTTTTTGTTGCTGTAATAAGCTAACTAACAAAAGGAAGGAAGCATGCATCATGGTTCCCAGTGCGGGAAAGTATGTGGTATACAGATGGAAGTGTAGGTGGTGACATGACTGAGAGATGGCCATCGTGTGTAAACAGCCAAGATGCCAAGACAGTTGAGTGCAGGTGATCATATTTTCTCCTTTTTATTGATGTTTGTCATGAAAGGAAGTCAGGACTGGAACCCGAGCAGGTCAGGAAGCTGGAGCTGATGCAGAGGTCATGGAGGTATGTTACTTACTGGCTTGCTTCCCCTGGCTTGCTCAGCTTGGGTTTTTCTTTTTCTTTTTCCTTTTTTAAAAATTTTATTGGATATTCTCTGCATTTACATTTCAAATGTTGTACCCTTCCCCCACTCCCCTCTCTCCTCCCCCTCAACTTGATTCCATGAAGGTGCTCCCTCTCCTAATCACCCTTTCCACCCCAGTGCCTTCACTGATGATGATGTTGTTCTTCCCATGAGAGTACAAACCTTTCAGCTCCTTAAGTCCTTTCACTAGCCCTTTCATTGGGGCCTCTGTGTTCAGTCTGATGTTTAGCTGCAAACATCCTCATCTGTATCTACATGACTTTGGGAGAACCTCTGAGGAGACATCTATGTTTGGTAACTGCCAGTAAGCACTTCTTGACATATACAACAGGGCTTGTGTTTGGTGGCTGCTTTTGCGGTGGTTCTCCAAATAGGGCTGTCTCTGTATACTGTTTTCTCAATCCCTGCTCCTCTATTTGACCTTGTATTTCCTCCCCCTGTTTTGTTCTCATTACTAAGAAGGACAGAGGCATCCACATTCGGGTCTTTCTTCTTTTTGAGCTTCATAGATGCTGTAGATGATTTCTTGGGTATTCTGAGTTTTTTTTTTTTTTTTTTTTTTTTTTTTTTTTTTTTGAGGGTGGAGGCTAGGATCCTCTTATTTTCTTCTTTCTTTTGTAAAATGCTTTATTAAGTCTTTGAGAATGTCATCTTCCCAAATCCACTCCCTCTTCTTACCACTCCAATTCCAGTTCTGTATTCACTCTTCAAAACATTAATAATATGTCTACTCCAAATTGTGCAGCCCCTATATTCCTGGGTATGGTGCTGAGACATGGTCAACCAATCAGAAGCCACACTTTTGAAAATAAATTTGACCGTCCCTCCCCCAGAAGCCATCAGATGTCCACGCCTCAGCAGTGGTGGTTGGGGGGGGGGGGCTGATGAAACCCTTCCCACTAATTACAGTCAATTTGATTCAAGTATTGATCCATTTATTTTAACTGTTTTGTTTTTCTTAAAGTAGCTTCAGGTAAAATTCTGAAGGTGTTTGTCTATTCATTATGATAAAACGTTAACTCAAAGGCAGTACAAAGAAAAAAGATATGATTTGTGGGCTTTGTATTCATTTTACCAAATTATTTTCTTACTTTAACCCTTGTCGCTTTTCTCCTTGTAGGAACTTCAGTCACAAAACTTTTTTTTTTTGAAAAACGTTATTTTTAAAAAAAACAAAGATAAATGAACAAATTTTAAGCATTTTTGCATAAAAGTATACGAATACATTTTTGTCAGTGCTTGGCTTTTTTTTTTTTTAAAGGTTTGATAGTGTGCATTAAGGTTTTACTAGTTACAATGAGCATAAAGTACAGGTAAAACAGGATGTAACCCAGCGGTGTGTAAGAATTGAGCATAATGTTTTTTTCTTTTCTTTCTTTCTTTTTTTCTTGAACTTCACACAGTCTGTGAGTTGTGTCTGGGGTGTTCAGAGCTTTCTGGGGTTAGTATCCCATTATCAGTGACTGCATATTATGTCTGTTCTTTTGTGACTGCATTATCTCACTCAGGATGATATTCTCTAGATGCAACCATTTTCTTAAGAATTTGGTTAAGTCATTTTTTCTGATAGCTGAGTAGTACTCCATTGTGTAAATGTACCACAATTTTTGTATCCATTAATCTACTGAAGGACATCTGGGTTCTTTCCAGCTTCTGGCTATTATAAATAGAGCTGCTATGAACATTGTGGTACATGCATCTTTGTTGTATATTGGAGTGTCTCTGGGGTATATGCCCAGAAGTGGAATAGCTGGATCTTCAGGTAGTACTATGTCCAATTTTCTGAGGAACCTCCAAACTGATTTCCAGAGTGGTTGTATCAGTTTACAACACCACCAACAGTAGAGAGGTATTCCTCTTTCTCTACATCCTTGCCAGCATCTGCTGTCATCTAAGTTTTGGGTCTTGGCCAATCTGGCTGGTGTGAGGTGGAATCTCAGGGCATTTTTGATTTGCATTTCCCTGATGGCTAAGGATGTCGAGCACTTAGATGTTTCTCAGCCATTCAATATTCCTCAATTGAGAACTTTTTATTTAGCTCTGTACCCCATTTTTAATAATGTTGTTTGATTATCTGGTCAAAAAGCTAGACACTAGAGGATCCTCTTATAAGTGAATCATACCATGAGTTTTCTTTTTTGACTGGGTTACCTCACTAATGATGATAGCTTCAAGTTCTGTCCATTTGCCTAGGAATTTCATGAACTCGTTGATTTCAGTAGCTGAGTAGTACTCCATTGTGTATATGTACCACAATTTCTGAATCCATTCCTCTGTTGAAGGACATCTGGGTACTTTCCAACTTTTGGCTATTATAAATAAGGCTGCTATAAACATGGTGGAGTATGTGTTCTTGTTAGACGTTGGAACTACTTTTGGGTATATATCCAGGAGTGGTATAGCTGGCTCCTCAGGTAACCCTATGTTCAATTTTCTGAGGACCTCCAGAATTATTTCCAGAGTGTTTGTACCAGTTTACAATCCCATCAATAGTGGAGGAATGTTCCTCTTTCTCCACATCCTCGCCAGCATCTGCTGTCATCTGAGTTTTTGATCTTAGCCATTCTAACTGGTGTGAGGTGGAATCTTAAGGTTGTTTTGATTTTTATTTCCTTGATGACTAGGGATGTTGAGCAGTTTTTAGGTGCTTCTCTGCCATTTAGTAGTTCTCCATTGAGAAGTCTCTCTGTAGCTCTGTACCCTATGTTTTAATAGGATTCTTTTATTATCTAGGGTATAACTTCTTGAGTTCTTTGTATATATTGGATACTAGGCCTTTATCAGTTGTATGATTGTTAAGCATGCTTCCCAAACTGTTGGTTGCCATTTTGTTCTTTTGACAGTATCCTTGGCCTTAGAGAAGCTTTGCAATCTCATGAGGTCTCATTTGTCAATTCTTGATGTTAGAGCATAAGCCACTGGTGCTCTATTCAGGATATTTTACCCTGTGCCTATGTGTTGTAAGTTCGTCCCCAATTTATGTTTTATTAGTTTTAGTGTACCTGGTTTTATGTGGAGGATTTGATCCTTTGTACAAGGAGAGAAGAAGGGATCAATTTGAATTTTTTTGCATTCTGACTGCAAGTTGAACCAGCACCATTTGTTGAAGAGGCTGTCCTTTTTCCACTGAATGATTTTAGCTCCTTTGTCAAAAATCAAATGACCATAGGAATGTGGTTTTAATTTTGGGTTTTCAATTCTGTTCCATTGATCTACCTGCCTGTCGCTATACCAATAACTTGCAGTTTTTATTATGATTTATCAGTAATACAGCTTGAGGTCATGGATGGTGATTCTCCCAGAAGTTCTTTTATTGTTGAGAATAGTTTTCACTATCTTGGGTTTTTTTGTTATTCCAAATGAATTTTCAAATTGCTGTTTCTAACTCTATGAAGAATTGAAATGGAATTTTTCTGGGGATTCATTGAATCTTTAGATTTCTTTCGGCAAGATGGCCATTTTTTAAAAAAAAATTTATTGGATATTCTCTGTATTTACATTTCAAATGTTACACCTTCCCCCCACTCCTTCCTCCTCCCCCTCAATTTGCTTCCATGAAGGTGCTCCCTCTCCCAATCACCCTTTCCACCTCAGTTCCTTGGCTGGTTGATGATGCTTTTTTTCCCATGAGGTTGCAAACCTTTCACCTATTTCAGTCCTTTCTTTATCTCTTTCATTGGGGTCCCTGTGTTCAGTCTGATGGTTAGGTGCAAGCATTTATATGACTCTGTCAGAACCTCTGAGGAGATATACATATCTGGTTCTTGAACATGGCCATTTTTCCTATGTTGATCAACCAGACCCTCCTGAGCTCCCATAGACTAAAACACCAACCACTGGAGACCCAGGACTCCTATGTAGCAGAGGATATCATTTTCTGGCATCAATGTGAGGAGAGGCCTTTGGTCTAGTGAAGGCAGGTTTCTAATGTTGAAGGAATGCCAAGGCACTGAGCTGAAGAGGGTGACTGGAAGATGGAGCACCTTCATGGAAGCAAGTGGACAGGGATGGGTGATGAGAGTGGGGAGAAAGAGGATAAAACTTGAAAGGTAAACACAGAGAATATACAATAAATAATATTTTAAAATTTCAGAAATAAAACACTGCTGTACAAATCAAATAAAAAGAAGGGAGCATAAACACTCATAGGAGGAAATACAGGGACAAATAGAAAAGCAGGGATTGAAGAAAAGAGACTTCCTAACCTGGGAATTTATCCTATATGTAGCCCCCAAACCCATGCATTATGCACTTGCTTATGCCAAGAAGTTCTTACTGGTAGGATCCAGAAATGGTTGCTTCCTCCTAGGCTCTGCCAGTGTCATACAGATACAGATGAGGATGCTTGCATCTAACCCTCCGACTGAACATGGGCACCACAATGAAGGGGCTAGAGAAAGGACTGAGGGAGCTCAAAGGGTTTCCAACCACATGGGAAGAACAATATTATCAACCAACCAAACCCTTCACAACTCCAGTGGAATAAAACACCAACCAATGAGCACACATGGAGAGACCCATGACTCCAGTTGCATATGTAGCAGAGGATAGCATTGTCTGGCATCAGTGGGAGGAGAGACCTTTGGTCCAGTGAAAGTATGTTTTCCCAGTGTAAGGGAATGCCAAGGCACTGAGGTGGGAAAGCATGGTTGGGCAAGGGAGCAACTCCATAGAAACAAGGAGAGGGCTAAGGGGTATGGTAGTGGGGGAAATGGCTCTAACATATAAAATTGAAATACAGAGACTATCCAATAAAATTTAAAAAAGAAAATAAACCAAGGCTGGATATTTCTGAAGTTTCATTCTGCTGCTATAGTCCTAAAGGGTTTCCCTGGAGAACTGCTGGGTTTCAGTTTATTTTGGAATTTGAAGAGGTTGGATTTAGCAACAGGGTAGACAAACTTGCTAGTGAAAGTGAGGGCAAATAAGGGAATGCAGTTTTCTTCTTCATTATTCTTTTAAATGGGCTAACACTGAATGTTAAGTTCAGGTTTGAATGGATCATCCAACTTCACATAATCTGGTTAAGAAAAATCTCATGAAATTAGCTTATGTTTTTGTTGATTTCAGATGTAATCAAATTAATAAATAAGATTAACTATCACAATCGTCTATCACTATAACATAAATTTATTTACATTATGTCTAGATGTGGCATGAGTATTCATATATGTACATGGTGTGATTTTTTTCTGAGGACTAGAATATTTACTCATTTTTGGAGGGTAAAGAAACCTTTGTACATATATGTGGTGTGTGTGGATGTGTGGAGAGAGACATGTGTTTCATATGGCCTCTCCTCCTGAGCTTTTGAGATAAAGGTTCTCACTGAACAGAAAGTTCACCATTTTTCTAGACCATCTAGGCAGAAAGCCCCTAGATGTGTCTGTATTAAGCTTCTGATGTTTTGTTCATTTTCTAGACATGTCCAGCTGCACATGGTTTTTATGTAGGTGTTAGGATCCCAACACAGGTCTGTGGGTTTACACAGCAAGCACGCAATATATTGAGTTATTACCCCAAACACAAAGTCTCTCAAGTTGATTATTTCTCATTTTTTTAAAAAAAACTTATGTATTCAAAAATACTTGTGCTCAGAGGCATATGAGTATATATTTATATGATATGTGAGATGATGCGCAATCACATTTAAACATTCAGAACATGAGTCCTTCCACAAGTGAACTTCTTCTGTGGTAGAGCATATTTTCTTCATGAGGCTTCTACAACAGTGAGGTAGGAACCATTTAGAAAACGGTGTGAAGAATCCCCATGTTTGACCTTGTGCAAACACCCCCTAAAATACTGCCATGTATTGAATACTTTGCTCTGAAGTGAAATAAGGCAATCTAGACATTAATACTTATTGAAGAATAGAGTATTTCCCATGCAGAAATATTGTGTTATCTGAAGTTTTCTTCAAGCAGGCAGCATAAGGGTCCCATTATCTGTGCTGTACATCTATCCAGAACCAACAATAGAGACTAAATTGCATAAAACAATTGAAAGAAGGTTTTACTCCAGTTTTCTGTTCCCCTTTCTAAGTATCAGGAAGTTTTGGATTTGTATGTTATTTTAAGAGATAACCCTTGCTATTAACAATTTTAGCAAGAATACGAAACTGCAACAAGATGTATTTTCTTTAATTAATTCCCTCAGATGGCCACATGTTCCTCTTTATTCATATGTAAAATATGTGCATCTCCTTTACAGCCCCCTACTACTGGATTTACTTCTGAGAGTATAGGTAGCTTTCCACTTGGAGATGTAGAAAATTTCCTTATTTTTCTTGCTCTAACACAGAACCTTTTTAGATAAGCTGAGATGGAAGAAAAATGTAATACCACAGAATTAATGAAAAGTCATTATTTTTTAAGTTATTTCTCAGTCATACAGTATCTTTTTTATCTTAAGAATCTTTGGAATCTTGGACTAATGTCCTAAAAATTCTAGTGAAATTTATATTTTCCGTATCAATACTAGATACTTTTGATATCCAGTCTTGTACCTTTCTCTTCCCTTCACTTTCTTTAAAATATTGACAACTATATTTATAGCTTCTTAGTGTACATATGGTTATTGGTTTAAAAATGTGCTAATATATTTCCTACAGAAACAATTCCCTACTAAATATACCTCAATGTACCAATGTATTTCTATACATATGGAGGGAAATGGTTTAAATTTCTAAGATTTTTATGAACAGGTCACCCAGCATTACCAGTATATGAGCACTAGACATACTTCTCATTTTAAATGGATGTTTGAATCACATATTTTAGAAGCAGTTACAACAGAAGCCTAACTTCAAGGAGGGTTTTTGTATCAGTGAATTTTTTCAGATACATTCTGAAACAATAAAAAGCTAGCAATTATTCTGAAAATAATGTACTTCATTTCTTTTGAATATATTCTAAGATGTGCTGCTGCTATAAAGTGCTATTTACAAGGAGAGAGAAGACAGTGTTAGAGTGATTACGTAGAATGTGCAAGGCTCTAGAGTCTCTTTTTAAGACTGATGCCCCAAAGGTCAGGGAAGATAGAACATGAATGAAGAGCAGAATGAATGGTGACCTATTTCTGCACTCTTACAGCATTGCTTTAGCAAAAGACTGCTAGTAGGAACTGCAAACAAAGTAAAGAGAACCTCATGATGAGGGGAAACAATCACTAAGAGAGCAACTGATAGATCACATTTTAATGAACTGAAATAGGGGGTTATTTGGTGAATTAAAAGTACAGGAACCCTATAGGAAAAACAACAATATCAACCAACCAGACACCTCCCAGAGCTCCCAGAAACTAAACTACCAACAAAAGAGTATGCATGGAGTGACCCATGGCTCCAGATGCATATGTAACAGAGGATGGTCTTATCAGCATCAATGAGAAGAGAGACCCTTGGCCCTGTAAAGGCTCACTGCCTCAGGAATTCCAGGAAGAAGGAAAGGCAGGAGGGAGTAGGTGGGTGGGTGAATACTCTCTGAGAGGCATGGGGAGGGGAGATGGGATAGGGGGATTCCACACGGGAAATCAGGAAAGGAAATAACATTTGAAATGTAAGTAAAGAAAATATCCAGAAAAAATAAATAAAGTAGAATTCAAGAGCAAAATAAAATGAAACAGAATACATGAAATTCTTTAAGCTTTGTCTAACACAGCTGTTGAAAGAGATATAACAGAATTCCTGGACTTAATAAAATTTAGTGCTATGAGAATAACAATATCCAATGTTTCATAATCTCATAGCCAAGAGTAACTTATAGTGAAGGCATGCGTGTGCATTTAGTTTTTAAGAGTAACAAAACAGATATATGTGCCTAAGTCTGTGCTTTCTTATTTCTTTATGTCTACCACATCCAAACCTTATTTGTGACAATCTCCATTAGGGAGAAACCCACATTTACCTGTCCTGAAACTCACTGAACTGGACATGAATGGGAGATTAAAATTGTATTTGTTTTGGTACCTTTATGTCCCCACCAACAGTAATATCTTACTGAACTTCAGTCCTATGGTCATCCCCTGCCTGCCAGTCTTTCCTCTTTTAAAATACTATCCTTCCTTCCACACACAGTAAGTGTGTTTTAGTGAATTTTGTCATGTGACCCCACATCATAGAATGTTCTCATTTCTTTAATTTCTATGGTTTAGAACAATACACAATACTAAACTATAAATTTTATTGTATTATCTTTGTATTGAGGGTTTGTAATTAATTCTTCCCCTTCTATCTTATCAAATCATAATATTGGAAATTAGTAAACTTACAGCTTGATTTTTATAAGGGACAGAATCAATGTGTTCAATTAGGATTATGTACAGGAGTTGGGTAAAGGTTATAATTTGTTTATTGATTGAATAAATGAATGAATGAATGAATGAATGATTGATTGATTGATTAATTTACATCCCAAGTAATGCTCCCCCTCCTGATCTTTTTCTCACCTCTGAGAGCACAGGGTATCCCCCACACCCTGGACCATCAAGCCTCTGCCAGGTTAGGCTCATCCTTTCCAACTGAGGCCGGACAAGGCTGCCATGTAGCCTGAGCTGCAAGTCTGACACATGTAAGCTGGGGGCCTCATTCTAGCCCATGCATGTTGTGAAGAAGTTGCATAAGAGAGCATGGACAAATTGCAAGATGTGGAAATTCCTTCTGTGGAATATTTCATAATAAAACAAAGATGGAACATAGTTTAATCATACTGTTTACCTTAAAGTTGTGTGCTTTTATTTTAAATTTGCACATCTGTTTTAATTTGTCTGAAATAAGGTTTTACAACGCATTTAGTATTTACATTATTTGTGAATATGCTGAAATATATCATGGAATATAGCATACATGAAAGCCAGGACAATTTTTGAAAGTTAGTTCTCTCCTTGTAACATTAAACTCAGGTTGTCTAGATTAAACTCAGGCTGTAAGGATTGACAGCATGCACATTTGCACATGGAGCCATCTTGCAAACAATAAAATACTATCTTGGCTTAAAATTTACCTATAAAATAAAGAAATACATCCCCATTTCACAGAACTAAAAACTAGGTAGCAAGATTTGTATACATAATATTGTTACTTTATACTGTTATTCTAAATTTATAATGAAGCTAATTTAGGAATAAAAATTATTTGTATGTTTTAGCAAAAGGAACCAGGATACAGGCTTCTTGGTGGAGAAACCTTGTTAATCACATCAAGTGAATAATTAGAGAGTAGTGTTGTTCTTTTCTATGAGACTGATGAACCAAAAAAAGTTAGTAAAATATGATGGATATTCAACATTAATACACATGATCACAAGAACATTTAGATCATACTTTGAAAGAATGAAATGTTTCTATTATAGTACATTTTTGTTATACTGACAGGGATACTAGGTAGCTGCTCATGAATTAGGAATTGCTCTGTGTGAAACAGCATAGCGTTTTTGGTCTCTGAACTTTGTCTTTTTACCTGTTAACTCTCAAATAACACCAATCACTGCACTTTTTACACAGTCTGTACTAGGGATTTTACTTGGCCATTTCCAAATGGATTTTGCTGTATAACCTGTTGTCTGGCATTGTTTAGAACTGAATTTAGATGTGAATTGTTAAAATAGGTTTTCTTGAAGGAGAAGGCAAGTGAGTTTGTTGTTTGAGCCAAGCCACCATATATATGTGCTTTCTCTTGTGTCATAGGGGCATTTTATAGAGTTCTACCATCTAAATATTTAATTCAGACTTAGAAAATTTACTTAGTGAATGAAAAAATAGTCAGTAGGTAAAAATAAGAACGGTGGGGAATAAAGGACAGGAGATGCTAACTCACCATCTGTTTGTCCTGCCATTCCTAGACATCTTTGAGCGGTTGAGCTCTGGCTTTCACAGTCACTACATGTCACTCATTTAACCCGGCTCCTGTACACCTTTCAATTATCATCATCATCACTGGGCACATGGGTAAGGAGTGCCATTCATTAAATGAGCACACATACTATAATTATAGCTATTACTTTATAGAGATATTTGCTTTGATAAAAATCAGGTATCTAGGAACAAAACCTGTGAAAGAATCTGGGAAATATTAATCAAAAATATTTGAGTAGCAGAATTTTCTAGAAACTAATCAGAAAAGTTTTAGGCTCAATTTTTAATTAGATCCATCTGTTTTTTTGGATGATATTGCTGTCACGTGTAATTTAAATTACATATTTATTTACAGCCATTAATCATGCTACAATAATTACTTTATATAACATTGAGTTATGGGAACAGCAAATAGTGTTAAAATTTGAATCATAGACCTATGAAAGCTTTTCAGATTTCACACTTAGAGTATTCCATGTCAGATATTGTAATGGGATTTATAATATCAAAAATAGTGATTCTAACACTATATACTATACAAATATTGAAATAGTTTAGTTTTGTAAAAGTCAACAATGTATTTCATGATTATGGATGCCATTGTCTGAGATTTCGAAGAAATTATTTCCTCTGTGGATGTGGCTTTGTGAGTGATAAATTCTGAATTGTGCCTGAGCTTGGAAGATGCCCTTGATATCTCTGGAGTTTGTTGAGTGTTGTAAAAATGCTAGAACTTGAGATTTTGTTTGATTATTGGCTTCCATATGAGAGTATTCCAAATGCTAATTTATTTAATTCTAGAAAATTATGTGTCTTTTAGTTTACTTAGCTTTTTACTTGATTCATATTTTGAAATTATCAGTCTACAAATTTATCATGTATTTTGTTATTAAATTAACCTATAATTATTTCTTCTTTTTATAAATTATATTTCAATTTTCTAATTTCTAATTACCTTTGCCTATACTAACAGCAGTGTATATATATATATATATATATATATATATATATATATGTATATATATATATGTATATGTATGTATATATATGTATATATATATGTATATGTATGTATATATATGTATATATATATATATATATATATATATATATATATATATATAAAATATTCTCCTAATTCATGTTTAAACTCAAAGAATTGTTTAATCCCTTGACTTACAGTGGATTTTGTTGTTGTTTTTCCCTCAGTGCCCTGTAATCTAACCAGGTAGCATCTTCAGCTCTGGGAAACTCAAGAGCCAAGTAAAACCCTATTTAGTTTTGGATAGCTATGGGAACCTTGTGAGCAGCAACTCATGTTTTTCATTAATTTTCATTAATTAAATAGTATTTTTTTCTGATGGTATTATCCATAAAGGGTATCCATGATAAATCTCGCTTTCATGCATTACAAATTTTAATTAGCTTGCACAATAGTGGATACCCAAGGCTTACTCACACATCCTTTGGTTAGTGCCTCTCTCCCTTGCCTTTATCTTTGCCTGCCTTTTTGTCAAATAAGCCTAGACTGTGGAGTGTTCTACTGCTCTCTCATGTCATCTCTGTTCTTTTCATTCCCTCTAACTATATTTTTAGTACATTTGCAAGATTGTGAGTTTCCATATCATTTATTCATATACTGCTAATTTCCATTAACACTTCCTTCATTTATCGTTTGCTCATTCCCTCCCACTATCCACGTCTGAAGCCTTTCTGGAACCATCATATCTTCTCTATATTGTATGTAACTATATTTTAGTTTATCACTTCCCTTAGTGGGTCTGCCTCCAAAAATCCATTTCTAATTATGTACTTTCTATATGCATTCTAAAAAAAGATGCAAAGCTAGGTTCCTCATGTGAAAGACAATGTTTACTCTTTGTCTTTCTGAGCATAGGTGAACCTCATTCAGTATAATTTTATCAATTTATATCTATTTACCTGAAATGTTTTTATATTATTTTAATTATTTACATTCCAAATGTTGCCCGTTGCCTTATTTGTGGCTTTGTTTTCATGAGCAAATACCATGACCAAGGAAACTCTTTTTTCTTTTCTTTCTTTTCTTATTTTTCTTATCAGCTGTAGGAGTTCTCTGGTGGAAGTTGTGGGTTCACTTAAGTACACTATCATGTCATCTGCAAATAGTGATGTTTTTACTTCTTCCTTTCCAGTTTGTATCCCTTTGATTTTCTTTTGCTGTCTAATTTTTCAGCCAGAACTTCCAGTACCATGTTGAATAGGTAGAAGGAGAGTGGGCAGCCTTGTCAAGTCCCTGATTTTGCTGGGATTGCTTCAATTTTCCCAACGTTAAGATTGATGTTGGCTGTTGGTTTGGTATATATTGCTATTATTATGTTTAGGTATGGGCCTTAGATTCCTGTTCTTTCCAAGACTTTTAACATGAAGGTGTGTTGAATTTTGTCAAATGCTTTCTCAGCATCTAGTGAGATGACCATGTGTTTTTTTCTTTGAGTTGGCTTATATGGTGGATTACATTGATGGATATCTGTATGTTAAACCACCCCTACATGCCAGGGATGAAGCCTACTTGATCATGGTGAATGATTGTTTGATGTGTTTTTGGAATCAGTTTGCAAGGATCTTATTGAGTATTTTTGCATCAATGTTTTAGGTGAGATTGGTCTGAGGTTCTCTTTCCTTGTGGGGTCTCTGTGTGGTTTAGGAACGAGAGTTATTGTAGCCTCAAAAAATGAGTTAGGTAGTGTTCCATCTGATTATATTTTGTGAAATAATTTGGAGAGTATTGGTATTATGTTGTCAATAAATGTCTGATAAAATTCTGCACTAAACCCATTTGGACCTGGCCATTTTTGTTTGTTTGTTTGTTTGTTTGTTTGTTTTTGTTTTGGAGGCTTTTGATGACTGCCTCTATTTCTTAGATGTTATGGGATTATTTAGATGGTTGACCTGGTCCTGATTTAACTTAATAACTTGTATCTGTATAGGAATTCATCCATTTCCCCCAGATTTTCCAGCTTTGTTGAGTATAGGCTTTTGTAGTAGGATCTGATGATTTCTTGAATTTCCTCAGTTTCAGTTGTTATTTCTCCACTTTCCTTTCTGATTTTGTTAATTTGGATACTCTCTCTTTGCCCTCTAGTTAGTCTGGTTTAGGTTTTATCAATCTTGTTAATTTTCACAAATTATCAAGTCTTGATTTTGTTGATTCTTTCAATGGTTCTTTTTATTTCTATTTGGTCTATTTCTATCCTAAGTTTGATTATTCTTGCCGTCTACTCCTCTTGGGTGTATCTGCTTCCTTTTGTTCTAGAGCTTTCAGCTGTGCTGTCAAGTTGCTGATGTATGCTCTCTCCAGTTTCTTTTTGGAAGCACTCAGAGCTATGAGCTTTCCTCACAGTACTGCTTTCATTGCATCCCATAGGTTTGGGTATGTCATGTTTTCGTTTTCATTGAATTCTAGAAAATCCTTGATTTCTTTGTTTATTTCTTCTTTGACCCTACTATCGTTTAATAGAGCATTGTTTAGTTTCCATGTGTATGTGGGCTTTTTGATGTCTTTGTTGTTATTAAAGACTAGCCTTAGACCATGGTGATCTGAAATGATGCCTAGGAGTATTTCAATTTTCTTATATTTATTGAGGTTCGTTTTGCGACCGATTATGTGGTCAATTTCGAGAAGGTGCCATGAGTTTCTGAGAAGAAGCTGTATTCTTTTGTTTTAGGATGATATGTTCTGTAAATATTTAATAATTCCAGGTTGTTCATAACCTCTGCTAGTTTTACACTGTCCTTGTTCAGTTTCTGTTTCCCTGATCTGTCCATTGGTGAGAGTGAGGTATTAAAGTCTCCCACTATTATTGTGTAGGGTGAAATGTATTTTTTGAGCTTTATTAGGTTTATTTGGAGCATATATGTTAAGGATTGAGAGTTCCTCCTGACAAATTTCTCCTGTAATGTGTAAAAACTGTCCTTCCTTATCTTTTTTGATAACTTTTGGTTGGAAATTTACTTTATTCGATATTAGAATGTCCACTCCAGCTTGCTTCTTTGGGCCATTTTCTTGGAAGGTTTTTTTCCCAACCTTTTACTCTGAGATAGTGTCTGTCCTTGTCTCTGAGATGAGTTTCCTGTATGCAGCAAATTGCTGTGTTTTGTTTATGTATCCAGTCTGATAGCCTATGTCTTTTTATTGGGGAATTGAGTCCATATATGCTAATAGATATCAAGGAATAGTGGTTGCTGTTTCCTGTTCTTTTTGCTTTTGGAGGTTGAATTTTGCCTGTATGTCTTTCTTTTTTGGTTTTCTTGCTTGGGTGTTTTCTTGTTTTTATTAGGTTGTAGTTCCCCTCGTTGTATTGGGTTTCCCCCCTATAATTCATTGTAGGGCTGGGTTTGTTTTAAGATATTGTATAAATTTAGTTTTGTCTTGGATTATCTTTGGTGAGAGGGAACCAGGGGCCCGCACCTTTTTGTGCGCTCAGCAGAGATCTCTCTGCAGAGATCTCTCTGCACCCCGGCTAGTCGGGAGACCTCCTCACCAGTCCTGTGTCCCTGGATCACCACTTGACTGCAGCTGGCTCACCGCTGTTCTTGGTGGCGGGTGGTCTGATTGCTTGTTCTGCACTCAATGTTGTCCAACTGGGAATAGCTTGAGGCAGGGTTACTGGTTCCATGAACCAAGCTGGGGTGGGGAGGGGAGCCAGGGGACCGCACTTTTTTGCACACTTGGCAGAGATCTCTCTGCAGAGATTTCTCTGTATCCCGGCTAGTTGGAATGCCTCCTCACCAGTCTTGTGTCCCTGGAACACTGCTGGATTACCACTGGCTCACTGCTCTTCAGTTCTTTTTCTAATTCCTCTACAGGGACCCCTTTCTCAGTCCAATTGTTGGCTATGAGCATCTGGCTCTGTATTTTTCAGGCCCTTGCAAAGCCTCTCAGGTGACAGTAATATCAGGTATTTTTCAGTAAGCAAGTTTTGGCATCCACATTATTGTCTGGGTTTGGTGACATTGTATAGGATGGGTAACCAGAGTCTCTGAATGACCCTTCTACAGTCTCTGCTTCAAAATTTGTTTCCGTATTTCTTCTTGTGGATATTTTATACCCCCTTTTAAGGACTGATGCATGCCCTCTTTGGTCTTTCAACTGCTTGAGCTTAATGTGGTCTGTGAATTGTATCTTGAGTAATCTGAGATTTTGGGCTAATATCATCTTATCAGTGAGTGCATACCATGTGTGTTCTTTTCTGATTGGTCATGTCACCCAGGATGGTGTTTTCTAATTTCATCTTCCAAAAAACAAATCATAAAGTAATTTTTTTAATAGCAGAGTATTAATCTATTGTGTAAATGTATCGCTATTTCTGTTTCCATTCCTTTATTGAAGGACATCTGGATTCTTTTCAGCTTCTGATTATTACAAACAAGGCTGCTATGAAGGCAGTGGAGCATGTGTCTCTGTTATATGTTGGAACATTTTTTGGGTATATGCCCAGTAGTGGTATAGCTGGGTTCTCATGTAATAGTATTTCAAATTTTCTGAGGAACTACAGACTGATTCCCAGAGTGGTTGTACCAGCTTGCAATCCCACCAACAATGAAGAAGTTTTCCTCTTTCTTCATCCACATCCTCTCCATCATCTGATGTCATCTGAGTTTTTGATCTTAGACATTCTGACTGCTGTGAGGTGGAATCTCAGGATTGTTTTGATTTGCTTTTCCCTGAAGACTAAGGATGTAGAATATTTCTTAAGGTGTCTCCCAGATATTTAATATTCCTCAGTTGAGAATTCTTTATTTAGCTCTGTACTCCTTTTTAAAGATGATTATTTGATTCTCTTTGGTCATATTTCTCGAGTTCTTTGTGTAAATTGGATATTAGCCCTCTATCCTATGTAGAATTGGTAAAAATCTTTTCGAAATCTGTTTGTTGTCTATTTTTTCCATTTTAAAATGGCCTTTTCCTTACCAAACTTTTGCAATTTTGTGAGGTCCCATTTGTCAATTCTTGATCTTAGAGCATAAGTCATCGGTGTTCTGTTCAGGAAAGTTTCCCCTGTGCCTATCTGTTCAAGGCTCTTCCTCAATTTCTCTTCTATTAGTTTCAGTGTACCTGCTATTATATGGAGGTCCTTGAGCCACATTGACTTGAACAATGTACAAGGTTCTAAGAATAGATTGATTTGTATTCTTCTACATGCTGACCTCCAGTTGAACCAGCATCATTTGTTGAAAATCCTGTTTTTGTTCCACTGGATGGTTTTTGCTCCTTTGTCAAAGATCAAGTCACCATAAGTGTGTGAGTTTATTTCTGGGTCTTCAATTCTATTCCATTGATCTACCAGCCTGTCTCTGTACCAATACTATACAGTTTTTATCATGATTGGTCTGTAATACAGCTTGAAGTTGGGGATGTGATTCCCCCAGAAGTTCTTCTATTGTTGAAAATAGTTTTTCCTGTCCTGGGATTTTTGTTATTTTAAGTGAATTTGCAAATTTGAATTTGATGGGAATTGCATTGAATCTATAGACTACTTTTATCAAGATGGCCATCTTTACTTTATTAATCCTGCTAATCCATGAGTATGGGAGATCTTTCCATTTTCTGAGATCTTCCTCAATTTCTTTTTTCAGAGACTTTAAATTTTTGTCATACAGATTTAATTGTGACTGGCTTACCGGTTCAGAGGTGTAGTCCATTATCATCAAAGCAAAAATATGGCAGTATCTAGGCAGGCATGGGGCAGGAGGTACTAAGGGTTATCTGATGTCTCCTACCTGATTCTTGATTCCAGGAAGCTAGTACTAGAATATTAAAGCCCACACCCACAGTGACAGACCTACTGCAACAAGGCCACACCTACTACAACAAGGCCACATTTTCTAATAGTACAACTCCCTGGCCCAGGCATATACAAACTATCACTCTTTCCTTCCTGGTCCCCTCTCCAGGAATTCTTTACCCTTTCTTCTTTCTTAGCCTATGAGATGTTCCTCCCTGCAGCCTCCATTCCCCACACCAGTCATCTACCCTTCTTACCGGCCCTGCCTCTCCATGTTATCCATCCTTAGGCACATCCCCTCCCACTGAGGCTAGACAAAGTAGTTCTCTGCTATGTTCCTGGGGACTCAGAACAGGACATGTATTCTCTTTCCTTGGTAGCTTGGACTCTGTGACCTCCCACAGGTTCAGGTTAGTTGAAACTGTTGATTTTCCTATGGGGTTACCCTTCCCCTCAGCCCCTTCAATCCTTCCCCTAACTCTTCCATAGGAGTTCCCTACCTCAGTCCAATGGTTGGCCATAATTTTCTTCATCTGTCTCAATCTGCTGCTGGTAGTGTTTGTCAGAGGACAGCCATGCCAGGTTCCTGTCTGCAAGCACAACATGGCATCAGTAATAGTTTCGTTGTTTGTTGCCTGCCAGTGGAATTGATCATAAGTTAGCATGGTCACTAGATGTCTTTTCTTTATTTTCTGCTTCATTTTTCTCCCTGCATTTTCTTCAGATGGGCATAATTAAGGTTCAAAATTTTGAAGATGCATGGATGTCCCATCCCTCCACTGGAGGCCTTGTCTATCTCCTTGGGTTACATCTCTCTTCTGATGGACATTGCTGCTAAGGTCTTCTCTATTGAGTCATGGTAGCCTCTCAAATCCCAGGTTCCTCCCCAATTCTGTTCCTACCCCACATGGCTGCATTTTCCATGCAGTTTGTTTCCAGCATATTTTCTGGCCCTCATGGCTTCCTTCTTTTCTCCCACCCTTATGCTTACTCCTGCCCACCTCTTCTCTTCCTCTTCCCTCTACCCAGGTTCCTCTCTCCTTCTGATGTCTGTGATTATGATCATTTCACTCTTTGTTTCAAGTGAATTTCATGCCATTGTGAATTCTCAGTACATCTCCTTTTTCATTCACTAAATGACGGGGTTACATGATTTTTCTCTATTCAATAGAGCAATGCCAAATAAGGCTGAACATGTTTCTAAACTGTAGGCCATAAAGTCCTTTAGCCAATATGGTAGGTCAATTATTTTGAGAAAGCTCCAGACTAATTTCCAAAGTTGCAATGACACTCTACACTCCCATCTGCTATGTATGACGCATCAGAGAGTGCTGGGATTCATCATGTGTATTCTTGATGATAGTCATTCTTAATGGGGTCAGGTGGAATCTTAAAGTAAATTAATTTTTAATAATTTATTTTAGCATACTTTGGCTGAATTATATGCTTATTAATTTATGTAGATGTATGTTATCTAATTTATTCTTTTATTTATTTTACCAAAATTATGTAGTCCTCTGGGACAAGAATTGCTTGATATCTTTTTTACCTACATTGACACATCATGTCTGTAACTAAAGACATAGAAAATAATTTGAGAGAGTATGAAAGCAGTTGAAGCCTCTCTTTTTCTTGATGCTATGGCAAGCTGCTGTTTAAAGCATTCATAATTTTGCTGCTGGTTCTGAATGAAAACAGTCGAGCAGTTTTATGGATGCTTTGAAATCAGTGCTTTAAATTAATATGGACATATGTGTTTGCCTGTTTGTGCGTGTGAGTGTGTGTGTGTGTATGTGTGCGTGTGTGTGCATGTGTGTGGGAGGGTATGATTTGTGTAAATTGTGAAACAATTAAAGATTACTCATGGTAATATATTTGGAGTTTGTGGACTTACATATTTTTACAATTTATTGCACATACAATTTCATATAAATACATGCATGTAAAGATTATTTTCTGAAGTCTCCACTGACAAAGCTCAAGTTGACCCAATTTTAATATCTGTAATATTTACCTTAATTTTATTTACCTTAAGATATAATGTAATCTCATCTTTCAGTTCTGTTTTGACTGCCATAAAAACAGTTTTAGAAATTTGTAAAATATTTGGAAGAAAATAATTTGAATTTGGTGTGAATATTGTCAACCAAAGATCTAGGTCTGTGCGATCCAGCTAGAATATAAACATGCCAAAAACCATAATCACTCTGGCAGGATTCATGACATAACCATGTGTGAAAGTGGCTTCTAATTGAGGGGCAGGCAAAGTGACAAATCAGATTTGCCCAATCTCAGAGCAGTGGAGAGGAAAGGAAGGGCACTAAGAGGAAAGGAGAGGAAAGGAAGACTACTTAGAGGAATGGAGAGGAAAGGAAGGCCACTTAGAGGAAAGGAGAGGAAAGGAAGACTACTTAGAGGAATGAAGAGGAAAGGAAGGCCACTTAGAGGAAAGGAGAGGAAAGGAAGACTACTTAGAGGAATGGAGAGGAAAGGAAGGCCACTTAGAGGAATGGAGAGGAAAGGAAGGGCACTTAGAGGAATGGAGAGGAAAGGAAGGCCACTTAGAGGAAAGGAGAGGAAAGGAAGACTACTTAGAGGAATGGAGAGGAAAGGAAGGGCACTTAGAGGAATGGAGAGGAAAGGAAGACTACTTAGAGGAATGGAGAGGAAAGGAAGGGCACTTAGAGGAATGGAGAGGAAAGGAAGACTACTTAGAGGAAAGGAGAGGAAAGGAAGACTACTTAGAGAAATGGAGAGGAAAGGAAGGCCACTTAGAGAAATGGAGAGGAAAGGAAGGCCACTTAGAGGAAAGGAGAGGAAAGGAAGGGCACTTAGAGCAGTGCAGGAAGAGAGTCCGTGAGCTGTAGGTCAGTACAGTGAGTGCTGTGCAATGGAGGTGAGGTCAGTAGTTCAGCAGAAGCTGAGAAAAGCCAGATTGAATCAGTCTGCCTGGAGTGTAGTTTGAACCAAAACAGTTGAGTTCCCCTGCCAGGCAAAGTTCAGAAAGAGCTAGAAAGAGTATGCTTACTCAGCAGTAAATTTCAGAGAGTGAAGCATTTTAGGTCTAGGTTAGCAGTCAAAGACTGTAAACTGAAGCCTTCAATGTCCGGGATTTAAAATATCAGACTCTATGGAGCCTAGGTGCTTCCAGGCCCAGACGTAGAGATGTCTGGGTAGAAGTGCATGGAGCTCAGCCCAAGCCCTGTATTTATAACGCATGGGTATGGCTCTCATCCTTCACTTCAGCTAAGGAAATAAAAGTCACATTTACTTTTACAGGGCCCTTTGACTCACTTATTTTGCTTTATACAAGATTAAGACACAAAACCATCCTCATAATTTTAATGTTAAACAATCGCAGAAACTGAAGTAACATATAAGCAAAAAATCAAGTGCAAACCATTACCATACTTACACTAATTTAGGAGGCTAAATAAACGTTCATTGTAGTACTGGCAAGAGTGAAAGAAACTGAAACCGTACATTAAAATTACCATTCACCTTTTTGGCTCATATTTAAGTTTGCAATTATGCTAAAAGCAGCAAATGTCTTCATGTTCTTTATGCTACATTTTGTAACTGTAATTCATTGTAATAGAAGGATGCTCCTGCCATTTGAACTCGTCAGGGGGAGGAGGGGTCACTTTTAAGAGAGGTGGGGATATCAAACACGTTGTCTGATCTCTGACATATTCGATGATAGCAGTTATACATGTGCTTATCCCAATGTGTTTACATGTCCTGGAAAGAGGAACCTGTTTGTGGAAAGACAGTGACTATTGTCATTATAATTCCGGTCACTCTGTGGCTGTTCTTAACCTCACATGGATTATCTAACTTGCTGACAGCCTCAACATGGAACAGGACAGTACCAGTGTGGAAGTGTTGGCTGTAAAGTATTTAGTTCTTCTGTTAGCTTATTCAAATGAGATCAAGTTGCTGTTTACTTAAATGGCACTAAGATTGGGGTTTCCAAAGAAGAACTGTAAGATATCCTGTATAACATATAAGTTACATTGACAAATTTTAAAAACTTAATGCTTCTAATACATTTAAGTTTCAAAAACTGAAATGGTCAGTTTGAATATACAAGATACTTGTATATTGAAAATATTTCTGTAATCAGATCAGATCCTTCACCTAGTAAGATTAATGAGATTTTTTTTCAGTTATCATAAACTATCTTCTTCCTCATGTGAAGCTTAGAATGTGGCACAGCTGTGATTACACGTGTAAAAATTACATGGATACTTGTTATATTTCTGGAGAAATATTGTTTACGTTGGTATTGACATGCTTTAGGGACATGTCTACCAAGCATTTGTCTAAGTGGCTACAGGATAAATGTATATGATGAATATTAAATTACCTAGTGATTTTTTTAGTTTAATTACAGTCCTGGTTCTTTTGTACATGATTACATGTACTTTCCTAGTACCAGTCAGCCCTGAAACCTTAGAAACAATTAATATCATACGGAGAGAATATGCTATATTCAGGAGTATATGTATATGTGCATGCAGTAACAGCTAGTGAAAATAAGAGGCCATGAATTTAAAGGAGAGCAGAGAGCTAGACATGAGTGTTTGCATGGTCGAAAAGTTACAATTAAATAATTATCTCAAAAATGTAAATGTAAATGAGAAAAAAATCTGTTATCTCTTTATATTGAGACTCTATTCCTAGATACTTATGAAGATAACAAAATGAAATTGCTGTGTGTGTGTGTGTGTGTGTGTGTGTGTCTGTGTGTGTCTGTGTGTGTGTACATGTGCTTTGAAGAAAATAAAATATACAGGTTTTTATGGCTCAAAGAAGCAGAACTGCATGTCTGCATCTTATAGATTTTAAGATTTTCAAAGTTTATATCTATGCATGTTATTGTTATGTTAGATACTATGTTGAAGAATATACCTGAGTTATTACATCCAATCAACTCCACACAGTCAGAAACAGTATTGTTGTCTTCAGTTGATTGATGAACATGTCTCATTACCCAATGACTTCAAATTGAGGTGATGGACCAAGAATCTAAGACAATATGTCTGAGCCTCAAATCCACTTAATCCTGTGGAATACGGTATCACAGCAAACAGAAGCATAAAATGAACCTTCTGGCCAGCATTTGTGAAATGCCCTTTCTAGGATATTAAAGAAAGTCAAAGTCCTGAAAATCCAAACAACAACAACAAAAAACAAAGGGCCACTTTTCCAAGCATTAACTGAGAAGCACAGAGAAGCTATGTTTGTTGGGTAACAGATGGGTATTTAGGATTTTGGCTTATTCTATAACATGTAACCAAGATTCATTAAAAAATTTACTTAGGTGCTAAAATGAAATGTGTTATGAGCCAAGAAGACAAGGAAAAAACTTGATCTAGTATCACTCTGGGAGCAGTTTGAACGAATTGAAGGATGTAAGCTTTAAATAAAGAAAACCTGGGCCAACAAATACAAACCAGGATTCTCCAAACATTTTTTTTGAAGGAAGGGATGAACAGATTGAGTTCAGATGTGCTGAAAGCACAGAACATCTGATCCCATGTATAATGTGAGAGTTTTTTGCCATATACTATCCACAAGTTTGTCTAGACCCATTGGATGTCCATCAGTAAGAATGGTGTAGACATGACCATGAACTCTTAACCGGGAAGGAATATGTCAAGTATGTTCATAAGTTGTAACAGTTATTAATAATTAGGAAAGTTATGATTATATGAAAGTAGAAATATGTGAAAATGTTGCTATATCTTATAATGAGTTTTGTTGTAAATTTGAAATATAATATAATAACAATTTACAGGCAAATACTTAAATTTTGCCCAAGAAATTCCATTTGAGAATAAAGCAGAATGGGCCTGCACTTAAGGAGCTATATTTACAAACTGCAGTTTAATGATATTAACTGAAAAAGCTAACTCTCATTACTGAATATTTTTAACACCAATTCTAGCTCTTCATCTCTTTCTTGTGCTTCAAGCAGGAAAGAACAAAATTATTATTGTCATAGGTACTCAGTGGGAAAATGTCAATTATCATGAGAATGCTGACAGCTTGGAAGGAAAAATTTTCACCTTGTAATTTCTATTTTAAAATGATAAAAGAAGTAACTACTGTTTTGCAGAGCAGCATTCCTCCCTAATGTTGCTTTGAGTGCACACATAGGCAGGATTGCTCATGCACAGATAAACACACATGTATATTTTCTCCCAGATCTCTCACATTCTATTCACTTTTTATAGGAAAATAATATTTGTGTTTCTGATTAATCCTTATGTTGTCTTTGCCTAATAGTGTTTTTTTTTTTTTTTTTTTTTTTTTTTTTTTTTGCTCTGTCAACACTTTGAGTGCTTGTAAGCATCTTAGGTGTGTAGTTTAGTCACAGATATCATTGTTCTCTAACTTCAAGAAAGGAAGAGTCTATTTACATTATTGTACCAATATCTGTCAGAGAATAGCTCAGTTGAGAGACAAATCTGTGTCTCAGTTCTTTTTTTGGCACCATTTCTATCAATTTGATTATAATTCCACCCAATTCATCACTTGCTCTCTTCATATCTTTTATATAAAAATAAAAAACTCACATGGAACACTATTGTTCCCTAGTCTTCCTACTTATGTTCATGTTTGTTGAGTTGTTTTTGGCTTTGCTTTTTATTTAGCTTTGAAAATTGAGGTCAGTAGATAAGATCACATTGAAGACTAAATACAGGAATACCTCTGTGCCATTTACCAATGTTATCATCTCAGAAAACTGTAGGGAAGCGTCCCTTGTGAACTGAATCGGATGTAGTCAGGATGTGGGCTGTTTGTCTGTCCTGTGCCCATAGTCACTATTTACACTTGCGTAGCCTCCTGACCGCCATTCCCAACTGGCTGGTTCTCTCTTGTTCTGAAATTTTACCATTGTGGTGTGATATGTTAATTTCATATTTACTCTTATCAGTTGTTTCCACGTGTCTGTAATATCTGGGTTCTAATTAACACTATGTGAGCCATCCAGCTTTACTATATATTTGTATTTGGTGATAAAGGTTTTTAGATATCATGGCAGATGCATCATGATGGTCCATTTTACTCTTGATATTCATCTTCCTAATGTTCACTGGTGTTGTATACATCAAGTGATAAAAGGATGTATCACTTGAATTTTTGTAAATAAGCTTCTCAAAATTTGTGTCAATGCTTCAGAAAGTAGATAAAAACCATGTATGACATTTAAAACAAGGAAGCATATACTGAATTTTCCAAATGCCACACCTCAAATAGACTCTAAGTGGTCATGTCTTTGGGAGAAGTCATCTGGTATTTATATATAACACTAAAATACTATTAGACTGTAAATATAGTTTTTTTTTTTGGCATTTAACCAGTTTCACAAGGGATATGGCTATTGTAAACATACTACATTACTTTTACTTAGCTGTGGTTATTACATATCACACAATGAGATGGTTATTTTTATAATTTAGTGAATTATCTATAAAAAATTCCAAAATTATGATTTACCTTTATACTACAAAATACCATGGTAATTTAAAAATTCTGAAACTATTTCTTTGACTAAGAAACCTTAATATTCAGATTCAACTATGAGATTCAGCTTTATATTAACACAAAAGGAAGCAAAATGTTATATAAAAGTAAAGATGCAAACAGAAGGGAAAGATCATATGCCCAGAGTTAGGGAATCTATCACATAGATTTTTAATTAGCATTTTACCTGGACACAAATTTAAGCAATGGTTTTGTGGAAATATTTCTTCCAGTTATAGCCTTGAAGGAAACCTTAGGTCTATTCCTGTTTTGAAATGAAGTTGAAGGGGGGGACATGGAGAAGAAAATTTAAGGGAAAAAACAGCTGAGCTACCAGGTACTATTCAAATTCATTATACATCATATGCTTTTGGAAGCTCTCCACTCATTCAGGGTTGGGATGTTTCAAGCCATGGTACTCACTCATCTACATGTCCTTTACTGAAGCACTTGTAGGCACAGTAGTCAATGTAAAAGTTGTATGGCTTATGCCCCATTTTCTTTAAATTCATTTAAATGATTAAAGAAATTAATTAAAGTGATTAAACTGGCAGAGGCAAGTCAGGTGATGCAAGGCTTCTTTTGACTGAAGGCTTAAGAAGTGTTCACCCATCAGAGCAGAAAATGGCAATTTTGAGGAGAGCTGTGGGCCAGCTTTCAGAGAGGAACTAGATCCAGGCTTAAGCAAAACTATTATGGGCCCTTTACTAATGACGTGATTTCTGAAGCTAGGCACCACATCTTAGACTCTCCTAAAGCTCTCAAAATATTGCCACCAACTGGGTAACAGGCGTGCACAGTTCGAGCCTGTGGAGTGCACTGCAGAGTGCAGCCTGAGCCCTTGAGTAAAAAATACTAGGGTTTTGCCTGGAATTGCGTTGGCCTTGCCGAGAGACCTGAAATGGAGTTGGGTGTAGAATAACAGGACAAACTAGAGTTGTAAAGAAATGAGCTATAAAAATTCAGAGGAAAGTGAAATAGAATGATTGGGTCCAGCTGCTTAAGAAGAAGTCTTAGGTCACCGGAAGTAGACTTTTAACTCTTCCTTACACCAGTGAATCATCACAAATATGAACACACTCCGGTTAATTAAATTTGAGAGAACAATGCAAATATTTTGCTTGATTACATGTTTCATCTCATGATCATGTCTCTAGTATCTAAGAGAAGTGTTTACGACTAGCATATTTTTACATTACTCTTTATTAAAGAGTCAACAAAAACTAGAATCTGTTTAAATCCATACTAAATGTAGGTACTCCTAAATATAATGGCAATAATGGTGGTGTGGGAAGTGTACTCTGATTCTTCTTCATAAGGTTTTCTGTTTGACAGACAAGCTTCTCCTACTGTTTCAAACTCTGAGAACCTTGCTTAATGAAGCAAGACATACTTAGCCAGTTGCCCAGCTGGTGGCCTGCTCATTTAGGTGCACCTGTAAAGACAGCCCATAACACAGTCTGTTAGCAGTAACTAATGCCTTTCTAAGTACTTAGTGATGGATTCCTCACTAATCTGGGACCATTCAATGCCTAGTGAGCAATGGCAAGAACCAACAGCTTTCCATTTGTGCTGCCAGACACTCTTTACATTTCACTTTAGAGCAATAGCTACGTTCAGACATCCTAGTGCTGTTATTTTCCTCTTGTGTGGACATGGAATCCGTAACCCTCTTTTATAGTTTTCTTGAGTGAGAGTTCAGATTATAAAGTAATTAGACCTTGCAAATGATGATGTAGATGAGATGATATGGTATACTTCCAAGAATAAATGTAAGTTGTAGATGTTATTCTGTATTTCTTCTGATTACTGAACTGATTGATTTGAGCAGTTAACAAAGAAATGTAAATTGAAAAATGAAATACAGGAACAGAGTGGAGGAAAGTCTGAAGGAAAGGCCATTCAGAGACTGCACTACCTGAGGATCCATCCCACACACTGACACCAAATGCAGACACTATTGCCTGATATGGATGTCTCCTGAGTGGCTTTGCCACAGCCATACTCACACAAATGTGGTTGCTTACAGTCAACCACCAGACTGAGCACGTGGACTCCAATGGAAGAGCTAGGGTAAAGACTGAAGGAGCTGAAAAGGTTTGCAACCACATAGGAAAAACAACAGTAGCAATCAGCCAGAGCCTCCAGAGCTCCCAGAGACTAAACTACCAACCAAAGAATAAACATGGAGAGACCCATGGCTCCAGCTGCATATGTAGCACATGATGGCCTGATTTAGCACAGGATGGCCTTATCTGGCATTAATAGGAAGAGAGGCCCTTGGTCCTGTGAAGGCTTGATGCCCCAGCATATGGGAATACCATGGTGTTGAGGTGGGAGTGGGTGGGTGGGTGGTTGGTGGAGCACCCTCATAAAAGTATAGAGTTGGTATAGGGGTTTTCGGAGGGAAATCAAAATGGGCAATAGATTTGAAATGTAAATACATAAATTACCAATAAAAATTTTAAAAGATCATTTTTAATATTCTGTTGAAATCTGATCAGTTCCCAAATTTTCTTTTAAATTGTATATATATGCTGTATCAAAATAAAGAATTGTGTGGCAGGAAATTCTTAATGTGCTGTACAGAAGAGATAGAACAGGTAATGGCAACCTCTAAGGCAGGCAGAGATAGGGAGTCATGGCACTGTGAGGAAAATATTCCCATTCCCACAGAAATGGTCAATATAACCTCAGGAACAGTTGGAAAACCATGGACCTTGTAAAGATGTGGCGAGATAGATACAGGGTACATGGTCATCATATTATAATACCTGCTGAACTCTTTGAAGTTCTTCAGTGTTTTAACACTCTCAACTGAGCGCCCAAGAATGTCAAAAGCAGAAGCAATTATAAGAATTCTTACCCAGCTTAATCTCTAGGATATATTAAGAAATTCCAAAAGGTCAGTGAGAATCACTGACTACATAGGGTTTAAATAGACACACTGGCTTCTTTCTAAAGTTACTTTTTACCTAAGAAGGTTCATTCTATTTACTTTATAACTCTCAGGTATATATCCAGTCATATGTAATGTATTTGAAATAGTTTGTCCTTTGGTAAATCATAGTTAATTAAAGGATGATTGATTGAGCATAATTTAAAAAAATATTTCTTTTTTAAAAATATTTTACCAGTTTCTTTTTTCATCTTTATTGGTTATTTTATTTATTACATGTTAAATATTATCCCCATCCCAATTTCTCCTCCAAAAATTCCCTAGCCTCTCCCCGTCCCCGTGCCTTTATGAGAAATCTGCCCCCCTGCCTACCTGCACCTGCCTCAATGCCCTAGCATTTAACTTCATTGGGAGCCTCTACATGAAAAAGGGGCTCCCCACAGTGATGGCCCATAAGGCAATCCTTCCCTACATATCCACCTAGAGCCTTGTGTCCCCCCCATCCACTGCAAGTGTATTTTGGTTTGTGGTTGGTGGTTTAATCCTTGGGAGCTGTGGTGGGTCTGGTTGATATTCTTGTTCTTCCTATAGGCTTGTTTCTAGTTTCTGGCAATTACAAAGAAAGTTGCAATAAACATGGTGTTTGTATGATGGTGTCCTTGGATGATGGTGGGACATCTTTGGAGTATATGCCGGATATTCTAGTTGTGTCTTCAAAGTTTCTGAAGAACCATCAGGTTTACTTGCAGAATAGTTATATCATTGTGTAATCCTACCAAAAATGGAGGAGTGTTCCTTTTTCTCCACATCCTTGCCAGCATCTGCTGTCACCTGAATTTTTGATCTTAGGTACTCTTATTGGTATGAGGTAGAATCTCAGGATCATTTTGATTTGCTTTTCTCTGTTCTGCAATGTTCATCAAAGCCTTATGTGTAAGTTAGAACTAACCCAGATGTCCCTCAACCAAAGAATTGATACAGAAAATGTTTTTTATTTACCAGTGGGATACTACTTAGCAATTATAAATGAGGATATTATGATTTTTGATGGCAGAGGGCTCAAACTAAAAATTATCCTAAGTGAGGTAATTCAGACCCATATCTACTCACTAACTAGTGTATATCAGCCAAAGAGACAGAACATATTTGTAGTCAGGGCTTGAGAAGTTGAATAAAACATCACAAAGTAGACATCCTTGGCCATATCCTATGTCATCACAAAAGTGTATCATATAAGCAAATGACTTGAATTACTTTGCAAAATTGTCAACATGTGTACGTAGAATGACTCATCTCATATAGAATCAGTAACATGCTGTAAATCAATATAGGCTATTGTTATTGAATCTTGGAGTGACTACAATTTAAAGCAAAGAATAATTTCTTCTTGAGTTCTCATGTGCTACTCCTGGCAATAAGATCTATACAACCACTTGTGGGAATGATTCAGTATAATCTACATTGTTCTCAGTGAAATATTAACTGCTAATTCCCATTTTTGTGAGATTTCCAAGACAAAAACTTGTGTATTGCAGAGAGACACACATAAGACTTAGAAATATTATTTCTAATATCAAAACTATAGAACTCCACAATATGCCACTAACACTAAGCAATTACTTTATGGGATATCCATACAAGGGTATAGATCATACCAAACCACCCAGCAAGGTGACCTAAATAGTAAAGTTGTTTGTCACCAAGCTTGACAACCTAGAACAATCCTCAGACCAATGCCTGCTTATACTGGCTGATTTTGTGTCAACTTCACAGTGCTGAGGATATAACAGAGAAAGGAGCCCCAGTTGAGGAAATGCCTCCATGAGATCCAGCTGTAAGGCATTTTCTCAACTAGTGATCAAGAGGGGAGGGGGCAGTGTGGAAGAGTAAGCTGAATAAACCCTTTCCTCCCCAACTAGATTCTTGGTCATGGTGTTTGTCTAGGAATAAAAATCCTGACTAAGACACCGCTGATCATTCTATGGCTTTCAATTCCATGTATCGGCATGTATTCGAACACACACATGCACACACACACAAACAAACACATATGTTGATCTGGATGTGTAGTGGAGGCAGTTCACAAGTCCTTAACTCTGCAGTAAGAACTACAAGCAGCTCTGATATGATGAGAGCAAGGGAAAAGGTTAGTGTTTGGTTATCCAATGCCAAAATTTTGAACCTGAAATATTTGTTTAGAATATATATGTAGACTGAGCTGGCCTTAGGTATACATATTTTCAGTATCGTACAGTGATATTATTACTTGAATGGCTCCCCTGCAAAATGAATACCAGCCTTAGTAGAAGAGTGACATATTACCCCCAAATTATAAATAAATAGCAAATACCCAAATCTAAGCAGATATGGTATGTTTCCATTATCAATTTTGATTCTATAAGTCAGTAAATCCGTTTAGTTTTTTAGTAGAAATGAGCATGCTATTTTATTTTCCTAACTTAGCGTCTAAACAAATTCCTTAGGGTTTTCAAACATTTATGATCTTTTATCCATCTTCACTTGCCTAACAGTTTCCCTATCCCTCTTAATTTTTTTAGTAACATAAATTTAAGGTATAATGATGAAGAATAAATTAGTATTAACATCCTATGGCTATCTGATAATGAGTGTTTTTTTATCTTGTTTAGATCTAAAAGGCTTTGTCCTCATATTCTTCTTCAGTAGCATTAATGCTTTTGTTCTTCCCCATTTATGCATTATATTCTGTTATTCCAATGCAATTTGCTTGGTTCTGATGGCAAGGTTTTGTGTATATTGACTCTTTTACACTCAGTTCTTGCCTCTTTACCTCTATCTTTATCAATATCCATGCCATAACTTGTGGGAAGAGGCAGCTTTCTTAGAGGGAGATTGTGTTCTCAGAATTTCATAGACAGTTTTCTCACAAAATGAAAACAATCTATTTGTCCAGAGATTGGTCATTAATACCTTTCCAACACTCTGCCTTACGATCACTGACCACATTTAGTGTGGCCTTCATCATCTGGTCTCATCTCACCATAAGAGCAGGATCTTAACTTGTTGCTGTGGGAACATATCCATTTCTTCCATGTGATAGTCTGGAAATTAGAAAGATTGACCATGTACTTAATTTTTACATTTTTATTTGTACTTAACACTCATCACAGTATGCCATGATTTTATTATTTAAACTTCTAAAGTGTTTTACTAATACAGTGATATTCTTTTCTACAATTAAAATGAAAATAGTAATAATATTGACCAATATTGAGAATAATAGTACCAGATACATAATCTGTGCCATTACAGTTTATTTATGGTTCAGTTTTTAGGCACAAAAAACCCACAACTGCATGAACTTTAATTTTTGTAAAGCATACACTAAGAAAGTTCACAAGGTTATGTCTGTCAGAAGCAGCAGACATTCAGGATTCAGATCTTACCCAGCAGCCCAGCAATAAACAGACCAGATTAAAGAACATTCTTTTAAATTTGCTCTTCTCAGTAATGCTTGATAATACTCTGTTTTAATGATTAATGTTGAAGTGTCTGCCTTAAAACAGCTGGTGATAAAAGCACTGGATTTTAGAGCAAAGTATTGATCAGAGGCATGAGGGAAGTCATACCCGTGAGGCTTTTATTTTCCTTAATGGAATAAGGAAAGCATCTCTATATGGCCTTGCAGGAAAAGGTGACAGGGGGGATTTTTATAGCTGTTACCTTTGACTTGTATGTTTTTTTCCAACTCTAATATATACAGTGGTGTATGTTACTTGCCAAGGTTAATAAATATGTTAATGAAAAGATACATCCTAGGTCATTCTTGTAGGAAATCATTTTTTCTTCAATTGCTTTTAGATACAAATATATCAGTACACAAATATGTTAAAACCCTTATAAAAAGATCTTAACATTTATTTTAATGATGTATTGAACACCAAGTTATATATAGTCACTATTCTTCAAATAAAGCTGCATTTATCTAGATGCATATGTAACTTGTAACTGTGATTTTTATTTTATGTATTTGTGTATATTTGAAAAGTTATTTTATTTAAAGTCTTACAATTTAGTTAATAGAGCCCTTTTCTATCCATATATATATATATATATATATATATATATATATATATATATATATATATACTGGTTTATTTAACAAATATAGAGTAATCACCATATCTCATTGAATATGTATCTCACACAATAATTTTATAAACCATGCATATTAAAGTAAGGACATTAATTTTGTTTCTGTAACTTCAGCTAGTATTTCTGACTATTGACCCTTTAGTCTGTGATCTCACTGAAATCAGTGCAGGGAAAATCATGTTCTTTCTCATATGATGAAACAATTATGGGCTGCATTTGGCATCTTAATCCTGCTTACATGTGAGTCAGGACCAAAACCATGAATTAAACCTTTTGACTCAAATTTTAGTGAATCATTTGCTGCAGATTGGTGTGATAACCATAGTGTTTCCAGTTATTAAAACATTTCAACCTCATCTATATGCCAAATAGCAGTCATCATAAATAAAAGCCCTATAAATAGCTGGCTAAAGCAGTTTTTAATAGAAGAAGAAAAAAACTCCAAATCACAGCTCAAGTCAGAAACTTCTTTCTCCAGTGTTTTTCTCCCACCGTAAGAGTAGAAACAAGTGAGCAGAAGTCAACAGTGACACCCCAGGAAGTTAGGTCTTCCTTTCAGGGTCATCCCAGGAGACTGAAAGTACAGGATGGGAGGGAAAAATGTGACTCTCAGCAGACTCCAGGAAAGAATGCAGTGGAACTTGTCACTGTTATTATCCATGTGGTTCAGATGCTCTATAGACATAATTTCAATATTGTAACTATCCAAGCGTGAGCTCTTTCTTTGAAAATATGTACGCAAGTGGGGTTCAGCATTTCAGCTTTCATTAACAGTGGATGCAGTAAGAAAGTTACATTGATATCTCTATACTCTCGAAAGATTCACAGAGGAAATATTTGTCTTGTGTGTGACCACCAAATCTGTTTTTTTTATTTAATTCGATTAAAAATGATGATGTAAGTTTTCTTTAGTTTGTTGCATTAGTCTTCTGTGTTGGATAAAAGATGGAACTTTATCCACAGACATTGAGAGATCCTTGAAGTGGACCAGCAATAAGCAAATAAAAGCTGATGTTCTGCATTTGACCTACTGTCTTATAAACAGGTATTTGCATTAAAATTAAACCAAGCAATCGGGAGGGTGTGTTTTGAAGAAATGCAAAGTCTGCATGAATTAGAAAGTCTATTTGATATTTCACTTTATAAATGAATAGAATTCTTAAATAAAAAATGAAAAACAACCAGGCACTTAAAAATTGTTAATTTTCTATTCACAAATGTGGGCTGGTAGCTGTAATGAGTCACTGGATGAGCCTAGTTTAACTGTTCCCAACAGCTTTGGGGATGGTATAGGGTTTCTTAGCCGGGGAGAGGAGTTACAATCTGTGAAGCGGCTCTTCCACTCTTGTCTCTGGCCCTTGAGCAGTAGAGGGTAAGTGGACACTCGCACTTCTAATCTGTGTGAAAACATTTGGCCAGGAAATGCCGCTAGACATGGAAAATACCAGGATATCTGAGATTTTCTGACAGATGAGAATGCAGTTACATGAAAATTTTGAATTACTTTGTATTCAGTGTTTCTCCAAATAAATGGAATTTATGGCCATTTTTTTTTAAAAAAGATAGTTTTCATCTATTTGTATTCCAAACACTATAAAGAAGGGATCCGTGAATGGATGCTAGCACTGTTTACCGTAGGTAAACGTGGCCTTACTTAATCCATAGAATGATATGTGCAGCTTTAAAAATTATGTCATTTAAGTCATTTCTAAGTCTAACTGAAGAAAGTTGGAGTTTGACATTTTAAATCACATTTGAGTCGTTGTCCTTTATCCATAAGAAAATCAAAATTTACTCTCCCTCATATACTTCCATGGCTGCTGGCCCGGAATACAGACACTGCTACACACCAGCCTGGACTGGAAGCAAGGAAGCTTAGCCTGGCAGGTGGGTTAGAGAGAATCTCAATCTGCCTAAGCGCAGAAGAAACAACATTCTCTGTAGGCTGTCAATGAAACTACTAACTTTATTGGGGGTAACGAGGGCAATGTCCTCGGGGAGTGTAGGGGCTTTGGAAAAAGTGTACATTATTGTATCAAGCCTGATTGTGTGAATGCTTCATTTACATGAAGGGGATTTCCACGTGCTTGCTGGAAATGACCTTCTAAAGAGAGGCAGTGAACCTGTTAGCTGGCTAATGGGTTATCTGATTACCTCAAAAGTGGTAGAGGTGGGTGGGATACTGCTAAATGTGGGGAGACATGCAGGACCAGAGCAGGGGAGAAGCAGGCCTACTCCAGCCCATCTAAGAGTGAAATTTTGGTGATCTGGAAACATTTTGATCTCACTTCTTTTTCTGACCATCCCTCCCAGCTGCACAGCCTTTGGGCTGCACAGATAATTTCAGATAAATATCTTGATTCTGACCCCTTGGCAGCAATGTGTAGGTCTTGTTATCACCACTTTCTCTATCAGACAGCATACAGTGAGATTTTATATAACAATCAGGTTTGAGATTCTGTTGTTTGTAAACAAAAGCATGTATCACTCCATGTGTACACGGGTTTTCCTTGTTTATTTGTTTGACTAGGAATGAGAGCCAGGAATTATGGTGCCCAGTAATAACAAGTGCACTGTGACCTGGGCCTACACAGGACATTAGCAACACTAAAGGATCATCAGTTCTAAACATGTACAGAGTGTGGTTCGGTTACAGTTAATAAAACGGTTCACTGATAATTTTCAGGCACTTATAGTGCAGGCTTACTAGTAGTATTCCTGGTCATAAATTATCTTTCTTAAACTAATCTTGTAGGTATGACTTATAGTGGGAAATCACTGCAGATGCTATCATAACCTTTTCTGTTATGTTAATATCACAGTTTGTACCATTAGCAACACACACACACACACACACACACACACACACACACATACACACACACACACACAGGATAAAGACTTATTATGAAGACATGTAAGAAAGATATGTTTAAATCAAATGCATTATATAAAATAAGTTTTTCTCAGAAGTATCAAAACTATGAAAGATAAAATATGACTGAGAAATAATAGGAAAAAACTGAAGAAAAACAAATGGATATAATATTGGATTCTGAATGGAATAGAATAGAAATTGGGACTGAATAAGATAGAAATTAGACAATTTAACACAGGTGTAAATTTGAAATAAGTAGATATGAAACTAGGTAGGTTTTATAGAAACGTGGCTTCTACACTTTTCTTTAATTGAATTTAGCTATAAAGTTTTAAATATAAATTATAAACCTGGAGAACTTAATCACTTCAAACTAGTTATTCATTTTAGAGTTTTGTATTTATGTACATATGAAGTGAATTTCATGTGTGGGAGTGCATGTATGTTCATAATTAATTGTTTGCATATATGTTGCCCAAGCACATGTGGTAGATATATATTGACACCAAAAATTAATGTCAGTTATCTACCTCTCACATTAATCACCTTAAATTTTGAAATAGGATATTTCACAGTATTCATGGCTTGTGCACTGAGTAGCAGACTAACTGACCAGTGAGCTCTAGCGTTCTGCTTGTTTCTGCTCTCTGTCACTTAATGAAAGATGTATGCCACCACCCTTAGCATCTATCTGGTAGCTAAGGATTGGAACTAAGGTTCTTATGTTTTCACTGCAGGGACAGAGATGCCTCAAGTGAGACATCTTTACAAGCATAAATCTAATATTTTAACATAGATACATTTTGGATTATTGATATATTTTTCAACTATGCTAATTATTGATACAATTTTCAACTATGTTCATATTTTCCTCGAAAAATGGCAAGATATCTTTATAAATGTGCTGAATGTTAAACAAAAACTGTCTGTAGCAATCCTAAAATAGCCTTACTGAATATCATATGGTGCAGAGAGAGTGTTGTGGAAGGGAGGCAGAAAAAAAAATCATTGAAAGATCAATAATATAAACCAAACAGACCGCCAACAGCTCCCAGGGATAAATCCACCAACCAAAGAGTACACATGGAGTGAGCCATGGCTTCAGTTGCATATGTAGCAGAGGATGGGATTGTCTGGAATCAATGGGAAGAGAGACCCTTGTTCCTGTAAAAACTCAATGCCCCATCAGAAGAGAATGCTAAAGTAAGGAGTGGGTGGACAGGTGGGGAACAACCTCATAGAAGCAAGAGGAGGAAGGAAAGGAGAAGGCCTTTGCAGTGGAAAAACTGGAAAGAGGAGGAACATTTGAAAATGTGTAACTAAATAATTTCAAGTTGGCCTGAGGATATTTTATTTGTAAAAAGAAGAGAAAAAGAATAACATCACATGCAATGTTGAAATGATTACATGACAAACATAAAACAGAAAATTCTATATATTTTATTATTCTATTCTTTTTATAGTATACATTTTTATTGGATATTATCTTACATTTTAAATGTCATTCTCTTTTCCCCACTCCCATGCCCCTTTCCTTTCACTTGCTTTCATGAAAGAGCTCCCACTCTCACCCACCCTCTCCAACTCAGTGCACTGACACTCCCCTACACGGGGAAATCACACATTCACTGGACCAAAGGCCTTTTCTTCTAATGATTCCAGACAATTCTATCCTTTGCTAAATATGTAAATGAAGCTATGGGTCTCTCCTTGTGTGCTCATGAGTTGGTGTTTTACTTCCTGGGTAATCTCTAGGGTTTGGTTGGTTGAAAATGTGGTTCTTCCACTGGAGTTGCAAACCCTTTCAGTTTCTTCAGTCCTTTCTCTAGCTCTTTCTTTGGGGTTCCCATGTTCAGTCTGATGCTTACCTGCAAGCATCCTCAACTGTAGCTGTATGGATCTGGCAGAAACTCTGAGGGGTCATCCATATCTTGCTCTCTCCAGTAAGCACTTCTTGGAATTAACATTAGTGCTTGGGTTTGGTGGCTGCATATGAGGTAGATCCCAAGGAGAAGCATTATTTGGATGATTTTTCTTCAGTCTCTACTCCTCTATTTCCTCCTGTGGTGTTTTGTTCTCCCTTCTAAGATGGACTGAGGCATCCACATTAAGGCAGCCCTTCTTTTTGAGCTTTTTAAGGTCTGTGAATTGTTTCTTAGGGAATTCGGAGATTTGGGGGCTAGTATCTGCTTATCAGTGAGTGCATACCATGAGTGCTCTTTTGTTACTGAGTTACTTTATTCAGGATGATATATTCTAGTTCCATCCATTTGCCTAGGAATTTCATAAAGTCATTGTTTCTAATAGTTGGAGTAGTACTCCATTGTACAAATATATCAAAATTTCTATATGTATTTCTCTGTCGAAGAACATTTGCATTTTTCCAGTTTCTGGCTATTATAAATAAGGCTGCTATGAACATGGTGGAGCATGTGTCTTTATCATATGTTGGAACAGCCTTTGGGTGTATGTCTATAAATGGAATAGTTGGGGCTACAAATAGCACTATGTCCAAATTTCTGAGTAACAGCCAGTCTGATTTCCAGAGTGTTTTTACCAGCTTGCAATCCCATCAACAATGGAGGAATGTTTCTATTTCTCCACATAGTTGATAGCATCTGCTGTCACCTGAGTTTTTGACCTTAGCCATTATGACTGGTATGCTGTGGAACCTCAAGTTTGTTTTAATTTGCATTTCTCTGATGATTAGGGATGCTGAGTATTACTTTGGGTTCTTCTCAGCCATTTGGTATTTGTTGGTTAAGAACTCTTTGTTTAACTCTGGACCCCATTTTTAATTGAGTTGTTTGATTCTCTGGAACCTAACTTCTTGAGTTCTTTGTATATATTGGCTATTAGCCCTCTATCTGATGTACGATTGTTAACGATGCTTTCCCAATCAGTTAGCTGCCATTTTATCTTCTTGACAGTGTCCTTAGCCTTACTGAAACTTTGCAATTTCATTATGTTCCATTTGCTGGTTCTTGATCTTAGAGTATAAGCCATTGGTGTTCTGTTCAGAAAATTTCCTCCTGTGCCTATGTGTGCTGTACATGGTTTTAGGTAGAGTTGTTTGATCCACTTGAACATTAGCTTTCTAGAAAGAGATAAGAATAGATCAATTTTCATTCTTCTGCATGCTGACTGCCAATTGAACTAACACCATTTGTTGAAGAGGCTGTCCTTATTCCATTGAATGTTTTTAGCGCCTTTGTCAAAGATCAAGTGACCAAAGGTGTGTGGGTTCATTTCTGGGTCTTCAGTTCTGTTCCATTGATATACCTGCCTCTCTCTGTACCAATATCGTGTGTTTTTTTTTTCAATCATAATTGATCTGTGTGTGATACAATATATGGTTTGTGCTTTAGCATGGTTTCTTTTATTAATTTGTGTGTCTTGTATTTGAAGAATAGATATTCATGATTGAGAGATCTTCTTGATAGATTGTTCCTGTGATAAGTAAAAAGTGTCATTTCTTATCTGTTTTGATAACCTTCAGTTTAAAATTTAATTTATTCGATATTATAATGGCTATTCCAGCTTGTTTCTTAGGACCATTTGTGTGGAAAGTTTTTTCCCAGCCTTTTACTGTGAGGTAGTGTCTGTCTTTGTTTCTGAGATTAGTGTCCTGTATGCAACAAAAAGCTGGATCCTGTTTATGTATTCATTCTGATAATCTATGACTTTTTATAGGGGAATTGAGTTAATTTATTGTTAAGATATATTGAGGAATAATATTTTTTACCTGTTATTTTTGTTTATAGAGGTAGAATTATATTTGTGTGCTTTTCTTATTTTTGGTTTTGTTGCAAGAAGATTATTTTCTTGCTTTTCCTATGTTGTAGTTTCCCTCTTTGTACTGGAGTTTTCTATCTATTATCTTTTGTAGAGCTGAGTTTTTAGACAGATATTGTATAAATTTGGTTTTGTCCTGGAAGATTGGTTTCCCCATCTATGGTAATTGATACTTTTGCTGGATATAGTATCCTGGGCTGGCATTGTGTTCTCTTAGGGTCTGTATGAAACATGTCCAGGATGTTCTAGCTTTCATAGCCTTTGCTAAGAATTCTGGAATAATTCTGATTGGTCAGCCTTTGTATGTTACTTGTCCCATTTCCTTACTGCTTTTAGTATTTTTTTGTTTTGAACATTTGGTGGTTTGAATATTATTTGCCGTGAGGAGTTTCCTTTCTAGTCCAATCTATTTGGAGTTTTGTTGGCTTCTTGTATGCTCCTGGTCATGTCTTTCGTTAGGTAAGTTTTATTTCATGATTTTGTTTAAGATATTTAGTGGGCCTTTAAATTAGGAGTCTTTGCTCTCTTCTACACCTACTATTCTTAGGTCTGGTCTTCTCTTTTTGTCCTGGATTTCCTAAATATTTTGGCTCAGATGCTTTTTGATTTTTGCATTTTCTCTCACTAATGTGCCAATGTTTTCTGTGGTCTTCTGCCCCTGAGGTTTTCTTTCATTGCTTGCATTCTGTTGGTGATTCTTGTATTTATGGCCCCTGATCTCTTTCCTAAGTTTTCTGTCTGCAGTGGAAGTATGATTTTATGTTTAAGTCCTGTTTCACTGGTGTGTTAGGATACTCACTCTTACAGTGGTGGGAACACAGGGTTCTGATGGTGCCAGGTTGTCTTGGTTTCTGTTGCTTAGGTTCTTGTGCTTGCCTCTTGCTATCTTTTTATCCTTGATGATAGGCGATCTTGTTGTGTCTGACTGGAGCTTTCCTCTTCTTTGGTTCTGTGGGCCTTTTGGCTCAGGAGGAAGATTGCTCCTGGATTTTCAGCTCTCTGTGGGTAGGCTGTGAGCTTCTACAGCAGTGGACCAGTTCTGGCCTTGGGCACGGATGAGTGCTGGAACAGTCTGTACCCAGGCAGCACCAGGCTCCCTGTATCTTGAGAGTTCCTGGCATTCTCTCCCCTAATAGCCAGTGGAGAGGAAGTGGGGACTCACCCATGGGTTCACAATGGAGAGCCTCTTGAGGTTCTTCTGGGTGCTCAGTAATCTGCGGGCAAGCCGTGAGTCCTGATGGTGGTGGCCTGGCTCTGTCTCTGTGCCAGAACAATGTAAATTTTCTTCATGAAACAACCACCAAATTTGCATCAGTTTAAGTATGCCATAACATTTTTCTTATTATTAAGAAAAACTCATATCTTGAATACTTGCATTCTTAAAATACTCCTTGTTTTGTTGTGGTTGTGTCATTTGCATACTGTACTGATAAATAGTATTCTAATAAAATTCTTCAAAGATGCTGGTGAGAATGCTTCATTTAGCTGATGGGTTTTCAATTTATCCAGCCTAAGACCTGGTTCTTGTATAGGTGATTAGTAGAACAGCGCATGTTTATCACAGATATATGGATAAAACTTCCATAATTATGATGATTTTTGAAAGAGATTTCCTATGACTACAAAAGTCAGAGTTATTAGTAAAATATAGATTTGAAATATGAAAAAAGATAAATTTCTCCAAACCAATAATCATTTCTGGTGAAACATTTCTTTTAATTATTTTTAATGTTTTTCAATATTCCATGCACTCTATATAAAAGCTTATCATTTGATATACAATAAAGCAGAAGTGTTTAAATACAAATATAGTACATATATCAAACTGTAAAAGAAATGAGAACCACATGTCCAACATAGCATCAAAATGAAAATTATATGATTTTGATTGAGTAACTCATTTATCAAAGGACTATAAAAAGCCAATATTCTATGTATTATTTAAAATATGGAAATTCAGTGTCTACCCCTAAAAGAATCAGTCTGATAAACTTGTTCTTCCATGTCAGGGAAGCTAGGAGTTAAGAAGGTAAGGGGTATCTGTGGAGTGAAACACTATTCATCCACAAGAAAGAATGAAATCATGTAATTCCCAGTGTAATGGATTATTCTCAGAAACATTGTTTATATGAAATAAGCCAAATGTAGCATGGTAAACATGTTATTATTTGTATCAAAAATGTGAATAAGCTAGTACTATATGGAGAAATGAGAATGTTAGTTACCAGGGGCTATGTATTTACGAGAAGACTGATAGTCAAAGGATGCGAATCATACCTCTGAGTCGATTCAACACCCAATGTACAGCATGCTGAGTACACTTAATACTGCCTGTACAGACAGTGCCAAGACTAACACAATGTTTTCTCACTGGAAGATAATAAAAATGTCAAATAATACAAGAATTAATTAGTCAAACTAAATTGTTATACAATATAATAAATATACTGCTAAACACCATTATATATACATATATGTGTATATGTATATATAATAAAGTTAAATTGAAAGACCCCCAAAATTGGGGAAGACCCTCACTCTAGAACTGGGAGAATGTGAACCCAAGAACTCACAGAGATCCAATATTGCTGCAATCAGGCAAGAGGTTTATTTAAGGGTGGGGGCGAGCACTGGGGACAACACATATCTCATACAGGAGATAGAAAAGTCAACCCTGAACTCAATTAGGGGGACATATTTATAGAGAAAATTACATAAGCATTTAACAATAAGCACATAACATTTTCATTTGTTCATTCAAATTGGCATACTCTGTCTGCTTTTGGATGTGATTCAACTCCAGATCACCCTGTTTTGGGGCACACTGACCTTCATACTAGTTTTTATCAAGACTGCAAAGTCAGACCTTATCGAGATCAGGTGGACTTCGGTTTTTGTTCTCAGCCTTGAGACATACTTGTCCTCAAGGCAGGGTTAGTGCGGCTAGCTTGAAATTTTAACTCTTTTCAAAAGGATATCAAAACCAATTCAGTACAAACATAACTAATCAAAAACCCAACCAAAGAGAAGTGTCTGTGGCATTTTTATGTAGCACAAATCTAAGAATATTGTTTGAAGAATATTATAATATTGTATAATATATTTGTATAGACTCATCAAATGTGGCATGTCACTTGTATTTTGATGTGTAAACTTCTAAAGTTTTAATTCTTAACAGTCATATACTAAAAAACAATCCATATGGGTCATGAAAGATGCAGAGGGTTCAATATTCCGGTATCTGCACTAGGAAGCTATGGTTGGCACTGACCTGTAAATAACTACTTGCAGTTCTTTTGTACCAGTTTTCTTCTATCTTTAATAACCAGAGGTTTCCAATTTTTACTTTCAACATTTTCTTTCTTTTTTATTGTGCGTATTTCTAAAAATGCTTGAAGAAATAGATGCAATCTGTGATGAGCATATTTTTTCATTCTTTGGTGGAAAGAGTGGGGATGGACCTCAGGGAATAGCTGCCAGGGTACATCTTTCTTTCTTGGGATAAATAGAATGTCTTGTTTTGTGGTTTCATATAAGAGGAACTCATCTATATTTTCAGTAGACAGTTTTAATACAACTAAAGGCAACAAAAATGTGGTAGCTATAAGATTTACAATGAAGTTGAACTGAAGACTTTAGATTTAAATGTGCATTGGTCAAAGTAAATTTATTATTAAGCATTCATCTAAGTAACTTTACCCAAGAGGATGACAAAAATTATCCTCTTAATTTTTCAATGGGCTCGCAGTTGTGATATTATGTAGGAGACATAGTTTAATGTCACGATCACCTCTCCATCTCTCTCATCCAGATCAGCTACAATACAAGGACTTTGAAATGAAACACTTTATGAAGTTCTTCTTGTCTCTCTGGATAATCTTGTAATTATGAGTTTTTTTATGTATTGAAGTATGTGAGTGTACATAGAGAATGGTTGGCACAGCTATAGAGTAATTAACACTGAGTTAAATGACAAACACCATTATTTAAACTTAGTCATGAATGATCTTCATATCTGCAGGGTTAAATTGACAAATATGACCTTTATCATGTACTTCTTCCTAAAAATGAAATAATAAATAATTATTGTCATCCAAATTTCTTTTAACTAATGTCCTATAGATAAGCAGTGACTACTCTTTGTTAAACATTTATATACACTGAATATGTAAAAGTTCTAATCAATATTTAGTTTTTACATAATCATATATAAAAAGATGAAAAGATATGGACTACTCTGAACTGTATTGGCTTTAAAGGTTTTGATTGTTAAGTTTTAGCTCAGTTTGTTATTTATCTTTAGATTAAAATAGCATATAAAATATTTTTTTCTTAACTTCAGGGTCACTTTTCTAATTGGGGCATGTGTGTCACTTCTCTTGTGTTGACTAGTTTATTTTAACTTCACACAAGCACAGGTCATTAGAGAGAGAAGGGATCCTAATTAAGAAATGTCTCCATAAATCAGGTTTTGAACAAGCCTGAAGGTATTTTCTTTATTAGTAATTGATATGGGGGAGGCTAGCCCATGGTGGCTGGGTCCTGAGAGCTACTAGTCAGACTTTCTATAAGAAAGCAGGCTGAAAAAAAAACATAGAAAGCAAGCAATGAGCAATCTAGTAACACAGAATCCCTCAATAGCCTCTGTGCCAAATTCTGCTTCCAATAATTCTGCCAGTTTGAACTCTTGTCTTGATATGTTCTAATGATGAATGGAGATGTGAAAGTATAAGCCAAAGAAACCCTTTCCTTATACAGTTGCTTTTGGTCATGATTTTCATCACACACACACACACACACACACACACACACACACACAAATACAAACAAAACGCCTAAGATAGTTCCTTGTCCTAAGTCTAAATGATTATCACAGTAAAGGGGGAACATGTGGTATGTGGCTACAAGGAAATGTGTTTTCAGGACATACCACAGTAGCTGCACCTATGACCTCATGGCAGTTGTGACACAATGCTTGAGGTTTGTGCAAGATAAAGCCAGACAAAGTTATACCATGGAGGTTAGTGGTTGTCCCAAAATTTCACCCCATCTGAGGAGTTATTGTTAACCTGTAGCTTCTAATTAAAGAAAAAATTAGCTTCATTCAAGAGTACAGCCTCCCCATGACACAGTAAATGATGCTACATCATTGTAAATACTGTCAGCACCAAATATACTCAATGGGTTTAAATAAACAAATAAATTAAAAAACAAACAAAGATGAAACCAGAATGGAATAGTTCTATTGAGGTTAGAGCAATAAAAGTGGAATGTAGGAAGTGGGAATTGAGATGGGTTGCAGTAAAATTTGCTTTGTATATACTCTCAAACAATAGAAATTATTATTCAAAAATAGAATTTTATTAACATATTTTAGCATTAGGAATTTACCTAACGTGCTTGTTTTATGACATTTTCTTATATGTCAGTATTAATTGCAACTATTATATCCATATTTTAGATGCACTAAAGATCAAGGTAGGAAAAAGCATAGTCAAGAGCCTATTGAAAGAAAGAAATGAAGCTATAATTACAGAAACATAAAATAGTACTAAGAATACAAATTGAAAAAAATCCATCAAAATGATATCAGTCAAAACATATCCTCCTGCTAGCTCCCTTGGTATCCCCAGTCTGTTACTGGCTTCCTTTGGATGAAGATGTAGAACTCTCAGCTCCTCCTGGACCAGACCTACCTAGATGCTGCCATGCTCCTGCCTTGATGATAATTGACTGAACCTCTGAGTCTGTAAGCCAACCCCAATTAAATGCTTATATGATTTTTAAAATATCAATCATTTATAAGAAAAAAACCTTCAATAATAAGTATTAATATTATTGTCCTCAATTCTCTGGTCAGAATACATATGTTAGTTGAGTGGATTAGGAAATAAAAAAAACATCATGACTTTAATAAAGACAATAAAATAAAATTATTAAAATATCTTGTTACTTATACTCTTTGTAAATAAACAGATAGTTTGGGGTAGGAACTCACTGTGAATATGCTGGAAGATTGAATTCACAAAGCAAACTACTAGTTGACATTTCAAAAAAAGACTATTATGAATTTTTCCATGTTTTAACATAAATTTCAGTCATTGAAAAACAATTGATCTTTAAAATGGGGGATAGATACTTTATTTGAATGTTAGTTGTGTAGCCCTGAAATATAAGACCACATGATTAAAAAGATGTATTTCCTTTACCTTGGCTTCATGGTTGCGTGTGGATACTCCTCATCACATGAACAATCAAGCTACTGAATAATTAGGGAGCCAACTAGTATTTATTTTGAATGCTGACTGTATAAACAGCTTCGTAGAAGTATTTTAGAAAGAAAGATTTTCTCATACATCTCTTTCCTTTGTTCTCCCTGTCTCTTCTCACAGAGGACACTGTGGCCTTGTGTGATTCACTGATTGTCTGGGTACAATTATTTTGAGGTGTGTATTGTATGACTAAAAGTACAAGGTAGGATGCTGGGTGCCGAAGATATAAATAAGATGAATAAGAGCTGCTTTTCTCTGGGTTCTCTCAGTTAGTAATAAGGGAACATGCACAGAGAATAGCAAAGGCCTTTGATAAGTGCTATTATGTCACAGTGGAGAGTACCATTTGACCCACAGAGAAGAGTGATTAACTTTGCTGTGGAGAACATGCCTGGTTGTGTGATTACTTTAATATAGTAAAAATACACTTGGACACAAAAGGCCAGTGTCCAAGGAAGAAAGGTCTAGTTAGGAGCATTGTACTAGGAAATGAAATATGAATACTTAAGACCAGACTTTAAATCTATTTGTTGTTTACAGGTGTTATTCAACGTTCAGACCACTGTAAGACCCACTTAGAATGAACCATTCATTGACTGAACTAATTGAGTTTTATCATCATCTTAAAAGGAAATTACCTTTGAAAAGGAGTATAATAAAACTCAAGCCTTTCTTTTATAAACAATTTGAAGATGAAAATCTAGATCAATGTAATAGACATAATGGCTGGGTCATGGCATAATTCTGCATGAATCTGCAAGTAAACAACCAGGAATCCTGTGCGGGCAGAGAGGAAAAACCAGGGATTAGATGATTTAGTTGCCATGGTGTGGCATTGAAATCACTTGTATTTTGGCTTCTGTTCTCAATGTAGATCAAATTTTCCAGAGTCTTAATTCTTTTCCCAACAACTTGCAACTCTTGAGATGAGAAGGAGTAATTTTACAGGCCAACATAATCTTTGTACAGAAATGAGAAAAAAAAAAAAAACAAGCAGCAAGTTAATTACTAATCATTTTTGGCCATATGACAATATCTTAAGACCTAAAAACATTGGATATCCATTTTCCAGTATTTTCATGTTAGGTTAAACATTGATTAAGCCAAAATAATGTTTCTGTTCCCTTATAAATCTGCAACAGTCTCTGAAAATTTGTTATTCTGTTCTTCCCTTTAAAAAAACTAAAAAATTATAGTACGTGCACTATATTTGGAGACTAAAAAGACAGGCATTTTAAATGTCACCCCATTAAGATGTTTTAGTGGTTAAGAGCACTGACTGCCACAAGACCCAGGTTCAAATCATAGCATCCACATAGAAGCTTACAACTAACTGTAATTCTGTGATCTGATACCCTCCCTGGGACATACAAGTAGGCAAAACACCAATGTATGTACTCTGGGTATAGTGGCACAAGCCTTTGATAACAGCATTCAGAAGGCAGAGGCAGCAGGATCTCTGTGAGTTCTAAGCCAGTCTCTCCAAGAAAACAACCGAGCAAGTCCAGGAAAGCCTGTGTCAAAAAGCAAAACAACAACAACAAAAACCCCAACAACACCAACAATATCTATGAAAATGTAGGGTTCATATTCTTGTTTCTGTATTAAGTATTATTACTAACCAATTCTATTCAGTCAAGATACTGCTGTCTTTCCCATCGCCACATGACCATTACAGTAAGTACCCAGTCAATCACATAATTTCAAGGAATTAATTCCTGCAAAAATCTTTGGAATTTCCTATTGGTTTTTATGAAATGGATCTCTAGACTTAATAATGTTATCAAATTTGTTTGTGACTCAGATTAGGTCATGATTTAGACCTTTCAGTTTCTTCTAGAATTTATATAGTATAAAATTCCTTTCAGTTTCTTCTAAAATTTATATAGCATAAAGTGTGATATACAGCTTTGTTTACTATGCATTATTAAAAGCATATGAAATGAACTGAAATTTTATTCAATCCCTTGGAATTGCATTCCCATCACTTTGTATTGGGAAATTTTAAACCTCGCTTACATTATCGTAAACCTTAGGCACATTTGTGAATCTTCCCATTCAATGCTTCATTAAAGAATTCATCTTAACAAAGAAAGACATATATTATCAGTTTGTGTTTGAAAGTTGTTCCAAATAGTGTATTTTGTCCAGTATAGCATTTTATAAATGGCATGCAATAATTACATGGGAGCAAAGGTTTATTGATTGCCTCAAAGATACCATACATTAGCTGAATGGATTCCCCAACATATAGCCAGAATAATCACTTTCTTCATAAAAACACCATTATTATTATCCCATTCCTATGTCTCAACTCTTCCTATTTCTGTCTGAGTTTCTTTTCCTGTTGCTATAATTGAAATGTATGACAAGAAGCAACAGAAGGAACAAAGGGCTTTTCAGATCATAATGTGACATTACTGTCCATCATCATAAAGGAGTCATAGTGGCAGAAACATGACCAATTTGGTCACATTCCAACCATAAGCAAAAACAAATAGGTAAGAGATGCATACCTGAGTACTCAGCTTGCTGACTTCACTTACTGTATAAGGTCATTTCCCCACAATTAAGATGGGTTTTCCTACAGTATATGAGATAGTCAAGATAATCCCTCATGGACATTCTCAGTGGCTAATATAGATAATATCTCATAAATATGCCTAGCAGTTCGCCTTCTAGGTTGTCTATTTGACAAGACTAGCTATTATGTCTTATACTATGTTTGTCAAATCAAGCAGTGGTTTTGTGGGCCTTACTTTAAGATTATATATCTCCTGTGCAATTGTATTCCTTATCTGCAACCAACACAAATTGTGGTCAGATTAGCCCAGAATTCTCTCTTCTTATTGGCTGTCCTTCTTCCTATCCACATATTTATCTTTTCCTCATTACTGCATTCTCTGATTTTCTCTTAGTGAAAAAGATACCACTTGTAGTTCTGACTCTACCATTAAGGTTCCATGGAATATAACCTGCCTGCAGCCAAATACAGATTTATAAGGGTCCATCTGATGGGAGTGTGTGTTCTCCATGGAGCTTGGGACTGTAGTCTGTTCCTTATTCCCTTTGACAAGTGTTCCTGATGACTTGACTACAGTCAAGCAAAAGGTGTAACAGGGTGTTCTGATGGCAATTGCTGCTGCTCTCTGGAGACTGTCATTGTAGTATCATTTCATCCCAAGACTTCTAGAGACTTAAAATAAGGTTTACTTATTAGTAAAACTACTGTAGAGGTGTTTTTTTTTTTTTTTTTTTTTTTTTTTTTTTTTTTTTTTTTGCAATCAATCTCAAAGTTAATGTAAATCTAGAGAAATGGAATCTACTACTTGGATAATATAATAGTTACTTTGGGGAATGGGATACACTTCAAGGATGAAGGTGATTTGTTGATTTTAAAAGAGTCCTATTTTTACTTTAATGAGAAATGGAGATCTGTGGAATTTTATGCTTGGCTTTTCTTCTGCTGTTTCTGTTATTTACAGCCATATGTAGTCACTTTTGCATTTTTTTTTGTCAAGAAAATATACATGCCCAAGAAAATGAGCATCTAAATCATTTTGAGCAACCATTAGCAGTTTCTGTGTTTTACCTTAAGCACTCCGGTGTATGTGGGATTTTATATTGAAGCTCACATTAGCTTTCAAGTAGAAACACTCAGCAAAACATATGGCTCCTAAGCATATTGCCTACAGCCATCCATATGATGGTGTTCTTACATTTCTTCTTCCTTCTATATAAATTTCTGAATTTGCAACTCTGTCTTGGGAATTGCTATCATCCAGAAAATCTACAGAAAAAATTCACATACTGAGCATCATTATTTAGTTGCATGTGTTCTTTAATTAAGTATGATGCAACCAGTTTCGTAGACAATGAACTTTTCTGATCCAGATGGCATAGTGGGGAATGGGTGGTTTCTGATGATAAATGTATAGAAACTGTGACTGGGATACAGGGTATCCCACAGTGATTATCACTATTATTGCCATTAATAGGACAAACCTTTGCTAGACAGTGTTTTGGGTTTTTGTTTTTAATGGATTCTCTATTATGTCTCTGATAAAACTCCAAAAACATGAATTCAAATTCTGTGACAATTTGAGTGACTTACAATTGATGACAGGGTTACATATATTTTATTTCAATCTTGATTTTGCATAATCTCTCTAGCTCTGATTGTATGCACTTTTGCATTCTTAGACTTTTCTAACTGTTAACCTCACATACTTTCTTTAATTAGCTATTATGATACACAAACTAATTAACCTTTTCCAGTAAACTAAATAAAATCAATCATGTTATTTAATGTAATTTTGATTGTTTAAAAAAACTATATTTAAAAGTGAAAGTAAAATGCACATGTTTTGAATGTATAAACCCTGGATGGATTTTTATTATTGTGTTACAAAATGAATCAGAGAGTAAGAGTGTGGGGAATAAGAAGAGATGGAGTGTTGTCTCAGTATGCCTGATTTTGTGCATATCTAAAAGCACTGAGTAACAAATGCCACATAAGTAAGACAAAAAAGAAAGCACATGGAGTGTTACAAGACTGTCCTAGAACCTTCCCATAGACAGAAAGAAGCTGAAGAACTGGCAACTCCTGAACAAGATTCTGTCGCTCATTGCTGCATCCTAGTTGAGAAGAAATGTTCCATTAATATTGTGCCTCATTTTGATTGGAAGCATTATATAAAAAAAAATCCATGTTGCTTGAAAACAGATTGTGACTATTTGTGAAGTAATAGCAGATGCTTTCTGATGTTCTCCATGTTGGCTTACTGTGCAGAAGTTAACATTCACAATTAATTAATTAAAAATTTCACAATTAAGTCCCGATTCCCTAGTTAACAGGTGGTTAAAAATGCTAAATTTGTTTATTTTCCTTTTCTGATCATTTTTGAATGCAATACATAATATTTTTCTATGGTTTATCTTTATTTTGCTGATTTCATTGGAGGAGGCTACGGGGATGCTGTTTTTAGCACTACTTGATCAGCTTGCATATGGCTGCACTTTTACACGTGGTGAAGAATGAAGCCCATGGATCTTTGTTTGAAAGTTTCAGTGAAGGAGTGTTTTGTTCAGCTAAACACTTTTGAGCTGAGTAGCCAAAGTGCACTTGTCTTGTTTACTTCCCCTCTTGGTTCTTTTAGAATCCAACAGAAGCAGGAGCACCATTAGGGGTGAGGTGAGAACTACATTGTATACAACAACAACAAAAAAAACATGCTGTTTTACCTAAGGTGTGATTGAACCATATGAAAGTTCTTGTTCACTTGGACAAAGAATTTTTTTAAGATCTAAAAAATTATAATATACTTGTATAGAACTTTATCAAAATTATGAGTGTCTGATACAATATGATATTAGGGATTATGAATTGCATGCAGAAAAATAAGTAGGATTGTAATTAAAATTTAAGCTTGATTGTTTTGTACTAAGGTCAGTACAGCATGGTGGTCATGCTTGTGAATATTACAAGGAATATTCAGATATTTAATTATGAAATTTAGAAAATCACAGGGAGAAAAGCATTGCTCTGGGTAGAGTTAAATAAAATCCCACATATAGTTTCATTAGTGAGAAATCCAAAAGTAGTGAGTGGTAATTAAGTTCCCCCTCATAAAATTTATGACAATACCCTCGTATTTTGCTTCTGAAACCAGAAATAAGATTCATGACTCTTGAAATTGAGAAGGGATTGAGTATTTCCAACTAAGCAATGATAAAGATTAGCAAGCATAGATTTGTTATTGAATGTAAGCATTTTTTTCCTGATATGAATTCTTAGGAATTCATATGAAAGTAAATAATTTTTCATATGAATTCATATGAAAGTAAATAATTCTGCCTATTATTTACTTTCCAAATAAAGATTTATTAGAACACAGCCATATGTACTTTTTAATTATTGTTTAAATTTGTTTTGTGCACAAATAAAGTTTTACTACAGAGATATTAAGAATGACATAGTTAAAATGTTGAATCTGCTTCCCATTGAAGAAAAAGCCTGATGAGCCCTAATCATATGTTCATGGGATCTGGGTTGCACACTTCCTTGACAGAAGTAAGCCATTGATTGGCATTCATTAGAACGTATTAAATAACACTCTCTCCCAAAAGAAACTATTTTTGAAAAGTCAGTCGGATCCTGTGTTAGGCTACATGTCGGATACATGGTTGTCAGAGCTCACAAGAGTGTCTTTTGGTACATTGGAATCGTCTCACAAACGTCCCAGGGGTTCTGAATAAGTGAATTAGTTTCTAAAAATTACTCACTTTTACTCTTGGGAACAATTGACATTGGAGAAATCTTCCTGAACAAATGCCTTCTCCTTCCCTGTGTAACAACAGAATGATTGCCCATTTCTCTAGCTAGGATGGGGAGAAGTAATCTAAATCTTTGAACTAAAGCCTTCCTTGACAAAAGCTCTTATTTCTGTAGCTATCTTGGGGTAGCTGAAACTAAAATTTGGAGAGTAAGAAGTGGTTTTGAAAGAGTGGTGGTTTTCATTCATAACCTAGTACTGCTCATACATAAGAAAGAATAGCTCCTCATATCTTAAAATTATAATTGCTTACTGTGAACCAGTATGTAGTGATGAAAAAGTAGTGATATATATGTGATCAAATCAAATAAACGGAAATCTTCAGAATACTATGATATAACCTGGGTATTTATTTATGTATATTAATTTAAAAATCTCTAAAACACATGTAAAATTGCTTATTTTACGGCCACATTTGTATTGTAATTATTATAACCAGTTTCTACTTTATCCTATCTCCTCAACGTTATTCACCCTTGATGTTCTCCTGCCCATTTCATTCACTTAATTAAGACTGATAGGGAAAATGTTCACTTGTAATAATCAGGAATTATTTATATATCTATGTATGTGTGTATATATATATATATCCATATATATACAATATATATATATATATATATATATATATTGCATTATTATTATTGTCTACCATTATTTACCATCTCCTTCTATTGTGAACTTTTTTTTTAAACTTTATTTTACAAAACAGAGATAAAAGAAAAAAAATTAAACATTTTTGCATAAATATACAAATATATTTTTGTCAGTACTTGGCTTTTTTTTTTCTTTTTTTTAAGGTTTGATACTCTGCATTAAGGTCTTACTAGAAACAATGAACAAAAAGTACATGTAAAACAGGATGTAACCCGGAATTAGTCAACGTTTTCTTGGTGTGTAAGGATTGAGCATAATGTCTTTTTTTTTTTCTTTTGTTTTGTTTTCTTTTCTTTTTTCTTGAACTTCACACTGTCTGTGTGTTGTTTCTGGGGTAGTGCAAGCCTCTGGGGTTAGCATCCCACTATCAGTGGCTGCATATTATGTCTGTTCTTTTGTGACTGGGTTATCTCACTCAGGATGATATTTTCTAGATGCAGCCATCTTCTTAAGAATTTGGTTTAGTCATTGTTTCTGATAGCTGAGTAGTACTCCATTGTGTAAATGTACCACAATTTTTGTATCCATTAATCTACTGAAGGACATCTTGGTTCTTTCCAGCTTCTGGCTATTATACATAGGGCTGCTATGAACTTTGTGGTGCATGCATCTTTGCTGTATATTGGAGTGTCTCTGGGGTATATGTCCAGAAGTGGAATAGCTGGATCTTCAGGTAGTACTATGTCCAATTTTCTGAGGAATTGCCAGACTGATTTTCAGAGTGGTTGTATCAGTTTACAACCCCACCAGCAGTGGAGAAGTGTTCCTCTTTCTCCACAACCTCGCCAGCATCTGCTGTCATATGAGTTTTGGATATTGGTCAATCTGACTGCTGTGAGGTGGAATCTCAGGGTTGTTTTGATTTGCATTTCCCTGATGGCTAAGGATGTAGAGCACTTCCTTAGATGTTTCTCAGCCATTCCATATTCCTCAATTGAGAATGTTTTGTTTAGCTCTGTACCCCATTTTTTAATAGGGTTATTTGATTCTCTGGTGTCTAGCTTTTTGAGTTGTTTGTATACCTTGGATATTAGGCCTCTATCTGATGTGGAGTTGGTAAAGATCTTTTCCCATTCTGTTGACTGCCATTTTGTTTTCTTGACAATGTCCTTAGTCTTATAGAAACTTTGCAATCTCATTAGGTCCTATTTGTTAATCTTTGAACTTAGAGCTTGAGCCAGTGGTGTTTGTTTTGTTCAGGAAATTTTCTCCTGTGCCTATGTGTTCTAAGGTTTTCCCTACTTTCTCATCTAATAGTTTCAGTGTATCTGGTTTAATGTGGAGATCTTTGAGCCATTTACACTTGAGCTTTGTACAAGGAGATAAGGAAGGGTCTATTTTCATTCTTCTGCATGCTGAGTGCCCATTGGACCAACACCATTTGTTGAATAAGCTCTCCTTTTTCCATTGAATGTTTACAGATCCTTTGTCAAAAATCAGGTGACCATATACATGAGGGCTCATTTCTGGATCTTCTATTCTATTCCAATGATTCACGTACCTATTTCTGTATCAATACCATGCAGTTTTCAGCACAATTGCCTTGTAATATAGCTTGAGGTCAGGGATAGTGATTCTCGCAGATGTTTTCTTGTTGTTGAGGATGGATTTAGCTATTCTAGGTCTTTTGTTGTTCCCAATGAGGTTGCACATTGATCTTTCCAACTCAATGAAGAACTGGGTTGGAATTTTGATGGAGATTGCATTGAATCTGTAGATTGGTTTTGGTAAGATGGCCATTTTTAAAATGTGGATCCTTCCAATCCATGAGCATGGGAGATCTTTCCATTTTCTGAGATCTTCCTCAATTTCCTTCTTTAGAGGTTTGAAGGTCTTGTCATACAGGTCCTTCGCTTGCTTAGTTAGAGTCACACCAAGGTATTTCATAGTTTCATATTATTTATATCCATTGTAACATTGGCATTGGTGCTGACTGGATAAATAAAAAATAATAATTTCCTATTTCTTAGCTAATAAAAATATATTAACTAATGCTTTTATATAAGAAACAATTCACTGGATGCTTGCATCCAACCATTGATTGAGCACTGGAACCCCAACAGAGGAGTTCGAGAAAGGACTGAAGGAGCTGAACAGGTTTCCAGCCCCACCCCACGGGAAGAACAACAATATTCACCAACCAAACCCCACAGAGCTCCCAGAAACCAGACCTCCAAGCAAAGAGTGCACATGGAGGGCCCATAGCTCCAGGTCTATATGTAGCAGAGGATTTCCTTGTCTCGCATCAATGGGAGGAAAAGCCTTTGGTCCTGTGAAGGCTCAATGCCCAAGTGTAGGGGAATATCAGGGTGATGAGGTGGGAGAGGGGACATCTTCATGGAAGCAAGGGGAGGAGGGATTAAGGGTAGGGGGGTGGAAAGGGTTAACACTTAAAATGTAAGTACATAAAATATCCAATAAAAAGATTTCAATAAAGGAAACAACTCACACACATAGTGTTTTTTCGTGACATGTTGGTTGTGAGTTTAGTCTATAATGGCTGAGCCATCTCTTCACCCTATTCTGTTTCTTAGACAGTAACAACCAAATGTTTCTCACTGTCACATGTGACAATGCTAGCTGATTTAGGTCTGGCCAATGGTTACTGGCTATGTGATCATGTCCAACTATACTATTAATTTTTTGAAACTGATAATCCCATTGACAATAACTTTTCTCATACTTCAGGAGGCACATTAACCAAAATACAATCACTGTTCCTTACACAACTATATATATATATATATATATATATATATATATATATATATATATATATATACTTTACAACTATCTTACCTATACTTCTCACATGTCAATATCTTTCTCAGGTCAAACTTAGTCAGGTTTGTCTCTTCTCTTCTTTCTTCTAGAAGGTAGAAAATTTATATGGATTACTAGTGGTCATATATAAATACATCATGGAACAAGGCACAAATCAACACAGAGCTGGGGCTATTGAGAAACAAAAGTTCCCACCATAGATGATATTGGCCACAAGTTCAAAAACATAAGCTATCTGTCTTGTACGTGTTAATGGAAGTTCTCAGAGTTCTCTTCTAGGGATTATTTTAATGTGTACATTATAAATAATACTCGGTGTGTATTTAGTGTTTAGTAAAAAATATCAGTATTATTTTACATTTTATAATCAAACTACATCTAGATTAAGAAACCAGCATTTTAGTGATTCCTGAATCGGCATGAGCAATGTGAGGGTAACTGATTCCATTCTACTCTGAAAAGATGGAGTTGTTCACAATTCAGCTGGCTTGTTCATGCTTATTACTTATGGTTTGAGATTAGACATGAATAAATACTTCTTCCATTCTAGGAGATGTTATATCTCAGTAAAGTATTTTTTCATGTAGATAGTGTCAGAGCTGGAGATATAGGTCAATGGGATAAATGTACATTGGTGTGTACAAAGACACAGCAAAACATACATCCGTACAATTACACATATACACACAGCTACACCTACATACATGAATGCAAACACATTGACACACACATGTGCACCCATGTGAATGTAAAAGAACACCACGTTCTGTTAATGTCTAACTATATGTTTGGACTATGTTACTTATATTCAAATAATATTCATCAAATAATAATGAGAAAATGTGATTTAATAATTTCAAGTTGGCCTGAAATATTATTATCTGTAAAATGAAGATAAGAATCTCATGCAATGTTGAAAGGATTAAATGACAAACATAAACCAGCAGGTTCTTTATATTTTATTATTCCATTCATATATATATATATATATATGTATATTTATATATGATATTTTCTGTATTTACATTTCAAATATTATTCCCTTTCCCCTCACTCCCATTCCCCTTTCCTCCTCCCCTTGATTTCATGAAGGTGCTCCATCTCCCAACCACCTTCTCCCACCTCAGCTCCTAGACATTCCCTTAAAGTGGGAAAACAAGCCTTCACTGGACAAAAGGCCTCTCATCCAATTGATGCCAGACAAGGCCATCCTCTGCTACAAATACAGCCGGAGCCACGGGTCTCTCCAAATGTGCACATTCATTAGTGTTTTAGTCCCTGGAAACTGTGGATGGTTTGGTTGGTTGATAATATTATTTTTCCCATGAAGTTGCAAATGCTTTCAGCTCCTTCAGTCCTTTCTCTACCACATTGATTGTGGTCCCCATGTTCAGTACGATGGTTAGCTGCAAACACCTCATCTGTATTAGTTTGACTCTGGCAGAGTGTCTGAGGAGTCATCTATATCTGGTTCCTGCCTGTATAGCACTTCTTGGCATCATCAATAGTGCTTGGGTTTGATGGCTGCATATAGGGTGGATCCCCAGGTGAGGAAATCTCTGAATCTTTTCTTCAATCTCTGGTCCTCTATTTGTCCCTGTATTTCCTCCTGTGATTGTTTTGTTCTCCCTTTTAAGAAGGATTGAGGCATCCACATTCTAGCCTTTTCTTTATTTTCCTAGGTCTGTGAATTGTTTCTTGGGTATTCCTAGCTTTTTGTCTAGTATTTGCAAATCAGTGAGTGCATACCAGGTGTGTTCTTTTGTGACTTGGATACCTCACTTAGGACCATAGCTTCTAGTTCCATTCACTTGCCTAGGAATTTTATGAAGACATTGTTTCTAACAGCAGAGTAGTATTCCACTGTGTAAATGTACTGCAATTTCTGTATCCATTCCTCTGTTGAAGGGTATCTGGGTCCTTTCCAGCTTCTGGCTATTATAAATAAGGCTGCTATGAACATGGTGTAGCACATGTTCTTGTTATATGTTGGAGCATCTTTTAGGTGCCCAGGAGTGGTATAGCTGGGTCTTCAGATAGTACTATGTTCAATTTTCGGGAGAACCACCAGACTGATTTCCAGAGCGATCATACTAGCTTTCAATCTCAACAACAAAGGCGTGTTCCTCTTTCTCCGAATCCTCACCAGACTCTGCTGTCACCTGAGTTTTTGATCTTAGCCATTATGACTAATGTGAGGTGGAATCTCAGCTTTGTTTTTATTTGCGTTTCTCCGATAACTAGGAGTTGGAACATTTTAGGTTCTTCTTAGCCATTTGATATTCCTCAGTTAAGTATTTTTTGTTTAGCTTTGTACCCTATTTTTCATAGAATTATTTGATTCTCTGGAGTCTAACTACTTGTGTTCTTTGTATATATTTAATAGTAGCCTTCTATCAGATGTAGGGTTGGTAAAGATTCTTTTTCAATCTGTTGGTTGCTGTTTTGTTCTATTGATAGTGTCCTTTGCTTTACAGAAGCTTTGCAATTTTATGAGGTTCCATTGTTGATTCTTGATCTTAGAGAATAAGCCATTAATGAACTGTTCAGGAAATTTCCTCTTGTGCCTATGTGTTCTAAGTTATTCCCCAATTCCTCTTGTATTTGTTTCAGTGTAGTTGGTTTTATGTGGAGGTCTTTGATCCACTTGGACTTGAGCTTTGTATGAGGAGATAAGAATGGATCAATTTGAATTCTTCTATATGCTGACTGTCAGGTGAACCAACACCATTTGTTGAAGATGTCCTTTTTTTTTACATTGAGTGCTTTTAGCTCCTTTTTCAAAGATCACATGACCATGTGTGTGTGCGTTCTTTGTCTTCAGTTCTATTCTATTGATTTACCTGTCTGTCTCTGTACCAATATCATTAAGGTTTTTATCACGATTGATCTGTAATACAGCTTGAGGTCAGGGTTTTTAATTCCTCCAGAAGTTCTTTAATTGTTGAGAATATTTTGCTAGATTTTTTGTTATTCTAAATTATTTTGCAAATTATTTTATTATTCTATTCTACTAAAGATTATTTTTATCTATTTTTAAAGTAGAATATTAATTTTAACATTTCATAAATGATATTTTGAACTATCAGCGATAATTTAGCTCCAGTTATCTATTGGCACAAACCTTAGAACACATTTTGCCAAGCAGCAGTACAGCATGAATGGGGGAGGGGCTAACAATCTTCTTTATATTCGAGCTGTGACCACTGGCAGGTTGTCCATACTATATTGCACAGCTCCTCACTTATGTGTGTGTCTGCAACACTAGTTAAATTCAGTGGTTTATTATAAATATAACACGAGTGACACAAATTTGGGAAGAACATGTGTTTTCAGGACTTTGAGTGAGTTTAAGGTGAAACTATGGGGGGAAATTGTCCAGATACGTTTTGTATTGAACACATGCATAAAATTATCAAATAGGAAAAAAGTGTTATTTATCAACAAGAGACTTTTCTTTCCTAGATTACTTAGGTAAAAATGAATCAATTTTCCAAATTAAAACATTTTAGGAAATCTATTACAGAGTAAAGCAGGATGGAAAGGCAGTAGACTGTGTAATTAAAAATTTAATTTGTCATAAAAAGGTGTCTAAAGTTTTAATAGTAGCCATTTGCAGGAACAGTGGTTTAATATGCTATATTAAACAAAGCACCAGCAAGAATTTCATTGGATACACACACTTTTCATTTTGTATTCTACTGTTTAACCCATTAATTCAGTAATTTAATGACTTTTTTTTTTCTAATAACAGTGATTATATCTTGAATTTGTTGTTAGCACTAACTTTCACATTGTTTTTTTTTTTTTTTTTTTTTTTTTTTTTTTTTTTTTTTTGGCTTTTTGGTTAAAATGCTCTCTCACTTTATGAGGACAGGATCCCTGCCCTGCCTTGGTAACTCTGGTGTCCTGTAGCCATGGAATGGACCTCAGGTGTATAATGTCATTCTCACCTGTTCTCATGGTCTGTGCTTACTAGCTACATAAGGGTGGCAGTGCTACGGAGAGACACAGACAAGCAGAGCCCTTAGTATTTAAAATCTGATTACTATATTTAGACAGGTAAAAATCATTGGGAAACTAAGACACAGGTATTACTTTAATTAATTGTTTATTTTCATTACTATTTGGTTTTTATTCCATCATTTTCATCTTTGTAAAAATATTCAATATGTTTTGATCATATTTTCTTTTCTCCTCAACTCTTCTTCTACTCAATTTTATGTTTCTCTTTATCAAATAAATAATAGTTACTAACAGAAAAACAAATAACATTGTAAAATCAATAACTATAACACATATAACACACACACACACACACACACACACACACACACACAAACACAAATATAATAAGTCTGGCTTCTGTTGGAAATCGGCTCATGATCAGGGGGCCTGCCCTACATTGTGGTTGATAGGTCTAAGTTCACTGCAAACTGATTTTCTCTCTTCCAGGAGGCTTTAAGTAAAAGTGGCTTCTTGTTTAAATCTGGAACCTTGTGCCCAATTTCCCTTCTCTTTTTGTATTTTGTGTTTAAAACTAAAAAGTATATAGTTATTAAACAGGAAATGAAATTTATTTTCTTTAATTTTCTCAAGATGCATTCTAAGTACTAATTGCCTATGTACCCTTATACTTTTTCTTTGAAATGGTTATTATGATTAGAGTTTTGAATGTCTATATATCTATATCTACAACTATATATATATATATAAATATATATATATATATATATATGTATATATGTGGGATGGTCTTTTACTACAATTACTCTACGATTCTACTGTACACCACAGTTTGTATACCTAAATTTATAATGTATTTTTCATAAAAATTATAAAAGCTCTTTAAAAATATATGCTTGTCTACAGATTGGTAAAAATACTCTCATTTTAAATTAAGTAAGAAAATGTTGTATGGATAGGAAATATTTTTATTAAACATCCTTATGTTGTATTTACATCAGAATGAGGAAATATTTGTTTCTGTCACATTTGGTATTAGAAATACATTTTCATCTTAGAAAAATTAGAGTCTACAAAAATATAGACAAGGCATAGGGCATGTGTCTTGTCTAATGGTCTAAATTTCATACTGTCACAGATTATACACGTTAGGTCTCTGGTGTCCTGTCTTACAGTCTGTTTTTCCCACGAGTTTCTCTTATGCCTTACTAACTTCCGGACTATTTGCATATTGCTCATGCCCAGATGCCTGTCTAAAGAAGATCTCTTAAGAAACTCTTGTTTATTATGGCTAATTACATGTGCATTCTGTCCCCTTGGATTATAGAGACAACAAACTGAACGTGTTCCTGTTTACACACTGAGATGTTCTGTCCCTTCCCTTATCTGATGCTGTCCAGTACTTAAGAAGACTTGTTGAAATATCCCCAAATCCTTCCTGACATTCTCTCCCATCAATTTGTTAGTTTTACTCTCAGTGGCCAGGTCCTCCCACTGACAATGATCTGTTGGCAGCATAGCAGTGACCTCCTTAAAACTCTCTAGGTCTCGCCATCCTAACAGATGTCCTGCAGTTTATTTCATTTGGAATATAAGCTAAGGTCGGCACATGTGCATTATTGACACAGAAGCTAGTTTCATTGCTCTCTCCTCTCTTCCCATTCATCACTTTCCATCTCTGTATTAATATTTGATGATTTCTTCTATCAACTCTGGATTCTCTTCCAGCACCTTGTCTCTCTCCCCTTTCTCACATACAGACCTCCTTCTGCTTTGTCACTTCTTCCTGTTCTTTTCTGTCTTTTGCTCACTATCCTTTTCCTCTTTCCAATTCTTGTCAGTGAAATATTTCAACTAGTGAAAGCAATTCTATCTCAGGTAGGATGGTTTTCTTCTCTGTATGGACAAGGCTAAGATTTAACTCTAAACTATAGGCAATTGCATATGGAGTTTGGACTAGAGAGAGCCTGGGTTTTCTGATTTCTCTGTCTTGACCTCTGTCTGATTGCACTCTCTTTGAGCTCACAAAGAAAACATTATTTTCTCCAATCAAGTCTCACTGGGTATACAAACCACTCTTTAGGGTAGGCCCCAGGCCTTTAAAAAGATGGCTAACATTAAATTACTCAATATTCTTTTTAATGGAGGATTTTACTTTAAAATGCTGTGGCTGAATATTTTTTTGTTTGTTAATTTTTTCACACATTTTTGTTTATATGTTATATTTTCCAAATTGACTTTGTTGTGAGGATTTCTGTGTGGAAACTTGTGTGTTTATTTCTGCATGTTGTCTGTATGTTTTTTCTTAGGTTCATTTTGTTTTCATGTTTGGTTTCTTTGTCCTATTCTGGTTTGTTTGTTTTGAGTTGCCTGTTTTTTCATGAGAGAGAGGTAGAGAGAAAAAAGCAAAAGTTGTGAATTTGGATAGGTTGGAAGGTGGATAGGATTTCAGGGGAGTTAAGGGAGAGAGAAACTATATTCTGATTAGTATAAAAAGTATTTTAAGATAAAAAAATAATGATTCTAAAATATAAACTATCTCAGCTGTAATGTATACATGACTTAATGTTAAGAATTTTAGAGAAAAAAGCAGACTTTTTTCCCAAGTTTTACCTACAGAAAAAAGGAAATTCAGGGTTTTTACTCATTGTCAAGGTCGTTTTTTTCTACTGTGTGTGTATGTGTGTGTATGTGTGTGTGTATGTGCGTGTGTGTACATGTATGTGTGTATGTGTGTGTGCATGTGTGTGTGTGTCTGTATGTGTGTGTGTGTGCATATATTTAGAATTCTTGACACTAGCAGTTGCTTAATCCCCCCTTTCCCATGTGTCCAACAGAAGCATTCAGATGAAAAGAAAGAGGTAAAGCTGTTATCCTGTATAAAGGCAGGTTCACTGCTTCAAAACAGCGGTTAAATCACAGTACCATGAATTAGATTACCTTAAACAAATGAATTCTATTATTCAGGGATAATGGAGCATAGATATCATATATACAACATGATTTTAGTACTTATATAATATGGAGTAAGTACATATGAGAGAAAGCATTTCTCTTCTTTGACTAAAAAATATTTCAAGTATTTGATAATTTAATTAATGGTTATCATCAGTAGTTTACTTAATATCATTGCTTCCCTTTGCATCTATTTTTCTGGAAAATAACAAATATTGCTGAAAACAATTTTACATTATTGCGTATTTTCTTCATCCTTGCACTACCTGCTTTAAACACAAGTTGTTTCCATGACTTAACCATTATAGATTGTGTTAATCACTAATGTATGAGAACCTTTGTGACATGGGGTCTTCTGGGCAAATACCTTGGAGTGACAGACTTACAACCCATGGCAGATCAAGTAATGAATATTTTCATAATGCACTGACTAGTTTATATAACCTCCAAAGAACAAAATGGGTTACTTTTATTTATATCCTCAGTAGCGTTTCAAAATTTTGTTTATACAATATCTGTCATTGTAAATAAGTGAGAAAGAGCCTTGATGTGGCTTTAATTTGCATTTTCTTGACTAAAGGCTGTTTGTGCTTTATATTTTGAGAATTCTTTTCTAAGCCCATATATTGGTAGATTGTTGGATTTTTATTAATTTTATTAAACTCCTATATATTTAGATATTAACATTCTATAAGATATATAGCTAACACACATTGTTTTACAATTATGTAGGCTGTTTTTAATGTCTACTTATTTTTACTGTAAAGAATCTTTACAGTTTGAAGAGGTCTCATTTTCCATTGCAATCCATGTTTTCCAAGCAGCTAGAGTTCTAGCAACAGCACCGCTGTTCATCCCTGCCTGGGGCCTTGCTAATCTTTTCTGCGTCATTCCAGTTTTGGTTGATGCACGTTGACATGAGTACTAGAGTCATATTCAAAACAAGCCTTGCTTACACACATGTCTTGATGTGTTTCTCCAACTTCTCATCTGATTCAAATCTCAAATATTTATGCTGTTTGATCTAACCAAGTCTCTTTCCATTTGTTACAGTATAGAGGACATAGTTGCATTTCTCTGTGCGATTTTCTTTTAGTTGTTCCAATACTATTTTCTCATCTGCCTTTGCTTGAGATTATGGTTTTGACATTTCTGTGAAAAACTCGTACAACTGGGTTGTACCTATGTATGTTTTCAGTGTCCTTCTGTTCCATTAATCTAGGTATCTATTTTGATGACAGTTAAAATCCCTACATAGTATTCCTGAATGCTTTCTGAAAGTGTCAGTCATTATGTGGAATGATTCTCGTGGCTCTTTAAAAGGTCAGAGCCACAGCTTCTGGTCATTATCAACAGGACAAGATGTTCTGCTGGCCATCGAATGCACAGACAAGGCTTTGTTATTCCCTATTCAGCTCTATGCATTCATTTCTGTATGTAAGAGCAACTCAGTGCCCCAGTGTCACATTTGTTCTGCTTCCTAGAAAGTTTGAAGAGTTGCATTTCAGGACTTTGTGAAGAAATGGTCACTGGCACCTCTGAAGAGCTTTATTGGAATTCCACATCTATATTAAAATCATGGGAAGTACCATGAACATTTAGGAAAATATATCCCAACTTGGGGCTCTATTTGCCTCAGTTTACATTGTCTTGGCAAAGCAGTCTGAGTAGCAAGAAGGGGATGAAGTTGAGGTTTAGATTTGTGAACTTTCAACTGAGTTCGGGTTTTATTGAAGCTTATTGGGGGTGAGGGACAATGTGAGGGGCTGCTGGGAAGAGGGAGGAGAAGTTATCAGAATATAGAGTGAAAAATATATACATAAATGAGAAAAATATTCTCATTTTTATTATCTGTTCATGATGTATTACACAGTATAGTACACCTTCTAGAATACAACTCAGCTATTTAAAAGAAGGATATCACAAAATTTCCAGGCAAATGGATGGAACTAAAAGATACAATCATGAATGAGGTAACACAGAAGCAAAAGCACATGCATCATGTGTAATCACTGATAAGTGGATATTAGTCAAGAAGTACAGATTACCCATGACACAACTAACAAATCATTTGAAGCTTAACAAGAAGAAACGACCCGGTGTGGATGATTCCAGGGCACTTAGAAGTGGGAACAAAATAATCATGTGATGCAGAGGGAAGAACGTAGGTGAAAGAGGGAGAAGGAAAGGGGTCAGGATTCAGGAGACAGGAGAGAAACCCAGAAGTCCAGGAAAGTGAATAGAGTATGCAGCAGTGTGCGGAATGTAGTGAGCCACTAGAAAGTCCCAGACACCAGTGATCTGAGAGGCTTTCATGACCCAATGGGGAGGACATTAGCCCAAATGCCCAACAGCAAGACCAGTTGAAACCAATTCCAGTGGGCAGACATGACCCCCAGTTGAGAGATGAAGCCACCCTCGTATCTCAAAAATTTTAAACCAGAATTATTCTAGTTTAATGGAAATTCAGGAAGAAAAAAAATGGAGCAGAGACTGAAGGAAAGGCCATCCAGATATGGTCCCATCTTGGGATCCAACCCATGCTCAGACACCAAACCCAAACACTTGCTGATCTCAAGATGTGTTTATAGACAAGAGTCTGGCATAGCTGTCGTCTGAGCAGCTCTACCAGCACCTCACTGAGACAGAGGCAGATGATTGCTGCCCACCATTCGACTGAAGTAGGGGACCCATACGGCCAAGTTCGCGGGAAGGATGGAAAAAACTAAAGGGAATCCCAATACCATAGAAAGAACATAAGTATCAACTAGTCTGACCATTCAGAGCTTCCAGGGTGTAAGGTACCAACCAAAGAGCATAAATTTGCTGGTCTGTGCCCCCCTCTTTATATGTATCATTGGAATACCTTATTTGGCGTCAGTGAAAGAGAATGGCTTGGTCCAGTGGAGGTTTGATGCCCAAGAGAAGAGGATGCTAGAGGGTTGAGTTGGGAATGGGGGTTGTGAAGCACCTTCTTAAAGGTAAAGGGAAGGGAGGATTGGATGAGGGATAATCATTTGAAATATAATTAAAAGTAATAAAATGTTTAAAGTGTAGAAGTAATGAATAAAACATAAAAGCAATAATTATATACCAAATAATGTAGAAATATCCGAAAAACTAATCAATTATTAGGTGCAGAACAAGATGTTACTACCTTTAACATTTTATTTCCAAGCTGAAGATTGCTGGTTAAATGAGTACATGCTGATGAGTTTATTACTCAGGAGAAAAATTATGGTGAGATATTTGGAAATGCATATATATGAAGGAAAAGTTCTTTAATGCTTATTGGTGATGATCTACACCAGAGAGTATATTTTATATCACACTCCAACACGAACTCATACACTCAGAAGATTTTCTAAAATAATTGGCACATTACATATGACGTAAATAGGCTTATACCTTTGTGGTTTAACAAGGTAAGCATAACACTGAGTGAGAGTCATACACTCAGTTTCACAGTCCTGATTCCATCCACTTTTCCCTGCATTGTCTTCACTTTGGGTCTCTCTCGCTTGGATATAGAATCAAAAAGTAGTGATGGTAAATGTCAGGAATGATACGTGTCCCCAGATTTCTAGTCACAAATACTGTGTGTTATTTGTCCAACACTCTTTCCTAGATGAACCTTCCCATATTCTTAAAATAAATCCGACTTTACATTTGCAAGTTTGATATATATATAGTTCTCTATAAAAATAAATATGTATTAAAGGATATAACAAAACAATAGGAAAATTATAACATTGTCATTAGAAATCCCCACTGTTGTTATGTGCATAATTTGTATGTATGCATTATGTGTAATTAATTATATATGTATATATTATATATCTTTGTTTGTGAGCCTGTCTCAATGTCAAAATGTTTGTGTACTTGAGAAAGAATGTCTGTAAAACACTAAAATATAAAAAAAGTCATCAGAGATTTAAAATAAATCTTGGTTCATCAGAATAATCTTAATATGGTAAAGCCAGAAACATTTGTATACATGAGCAAAGAATTAAATGAAAACAAAACTTGTGTTTATAAGAAAGTTTATTATACCTTAAAGATTTATACTACCTGAAGTACTATAGAAATTCATTTCAATCTCAATAAAATTCTACTGTCCCTTTTTCTTTTTAAAAATACTACTCTATTATTAACATAGAACATAAAACATACCAATATGAAAAAGATAAACACCAAATAAGCTACAAAGCTTGAGGCATCTCACTGCTGGATTTCAAGCTATATTACAAAGCTACAACAATTAAAACTGTGTAATACTGGCAAAGTCAAACAAACAAAACCATACAAATGAAAACCAGATAATATGATTAATGGATCCCAATAGATATGATAGAAACACACACTTTAATCTACTTAATTTTTATTAAGAATCTCTTAATTTACTTGTATTTCTACTAAAACAGATTATTCTTTCACATTGTCCATCCCTATCACAGCTTTTCCTCCCTCTACTTCTTCCAGCTCTGCCCACACTGATCGACTCTCCATCACTTCCTCTTCAGAAAAGAGTAGGACTCCAAGAAATGAGAGGTTAACAGGACCAAACAAGATATAATAAAAAAAGGCCAAATCTCTCTTATTGAGGCTGGACAAGGAAACCCAATAAAAGGAAAGAAATAAAAAGTTCTTGAAAAATTGTAGGAGACACATCAACAACAGAAATTGTTAGGAGACCCACCTAAACACCAGCTCACAGCCAGGTAACATATAAACAAAGCACCTATAGTTCCATGATGTGGAACAGTTCAGTCACTGTGAACCCTTATGAAACTGGCTCAATTGATTTGTTGGGCCATGTTCTGGTTTTCTCCACTCCCTTTAACTTCTACATTTCTCCTCCTTTGTTCCCATGGGATTCCTGATCCCCTCCATTCTAGAAAGCTCCAAATGACACAATAGTAATTTGTAGCCTTTCATACTCTCTATGGCCTAATTAAATGTCTGTGCTTATTGATTCTAATCATTTTTATTTTGCGTTATAACTGAAAGCTTTTCAAGTATCACAGAAGAGCGATGTGAGCAAAAGGTTACAGAATTAAATGGCAAAATATATTACTAGAAGAGAAACTTTAGAGTTAGTCTTCTACAAAACATAGAACCCTGGAATTTTTGAAGAGACATTTGTGTTACTGTGAGAATTCCTGCTCAGTGTTCTTTTGCTTGAGTCCCCTAAACCTTTAAGAAAACTTCAAAAGTCCTCAATGATCCCACAGCCTACACAAACTCATCACTGTGGCTGGGCCAGCAGTAAGAGGGAGATTGTGCAGGTTACAACAGTTAAATATTAAACAGAATACAATTGTTGTAGTCATCATAGAAATTTTGTGGGAAGATGAAGTGATATAAATTACAGTGTGTGTTTCTTTCTTGAAAGTTTTGTTAAGGAAAATTGTGTTTTTGCTAAAGAAGTCATTGACACTGTACAAAGAGAGAGAGGATATCCTGATGCAGAGAATTGAACACTTTATATATCCTCAAATAGAATCAACAAATTATCTAAAGAAGGATGTATCTATTTGTTTCTAAAAATTGTTGAGGAATTAGTCCCTCAGTGATAGAGAGATTCTTTTATTAGAGCAGATAAGAACAAAGCCCTGATGTAATACACATATGTAACTCACAGCCTCCCAACTAAATGGTGTTCCTTAAGAAACTGTACTCAGAATTCTGCTGTTTTATTATTATAATGTAGAGCACTTAATGCAGATTGAGAGAGTCTGTTAGTATGATTAAGTTATTACAGCTAATTATGTAGTAAATGATCTTTACCTTTCTGTTTCCAGTTCTTTACTACTTTGATTTTTATTTCTATAGTACTGCACAGTCCTTATGTGAAAATCACTTGCTGCTAGTTTTAATATATCATAACACTGTTCAACTTTCAAAATTAATGTTTTAGTCTCCCTAGTACATAATAAAGAAGCTTGATTAATTAGAAAATCTTCACATGATTTTTATATGATACTGAAGCTATGAAAAATTTCATGTCAAGTATCAGGTCATAGGTATCTTAGGTGTTTTGTTCTCAATAAACTTTGCTTTATATTCTTCCTGATTTTAATGGTTTTATAATGTTTTAGTTCTTATATTGAAAATATATTGTGTTTCATATAATATATTCTGATTACAATTTTCCCTTCTCCAAGTCCTCTAGTTCTTCCCCATGTTTCCTCCTATCTGCATCCATACTTTTCTTAGAAAGCAAGCATGTATGTAAATAACATTAAAATGTGATAGGAACAAAGACATAAAATGGTATAGAAAAATAAAAAAAGAAACAGAAGAAAACAGCCAATGAAAAAGCACACATAAAAGCCACATAAAGACACAGAGACAGATACATTCACATGTGTAATAATCCTCAAAACCAACATAAAATGTAAGCCATAATATATTCATAAAGTATCTGTAAGTTTAAAAAAGACAGATAGACAGACAGACAGATGCACTGACAAAATCAAGACTAAAACTTAGAAAGATGCTATTGAATTCAATTTTGTGCTGACCATCAACTGCTAGACACGGTGTCTGTTCTTAAATGGAATTTATAGATCTGGTGATACTTCCCTGGAGAAAACAATTCCATTGAAAGTGGTTATCAACTGGAGATCACTTCTGGTCTGTGGATAGGAGCATGCATCCACTTCTCTCAGTGCTGGCACCCCATCTGGTGAAGACTCAGGGTGGTTCTATCCAGGCTGCCGCAGTCTCCTAGTTCCTATATGAACTAGTTCTGAGGTATTTGGAGCTTGTCTCCTTGGTATTCTATCTTGTCTGGATTTGGAGAATTTCACTCTCTGATTATTGCATGACTGTGAGTTACCTTCCAAAGGAGGATGAAGCTTCTCTGATTATGACTGAAGGAGGTACTTCTATATGAATATAGCACACTGTTATGAGTCATTTTATGTCTCTGACACTTTAGCACAGTAGTAGGAATTGGTTTCCATATATATCTCTGGTCTATCTACACTTAGTTATTCGGGCATCCTGAGAGTTGTGGACATTAAAGTCTATACCATAGAATGGTCCTCAAATCCACTCAGATGGTTGGTTACACTCACAAGATTTGTGCTACTCTTGCAATAGTGCATCCAGCAGGAGGATTCTTGTTGTAGAGCAAAAAGAATAGAACTGGGTTGGTAGTTACCTTTCTCTGTCGGTAGTATGCAGACTAACTCCCATATCATTAACATTAATCTGTAGTGGAGAAGTCTCTAAGTAGGCATCAGCTTAACTTCTTCATGTTCGATTAGTTGTGTAGGTGTTATTTTGGGCAGTGAGAACTTGCTGTAAGGTTGTGAACAACAATCAGTAACTGTGATAATTATGTCTTGAGTTGTTTGTAGGTCAACAACTTGGATGTATTTATTCAAGAATTCTATAAAATGTAATCCATTTCCTGAATTTGAAGCTTTAATAGATTATAATAGATTTTCATTTCAGTCTTTATCTCCTTGTGGTTTGTTCATTTTACTTAGACTTCAAATCAGTAAAAATTTCATACATGGTCTGCTGTATTAGGGTTCTATATGGTGGCTCAAATGACCCTTAGTTTTAGTTTTTTCTCATCTTATTCTTCTATCATTCTTCTCTCCTTGATTTGGTCCTTCAGTTTCTACCCACACCCATCTACCAATAATTATCTATTCTATTTCCTTTAAATAGGTAGATTCATCCCTCTCCTCTAGACTCTTTACCTATATACCTAGCCTCTGTATTTATATGACATGTACCTTGCTATACAAAGAATAAATAGAAATACATACCATATTTATTTGTCTTTCTGGGTTCAGAACTATTTAATCTTCTACCTCCATCTATTTAGTGAGAGTTTCAGTTGTTTGAAGATTGAGTAATATATTAATGAGTAAATATAACATATTTGCTTTGTCTATTTATCTGTTGGTAGCATCCAGGTTGTTTTAATTTCTGGCCATGAGGAATAAGGCATCGATTAAAATGGTTGGGCAAATGTCCTTGTGGTATCATGTAGATGTGAATAAATGCCGAAGAGTCTTATAGCTAGATCATGAAGTAGACTGATTCCAAGCTTAAGTAATCATGACAGTGCCTCCCCCCACAGGTGGCTCTATGAGCTTCTATTTCTACCACCTAATGAGAGTTTTCCTTGATCTGCATCCTCACCAGCATGAGATGTCATTTGTTTTATTGATCTTGGCTATTCTGAGTGTTGTAAGGTGAAATCTTAAATTTCTTTTGATTTTCACTTCTTTGATAACTAGAGATACAGAAAATGTCTTTAAGTACTTATCATCCTTAAATAAACAAAGCACATTTCAACCCAACTGAATATATTTTGGGGTTCTCAGATATTGTAGATGCGAAGATGATTTGTATAATGTAGATGATATCTTTAAATTTGAGCATTTCACTTTTAGAATAATATTATTAATATATATTATATTGTTTACAATTCTACAATATTAAAAAATTCAGTCTTGCTCTTTGTTTTCTCACATCTAGGCATTTTCTGTTTCTCACACTTTTAAATAATTCATGAAAATAAAAGCAGTTATGGCTAAGACAATAGGAAGTTAATCTCTAAGAAACTGTAACTGATATGTTATTTTATTACTGACATCTATTCCATTACAAACATAAATACACAACCTTATTCTGAAAATTAAACTTTTGAATTTGGCTGAGACTTTTACCTTTAAAAATGAATTAAATCCTTTGTAGTCTGCTGGATTCCCTAACCAAGGAAAACTGCTACACAGTCAATGGCAGAGTTAACTGGGATCTTGTCCCCCTAACTTGCATTTTTAAAAGCTGACAAAAGGTCTATAATATAAATCTCTTAGAGGATAAATGTATAAGACTACCTGAGCATCTCTCTCCATTTTGTGACCTCAAAAGGGTGTTGCACTAATTCTTAGAAAATTTAAATTATGTTTTATATTTATTTCAATCATTCCATTTTCCTCAGCTCAGCATTGTTAACAATTACAGGGCTGTAAACCATCTGCAAAATAGACAACATACTGTTGCATGGATTTTATATGTATATATTTGACCAATTCTTTTATAAGTTGTTCAAGGCCTAAGCTTCTGGCTATTGAAATAAAATTAAGTTCCAGTTATTCCAGACTTTTATTCCTCTGTAGTAACACATATTTGAATAGCATATGCAGGTCTCTGAGTTCCATTTCAACGTTCTCTCCAAATGCACCAGACTACATTTCTTAGTGCATCTTATCCTCGGGCATTTAATGAACTCTGTGGAGAGTTCTTACTGGTTCCTCATTACTATCACATCAACTGATGCACCCTGTACTCACTATCTCTTGCTTCTCTTTTGCACTTAGTAAACAACATAAACAATGTGAACTAATGCAAGCACAATGCAGTAGAATACTATTTAGTAAGGTGGAGCTTAGTGACCTTTCTTCAGTGCTTAATGTTGAGATGGTATTTTCGAAATACAATATTTCCCCCAGCAACAGTTATTGTTTGCTTGTTTGTTTTCTGTTTGTTGTTTGCTTGTTTTTTTATTTTGTTTTTTTTTTGTTTTGCTTTGGATATTTTATTAGCATATTAATAATTAAAACTATTTTTGAGTTGGTAAATGCTCTGCCTTCTTTTGAGTACACTTAAAACACTACTAAGAAATTATAATTAATAAAAATGCAAGTGGCTTTTTAATGTGATATATATATATATATATATATATATATATCATATTAAGTATATATTTATATATATTCCTTGACTGAAAGCTAATGTCTTGAGTTAAGATCCTGCCACTGTGTAAGGAAAGCTGTTAAACTGAGAAACATTAGTTTCCTCTGCTTTCTATGGTTTGTCAGCCCTGTTTCGCTCTAGGTTCTTTGGAGAATAAATGGGTAGTATATATGAAGTGAAAAAACATTTGTGTATTTTGGTGGTGGGAAGTCACTTCACTCTGGAATTGTATCTTAGGCAGTATGATCTTTTCCTTAATGAAAAACATTTTTTAATTATTTCCAGTAAGATAATTTGGATTCCTAATATCACTGATTCCCCTGATAGAAATACATTTCCATCATCATTTGCTTCCTATTCCAGATATGAATAGGAAGGCTCCTCTTCTTTCTGAATAATCGCTGTTACTAAGCACATATTATGGTCCAAAGACAATTCTTGGGGATTGTGGTGTAAGTTGAGTAAAACCTTAAGATATAGTCACTTCCAGATATATCTATTTTCTCGGTAGATGCAAACCTTCTCATTGTCTTAACATGTATGTGATTTCTTTGCACTCAATCATACAGCAGAGGAGAGAGAGAGAATCAGGATGGAGTTTGAAACTCAAAATGGAGTCCTAATGCATGATGAAATGAAGAAATAATAGTGTTTATTAGGAAATTTGTAAATTAATAAATTGTGTTAAAACACCATTACTTTTATAACATAGCATAAAATAAATAGAAAATCAGACACTAAGATGAACACAAAGAAAGATGAATTTAAAAGAAGATAAGAGACAAGAAAAAATGGAATGCAGAGTAGATGAGAAAAGTAATGGGGAATCATAATCTTATAGTTTTGCAACCTACTTACTTGAAATTCTAGACACAATTATAGGATCATTATAAATGAATCATTTTGATTAAGTAGGTTTACAAGGTGCTTGAAATCAAAAGAAACAATTGTAAGTGGCTGTACCAACATTAGAACTAAGATAAGAAGAGCTTAATGCCAAAAGGAAAAATGTAACTTATTTTAAACCTTTAGCTTGTCTGTATAGGGAATCATATTTTTGAGCATAAAATTAAAGAATGCTTCTGACTCGCTTCTATCTTGTTCAAGGTCTTGTGTTCTAAGATGTGGATGAAATCCTTGGCATTGGTGAAATAAGAACGTTTTAGTGGAAAGGAAAGCAGGGATGTTGGCCGTAGTTAATTCTAATGTAGTCAGTATCCCATTTGTGTGTTCCAAATTTTAAAGGATGCAAAATACCTTCAGTGTTGACTGAGTACTTTGTATTTGTGAGGCACTGAACAAATTACTTCTCTCCCTGTATATCATTTTCCTGTCCACAATCTGCAGGGTATTATTTTTATTTTATTAACTGAGGAAACTGTGACTTAATTAGGTTGTCTCCCAAAGGTCCCACAACTGTAGACTTGGAAGAAGACACAAGTCTCTAATAAGCACTACAACATACCTTATATCAAACATAGATAAATCTAAGAAATGTTCAGAATAATGTGCAATTGGTTTTCAGTTATTAGAGCCTCTGAAGTACTGTTTTCGGTTGTGATTATTCCCATTCTCCTCCAGGAAAAAGAAAATTAATGCAGGCTCCTAAAATGCTGCATTTCAGATTTATCATAATTTTCCTTCCAATGTTTGTTAATCCAACACAGCCAACATTTAATGACTTGGGGATTCAGGAAATTTTAAAATATTCTTAGTTTCAAAAGCTTCTTTTTAACTCTATAATATATATGATGTAAAAACTTACAATTAGGCTGTCATTGTCTAATTAGCACTGCATCTCACATCAAAGGGACAAAAGAAAACCAGGCCTTCTGCCATTGCTGAATGCAGTAGTCTGCTGGCATACTTTCTTAGCCCTGTGTTCATGGTAAGGGGCTGTCAGTTTCAGAAGCCAGACATTTTCAATTATAAGACAGTCATGTCATTTGTTCTTCTTAGCCAGAAATACCACTCCTGTGGAGAGTGTCAGATTTCTAGTAGCAGGCATGATTTGAGCTCAACATGTCACTAGGGAAATTTTGACTCTGGAAATAAAATCCTCAGAGTTAAAATGTTATTGAGTCAGTTACAGTCAGTGCAGATTAAACTTATATATCCATTTACTGGAAAAAGTGCACCACAAGTCATCACTGTATGTATGTTTATAAAGAGATATATACATACATATTTCACTAGATTTAAACTGTGATTTAGCAGAATCCAAGTATTTACAAACCATCATTGCATCTATACTAAAATACAAAACCTTGTTATTGCAAAAATAAATAAAATAACAATACAAAAATCACCGCTTTTAAACAGCACAATTTAATTACAGTGAACACATGTGTTATACTTGTTCCTACATTGTCCCTCCTCATTTTTCCCTCTCCAACTAACTCTTCAGAGTCCCATCCTCCCTTCCAATTTATGACCCTTTCTAGCTTAATTTTCATATAAAAGATAAAATGAAAGCACAGAGTTGTTGAAGTGAGAAAAGGTCTGGAGCATAATACAAGGCATTTCCTAAATGTACCATAAAATCAACGACTCCTTACCAGGTGACAGCTTCTAGGTTATTTTTCGTACCTAAATTATTGCTGGGACACTTGTCCAAGAATTTCATGCAAATTTGTTAATTTGCTCTGTTCTATTCTTTGTATGTAAGGTTTGGAAGATTGGTCATGTGATACGATAAATTACTGACATAAATAATAGGAAATCTAATTGGAAAAATATGACAAATTGTTGCATCCTGGGTTTTCAGTGTTAGCATATTTCTGATTTACACTTAGAATAGGAAATGATACAATACTACTCTTCCCTGATAAATTCTTTCTGAAAAAATTGAAGTTACTGCTCCACTCTGGCCAGATTTTTTGTGACTAATTCAAGCATCTGCAGTGGGTCTCTTATATATTTTTGTACTCTGGGTTAATGAGAATTGATCGACTCTCCCATTGCTTTTTTTTTCATCAAATCTCAGCACAGTAAAGTGCAGGCTGGCAAAGGAACTTTCTTTTGGAGGCCTTTTTTGAAATGCCAGCAGCATTTGGCTCCAGTTTTTAGAGAGCTCAGCATTTTTATGAGTGAACATCAATATCTTACATAACACATGCAATCCTACCAATGTGAAATGGTTGCTGTATAGATAACACAGTCGGCAATTTACCATGATGCTGTCTCTTTATCACAAGATGTACATTAGGTTTGGAAAGTGCTACTGGAAATGGGAGCCATTTCAGGGTACAGCATCTGATAATCTGTGACTGTGCAATCCTGAGTGTGTTTACATCCTCAGGTGATGAGCTTTCCTATTTACCTATATTGATTGCCACAAACTTCCCAAAGTCCCGAGTTTCTAATCCCGTATTCTCCAAATCACAAAATGAAATTGAAGGAGGTCAATCTTTACTGCCTCTGACATGGTATGGTAATTACCTCAGCTGTGGAGAAAAGGTGTGACTGACAGTTGGTACCTTCCATCTTAAACTGTGACTTTTATCTCTCAAGGGGACAGTGCCTTGTGTACTCTCAAAAGTTTCACAGGAAGCAATTGTTCAAAAAAAAAATTGAACAAATGCTAGAAAAGCATCTGTTTGGCCTTTCATACTGCCTCAATCCTGATACTATTAAAGCTCCACATTAATATGTAATCTTCTATTCAGTGAATCTGGGTTTATTAAGGGAGAATTAAAACCTATAAAGTGATAATGAGAAAAATAGAGCTTACATCCTTATCTGATATATCGTATATGCACTGACAAAACAAAAACAAAAACCCTGAATGCTTGATACAAAGTTGTTGTACTTTAGTGGGCTGGGGGCGGGGGGGGGGGTGGATGCAGCACTCTGTCTCTCCGGGGAAGGTAGCTTCTCAAACTGCAGACCCCTGGGAAGGATGCTTCTGGTGTGCACTGGGCCTGGCCCCCAGGAGTTCAGGCTGGGAGGAGGTCTGTGAACTCTGGGGAGCCAAGATTCAGTCGGGTGTTCAGATTATAACCCTGTTGGCCAGGGCCATAAGCCCCTGCCTGACTGTTAGAAAAGTGCAGAGCCAGCGGTAAGGCTCTGGGATAAAGTGTTCACGGAGGACCAAAGGAGTCAGGACCACAAAGCAGCCAGGACAGAGGAGAAGGTTTCAACGTGTGTCTTTATTTTCGCACCTGTCTCCTTTGTTCTGTTCTTCTTAAACAGCTTGGGATCCAACCACCAGATTCCCATACGTTTGCCTCTAAGATTGGAGATAATTGTTTCTCTAATGCTATGTGTGTGTGCAGGGGAGGGACTTAGGGAGTGGCTGATTTGGCTAGAGTCTCACTCTCTCCTGTGGAGGTGGGTTTGGGGTTTGCCTAGAGCCCCACTGTGGTGCATCCAGGCAAAGTGGATTTGCAATCAGGAGTTCCATAAGTACCTGCCAGTTGACAGTCACCTGTCCTCCAGGGTTAACCCTCTCAGTCCCACACAAAGTGAGCCAGTAGCAATTACTTAGAATGTCCCATAGTTGCCATGGAGAACGCTGAAGACTTCTAGTTACGTGAATATTAATGTTTAGGAAAATATCAGCATTTCAAATGTGATGTACTTGATTTTTTTAAATTTAATGTTTTCTCTTTTACTTTATCACTTTCCATCCTGCTCACTGCCTCCCTCATGGACACCCTTCCCATAATCTTTCCTCTTTCCCCCTCCCCTTCTCCTTTGAGAAGGAGGGGCATCCCTGGGTATCCCTGCATCCTGGCACTTCTAGTGTTTATGAGGCTAGGTACTTCCTTTCCCATTGAGACCAGACAAGGCAGCCCAGGTAGTGGAACACATCTCACTTACAGGCAACAACTTTGTGAATAGGCCCTATTCCAAGTGTTTGGGACAAATATGAAGACCAGGCTGCACATCTCCTACATATGTATGAGGAGGCCTAGGTCCAGCCCACGTATGTTCTTTGGTTGGTGATTCATATAATAAGGCTTAAAATATTCTTTATAAAATCTTTTGAAATTTCAAGTTTCTCTCTGTCTCTAGATTATCTATGTGCATTGCTTTTCAGGCCAAATAAGTACCCAGAGTGATGCTTTTAGCTGGTCTAAACCAAGGCTTGCCAATGGAGTACTTCACAGGATAAAACACCCTTGTTGCCAGGGACTGATAGCTTATTATCAATTTCTATAATTTTGTATGGAGAAATTATAGATTTTACAAAAGTTCAACAGCTTCATTATGAAAAAACTATACAATAAGAGGGTTGAAAACAGATTTTTATAGCCAATATCATGGAGTACTGGGCAGAAGTTACTAAACAAGTAGTCTACTTTTCCACTAAAATTTTAGATATTTCAAGAGTAATCTGGAAAATTCATTCTTACTTCTGGATTATTCTTTTTGAAGTAACTATCTGAGTCACTTCCAAAGGTTTTGTGTTCAGTGAAAATTTTACCTTTAATGGAGTTGAATGTAATACTCACAGGGCATTATATTTCCATTAGCCCAGTTGTAGAAGACTTGTTTTTCTTTAATACTCCTGGAGATTTTTTCTCCTTTTTTATGTGAATGACAGTGATAGCTGAGAAGCAGGATCAACCATCAGTTCTATTTGATGTATTTTTTTTCTTCAGTCCTTCTCTTGAAAGAATAGAAGTCTTACTAAATGACTCACTCAGCTTTCACAATCTGTCTTTATAGTATGTTGATGACATTCATATTTACAACTGGAAAAATTAAAGACAGTTATCTCTTGTGAACCCTTGAAGTTACTAAGCCATCTACAACACAGCAAAACACTCAATCCCCCCACCCCCACTCCCAAAATGCTTGCCCAAATACATTGGTAAACAACTATAGTACTCAATCTGTTTTCCTTTGTCTGGTTGGCAATAGAAACACAACACATCATTATTTTTATTTTATTATGTCAAAATTTGAAATAATAATGGTTTCTTTCCTCCCATGGAAGTTTATGTCACATATGATGGTGCTCTGACAGCTAATCCTCAGGCAGCAGACTTTCAGGTTCTTTGTCAAAGTGGATATTATTTTAGCTGTAGGGTCTTACCTTAACTTCTGGGATGCTAACATAAGCAATAGTGTACATTGTTTTGGGAGTCACTTGGACAGTAGCCTGCCAACAAGACATCCCCAATGATGCACTTATTCCTCTTATATCTTGGGAGAAGCCAATTAAATATAAGGCCTGATCAGAGGGAATTGTTCATACCTAATTCTGCAAACTTTGAAAACTACCAAAGCTGATCATGTGATGGACCCTAAGGAAACTAGACTAAGCTCTTAACTTTGTGAAATTGGCGCACCAAATCCTGAAAGCAAACTCTAAGCAACACAGCTGGGAACAGAGACACATTTTCAGTGGCAGAAGACCTGTACCATGATATTTCCATGATAAAGCAGTTAGTACTGAGGACAGTCTTCTGCCAGAGGTTGTAGACCATGAAACCTTGGATAGAGACTTAACCGTCTTTTTATAATTTTTTTTTTAAAGAATGGATAAAACCTTGAAAAACAATTCCAATAAAAAGTTTGAGGTATCTGCCAAGCTCCCATTTCTAAAGATTACTGAAAGACATGATATAGTAAACCAGTAAGTGGCCATCAATTAAACATGCCTCCCTCTATGTAAATACAAAAACATTGCATTCTATTTCTTTGGCTTTTGAAATAACCTTTTCGTTTTCTTTCTTTTTTTTCACATTGAAATAGGTTCTTGAAGAATGCATGTGAAATATTTGAAAACAAACAACAATAAACATGTTTAAAATTATATTTGCATATTCATGTGCGTATGTGTGTATTGTGCATGGCTGCACATGCACACATGCTGTGACACACATGTGGAAGTCAGAAGAAAATTTCTGGCTGTCAGTTTTCTCCTCCCACCATGTGGATTCCAGGAGTTCAACTCAGGTTCTTTTACACACTAATCCACCTCATTAACCTAGCTCTGAGATTTTTAACCTCATAGGCCATTTATATAATTTAAGACACTAGGACACACAACCTTCGTCAATGTATCCCATATGTGCCAAAGCAACTATGAAGGGGTTTTTTTTTTTTCTTTTTCACTGTTCTTTTTATTGGTTATTTTATTTATTTACATTTCAAATGTTATCTCTCTTCCCATTTTCCTTTCCACAAACACCCTATTTCCTCTCCCCCACCAACTCACACTCTCCTGCCTTAGCACCCTAGCACTGCCTTACACTGGGACATTGAGCTTCCACAGGACAAAGGGGTTCTCCTCCTCTTGGTGTCAGATAAGGCATCCTCTTAGACATACCCAGTTGGAGACATGGGTGCCACCATGTATTTTCTTTGGTTGGTGGTTTTGTCCCTGGGAGCTTCGGGGGTCTAGTTTGTTGATGTTCTTCCTACGGGGTCACAAATCCCTTCAGTTTCTTCAGTCCTTTCCCTAACTTCTCCATTGGGATCACTATTTTAGTCAGATGTTTGACTATGTGCATCTATATCCCTATTAGACAGGCTCTGCCAGAGCCTCTTAGGGCACAACGACACACAGCTTCTGTCAACAAGTGCTTCTTAGAATTATCAATAGTTTCTTGGTTTGGCATCTGCATGTGGGACGGATCCCAATATGGAGCAGTCTCTGGATAGTCATTCCTTCAGTCTCTTCTCCACTCTTTGTCCCTGCATTTCCTTTTGACAGGAGGAATTCTGGATTAATATTTTTGAGGTGGGAGAGTGACCTCCATCTCTCAACTGGGGGCCATTCCTAGGCACTGGGTATGATTTCTACATGTTCTCTCCCCCTTTGTTAGGTATTCGAGCTAATGTCCTCCCTTTTGGGTCCTGGAAACATCTTGTGTCCCTGGCATCTGGGACTTTATAGTGGCTATGCCCAGTTTCTGCTCCCCTCTGTTCTACACTTCTTTTGAAATTTCTGACCCACTGTATTTCACCCCCATCTCCTCCTGTGTCTGAATCAGTTCCACCTTTTCCCTTCTCTTCTCTCCCTCCCAGATCTCTCTCTTCTTCTACTTTCCGAGATTATTTTCTTCCCTTTGCTCAGTAGGACTATGGCATCCACACTTTGGTGTATTCTTCCTTCTTTTTGGGTTTCATATGGTCTGTGAGTTGTATTGTGAGTATTCTGAGCACTTTTTGGCTAATATCCACTTATCAGTGAATGCATACTACGTGTGTTCTTTTGTTACTGAGACGGTTAATATATAATGCATACATGGAAGCTACACACTCTTGAATGCTACTTTCTGTCTCCAAACTTTATCTGTCTCGGGGAATCTAGGGAATAAGAACAATACTGTTCCAAGATCAAGGTTGGGTGTTCTAGCTCAGAGCAGCAGTCTAGGGCAAGCCACAGAACCTTCTTTTCTAAGCTGCTTCCTCTCTGTCCCTTCTAATTCTGGTTTTCCATGGTCTAGTAATTTTATTTGACATCTTAACTTCACAGGAAAAAGAATGTTCCTTAGGAACTGGAGAGGGAATGCCTTTTTAATTTCAACTTCTATGTCAAGAGGCCTGAAGGACTTTACTGAACAACTGACTCAGACTAGGTTTTATAAAAAATATAGAAGGAGATATTCTTCAGTCAACAGACAACTTAAGCCACCATTTCCTAGAGACTGAACTTCTGCAGACACTCAGTGGATAAGACTTGTCATACAATTTTGCTTTGGGGATTTTTAACTCTGTGTCAAACTAACACCTTGTTTAAAGAAAACACACTTAATATTTTTCCCTGAAATCAAAAGAACTGTAGATCTCCAAATTATTCTGCCAAATAAGTATATTTGTTTCTATTTTCTAATATTTTCTGTAGTCACTATTTAATCAAAAGAGTGTAATATTCACCTCTGTTTGGTAAGAAGCACTCATAAAACTTAAATATATGTTAAGATTAAAAATTAATAAAATGTGTCTCAAAGTATTTAAGACAATACTATCTAGGCTTTGCTTATGAAGCAAGTCACCTAAAGAAATTAAATTGGAGAAATTATGTGTTTTTCCTGAGTTGCCTTTCTTTAAGTGGTATTGATAAATTTGGAGGGAATAGATAAAAAATATAGTAGTAGCAATCAAACAATTTCATTTCTATAACTTATGTTACCACCAAATCATGATTAGAATATAAATTCTGATCTCCAGAATTTACAGTAGGGAAGAATGAGACTGCCCTGAGAAAGTTTGTATTCTATTGATATCTCCTTATGGTAAAATTCCATTAGCAAATTACTTAAAAATTGGTGTCTTCAATTTCATTGTTTTAGTGTTATTATTTGTTTTTTGTCAAAGTGTTCATATGACATTTTATATATAATTTTATTGATAACTTTTCATTTATCTTAGGTAAAGGCCTTGATTTTTTTAACGTTTTATCTTGAATATTGGCAATTTAAATAATGTATGAGGAAAACTTATGATTAGGTGCATATATATTCCCACTAGTCTTCATTTTAACTTTAATAACTGTGATTTAATATACTGCTAAACACTCTGCAATTGCACTAGAAATGTTTTATTTTTCTCTAAATGATTTCTACATCATACCTATAAAGATATCACAGATAGTCCAACTTATTGTGCAGTTTATTAAATGGGACATTGAAATATTTTTGAGCCACAATCTTCCCTCTGAAAATATGGGACATATTTTTGTAAACTGCAGAGTAATGCAAACTTAATTACACAAGCCTTTTTTCTCTTGGTCCAGTTAATGTTTCTGTTTTGTTTGTGCGAGGGAAAAAGTGATAATGATCTTTCTTATTAAGGCATGGTGAAAATTATGTGATACTCCTCATGTGAAGTGGGGAGTAGCGCTCCTGACAGCTAGTGTCATACAAAGATAATGTGCTGTCATTTCCATGGGGACTGATCCTTTCCTCTCAACAATGGCTTGAGCTGCACTGTCTGATACCCTAGTCAACAACTATATCTTGCTGTGTGGATGACTTCAAACTAAAGAAAAAAATCAAATGCTTGTGTCCTCAGTGTCTTAGAGAGCATGTTAATCCTTGATACTCTCAGATGATGGTTCATAAAATCTTTACATGTGAAATATCTGTGTAATGTAAATTTCTCTTATGTCACTGAAAACAAATATATTTTATTATCTTGTTTCCTATGAGAAATATCTTAATAGCTTATTTCTTGGAGCCTATTTTCCATTTTAGAAGCGCTGATTAACAGCAGTGCTGACTTTAAAATTTAGAGGCAAGACTATTTTGATACAGGCAATTTGGGGAAAGGGGCTACTATCATATTATGTCAGGAAACTGGCATTAAATAAAACCAGTTTGACACAAACTGTTTCCACGGTATCTTCAGCCTCTGTTTATCTCTTGAATGAAATTGATTAAGGGTGGACTCTTTTTCTTAATGAACTCTATTTTCCCCTCTTAAACCATGTTCCGTATCCCAATGAGCTTGGAAGAGAGACTCCAAAGTGGCATCAAATGCTATGATAGGGAGAGGGGGTTTCTTGGAGGAAGTCAGAGGTAGCATTAAGTCTTGCACAGAGCCAGCTTTGATCCTGCTGCTTTATAGAACAAACGAACTTCTATATCTGTTAGCCTTTTAGCACTCCCCAGGGAGAGAGATTGATCGGGAGTAAGAGCACTGTATAGGAAAATAATGCACAGAAAACAAGTATCTCTTGAGGTCTGAGAGATGATTTTCACGCAACCATTGATTTCTCCTGGATAACTTCAGCAGAGGACTTCCCGTGCGGTTGTTTACAGTGCCAGCCTTCAGACATTTTATCACAGAAAGCCAGTATTCTTCCTTTTGCCCAGATTTAGCACCGAGATGACAAATAGCCCCTTGGGTTCGGAGGAGATTCTAGGATTATAAATAGTGGTTTAAGCATATCTTATCTTTTCTTGAGCCCAAAGGAAACAATACAGGTGGTTTCTTTGAGCCACTTATTCCTTTTTAATAAACATGCAAAATATAGTCAGGCTATCTTTTATGGATTTTCTTACAGGCATTTGCTGGATATAAAATCCTCAACCAAATATATCACAAACATATAAATTGCTAATCATAGCCAGGGTTGAGGTTGGCCTCAGGCCTCTATTCATCTGCTGAGAGTGGGAACTCAGGGCTGTGTGGCAGGAAAATTGGGAGGAAGAGGGGACACACAGGCACACCTGGAGATGCTTCAATTCATTTATCCCACAGACTCACTAAGGCCGAGATCAGTATGTTTGTTAGCTTCCGGTGCCTTCTAGAGAAATAGTAATTATCAGATGGTCTGAGATCTAAGAGGAGAGCTTTAGACTTGTATTTACTGGCAATGTCTGTGTGCTTCCAAGCCAAAGATATGTGGGTACACATTTTTTTTTTTTTTTTTTTTGCTATATTTTCTTATCTCTGGATTTGCTAGTCCGTAAAGACAGAATGGTGTTTCATCTGTCTTGATGAGCCTGGAGACTGGTAATGGTTGACACCTGGAGGTTAAATGAAGGTGTGTTTAAGGTAGTAATGAGTGCATTCATTCATTCCAATTACCCAACTGTTTTTTCTAAACTTAGGGTATGTTTTAGTAATTCAGTAACCATTAGTTTACATGAAAATATCACCAGAATACTGAATACAGTAGTGCTGATCTTGGAACCTATTTAGAAGGTACAGTCATATAAATATTTTTGGCAACTATTTTCCTATTTATAAATGTAATATATGCAAATAGTATGAAAAGAAATAACATAAAGCTATTTTAAAGATACCTAATTCTTTAAATATACACTACTGGTACATTAGCACATTTGGGATGTTTCTCTTCTTTGTCCCTCTTTCTTTTCTCACCCTAGCATTACTCCTTATTGTCCCCATTTCAAACACATATACACATACACACCCACCTGCATATACAATCAAAGTGATACAGATATCAAACAGATGAAGTTACCATAATCTATGTTTGCCAGCCTTCACAATATTTTCAACAGTCCTAAGCTTTCTTCTTTTGTAATTAAAAGTATATTTGCTTCGAATCAGGGTCTGTGAATAGCAAATTAGTTCACTAAAGTAACAAATGTATGCATGTACTGTGAGAAAATGTGTTACTTTGGAGTCTGGTATCTACAAAAAAAACTAATATATTCATGCTTAAAACCACAGTATCTGCATTAAAGCTTTAAAGTGCAATTGTTACAAATAGGACTTAGCATGAACATTATCCTAGGAAAAAAAGTCTCATCAAGATTGTTGTGAGGTACACTGTACTTACCCACATAGTTAATGCCCACAGAGAACTGCTGCTTTTACAGCTTGTGTATATTGAAGTCTGAGTTCTTAACATACAAATGTCCTTTGTGTTTCACCAAGCCCGGCGGCCATTTATTCTTTTTCCTGGGTCTCAAAATTGCTGTAAGGCATGAGCTCCTCCTGGAACAGTCACAGTGATTTTATCCTATTCACAATTAGAAATGGATAGCAAGAGGAGACTAACGTGAATCTTGAAATTCACTGTAAGGATGGGTTCCAGGTTAAGGGCAGGAGAGTAAGTAAAGTTGGTGGAAGAACATGGGTGTGAAACACTGAGATTTTCAATGCCATGACTTTTCAGCCATTCTTGCCTTCACTTCAGCCATGTTTCTTTCATCTTTACTTTTCTAATTTTGCTTCTGTATCTTGTTCTCTGGCATCCCTCCCATCCTTTTCCCATCTCGTCATAGCGCTGTGCTATTCTAATGTGCCCATACCTTAGGACTACTTGTTTGCAAGTCAGTTCATGCCTTTTCAGCTCCTTTATCTACTATATTTTCCACAAATGACAAGAAACAGCCATAATGTATTCAAAAGAGCTTTGATATGTTCTTATTTTCTCATCGTGAGACTGCTTTCTTGCTGCTATTCTCTTTGATCTCCACCTCAGTGATTTGAGTCTCCCTCTCATTTTAGTGGTTTTCACCGTTGTGTAAGTTCAGCAAACCTGGATGACATGCTGAGAATCTAAGTCCTGAGGGTTTAGGCTTGTGGGCAGCATGAGGAAGGGATGGACAGTGTGATGGGCGACTCCTCCCACACTGGACTGTAGGTGATGAGAGCCATCAACTTGACTCGCAGTGGGCTTAAGGCCTCTGACTGCTGGGTTGAACATTAGCTGCCACTAGTCTCTGCTCCCGTCCCTGAAATTTGACTCTAATTTTACATCCATGGACTGATTACTATGTCCACTTAGCACCCTCTTCAGCCATGTTTAACTCCTTGGATATTATAATTATGGCCAAATGTGCTTTTACTCATTCTCTCCAAATCCCCCTCCCCATCTGTCTCCTCTCTCGTCCTTTCTGTGCATCCCATTGATTAAAGCACAGACAGTGTGTTAAGGCCCATGTTCTAATGAAAGATAGTAGGACGTCAGTCCCGAGAGCCACCTACTCGGCTGTTGTAAACTGGGCAGAAATGATCTTCACTCACGAGAGACTATAGCCTCATAGTTTTAGAGGGATTTCAGGTTTTTACCTAGTACTTCATGAGGTCATCATGAGGTCATCCTAAAATTTATAGTTGATTTCTTCAGACAATATTTCTTCTTATTGTCTGAACTTATCGATTGTTTTTAATATTACCTATTTGGCTGGATTATTTATTTATAATAACAATTTCAATTATCATAGCAAAGTCCACGTTAGTCAAGTCTCAGAATATGCTCCTACATTTTTTTATTAATTATTTTATTTATTTACATTTCAAATGGTGCTCCCCTTCTTGGTCTCCCTTCTATGACTACCCATCCCCTCCCCCAGCTCTTTGCGTCTAAAAGGGTGCTCCCTCATCCACTCATCCCTTCCCACCTCATCCCTCTCATATCCCCCTTCTCGGGGGCATCAAATCTCCATAAGATGAAGTGCATCTCCTCGTACTGATACCAGATACATTACTCCTCTTCAACATATGTAGCCAGGCATACTCTTTATCTGGTGGTTTAGTCTCTGGAAGCATTGAGGGGTTAGTTTAGTTGATATTGTTGTTCTTCCTATGTGGTTGCAAACCCTTTCAGTTCCTTCAGCTCTTCCCCTAATTCTTCATTGGGATCTCTGAGCTCAGTCAAATGGTTGGCAATGAATATCTGCATCTGTCCAAGTCAGGTGTGGCAGAGTCTCAGAGGACAACCATACCAGGCTCCTGTCTGCAAGCACATTTTGACATTAGCAATATTGCTGGGCTTGATGTCTGCACATGGAATGGATCCCAAAATGATGGGGTAGTGTCTAGATAACCGTTTTTTGTCCCTACATTGCCTGTAGACATGAACAATTTTGGGTTATAAAGTTTGAGATTGGTGGGTGGCCCCATCCCTCAACCGGGGGTCATGCCTATCTACTGGAGGTAGTTCCTTCAAGTTCTATCTCCCCACTGTTGGACATTTTTGCTAATGTTATTCCCATTGGATCCTGAAAGCCTCTTGATTTTTCTGTTAGCTCTCCATCCTCTGTCCTCCCACCCCCTACTGCTATTTGTTTCCATTCATACTTTATCCCTCTGGAATTCTCTGTGTCTCCCCCTTTTTTTCTCCCTCTTCCTTTTCCCACCCTGGTCCCTCCCTCCCTCTTCCTCCATGAAATATTTTGTTCCCCCTCTAAATGGGATTGATTCATGCACACCTGGGCCTTTCTTATTGTTAAACTTCATTTCTTACTGTAATTTGGGATGCTTATTACTCAAGAACTCATGTTGAAACTTGAGTTTTCAGAGAAAGATGGCTTTGAATTGATGGAAAGATGGGGTCTCTGAAGAGAAGTTTGGTGAAGTAGCTTGGGTAGAGAATAACTTAACTCTAGTGGAATGTTGTTAGCTCATTTCTGTTCCCACCTACCTGGCTCAAGATGTATTCTCTAGCTGCTATATGTACACTCATCTTTGCTATAGATATAATCTTCTAAGTAGTCTCATCATAATAAATCTGATGGTCTCTGTCCCCAGATCTCTAGAATAAGGTCAGCTAAGTCACCCTGTCTTGTCCCTGATATTACTTAAGCACAGATAGTTTGACGTGCTTCATGAAGCAGAGGAATGTAGCTCTTCTGGTTTCACAGTATATGAACTAATTACCAAATGGATGGTACGAATAGAGCTTTGGATCTGGGAACAGAACAAATTAAAATGATATCATATGACCTCATATTAGAACGCTATGTGCTTTGAGAAAACTGACATAAGTCCTTTGAGACTTCTATTAGATAAATGTACATGATAATAGTGTAAGCCTCTTAGATTTTCTGTGTTCATCAGGATACAAAAAATAAAAAAACAAGCACATGATCTTAGCATAAGACTGCTCAGTATAATGGTCATTAGTGGAGAACAACTGCTCATGAAATACATTTTCTACTACGTATTAAAATATTTCAGTTACATTTACTTCCATGTGCTTACATATTTTATGAGTTTCTTCATGAAATCTGATGTTAAAAAAAATCAAAACATAAAAAATAAAATATTTTTAGTCCTGAAAACTGAAACAAAAATGTTCATATGAACTCAAATTTTATGTACTACAGATTGGGGATTGAAATAGCCTTTTGTGTGGTCTCTATTACTGCCACCTGGACCTGCAATGCTTCACCTGAAAGGGACAGATGACAGGCAAACAAAGATCAAAACGTTTAGGAGAATCCAGGGGCCACTGAACTAAAAGGATGAATGCACCCGTAAAGCAACTCTTCATGCTTAGTGCAAGAATTTATCTTTGTCCTGGTTCCCCTCCAACACAAAGTTTCCTACCTCTGCCAAATATCACACGTGTAAGTGTGCACATTGCAATTTGGCATTGTATTTTCTGGGGAGCAGGTATGTAACTGCTACCATTTTCATTTACTCTTTTTGGGCTTTACAAGTGAAAAATGTTCCTCATGGTATCACACATAATGAAAGCTATGCTTATTTTATTGAGACTAAGTTACAGGCCCTTCTCTGTGCTTCTCAGTCCCTAAGCTCCTGAATACTCAATACAAACACCTGGATTATAGGGCACATAAAGCTATTTTAGGAACAGTTCCCTGTTCTATCACTTTCTGTTGCTATATTCCACAGCTTTTTTCTTTGAAAGCATATAACCCCACAGTCAACTGCAAGACAGCAAATACACCATCTCAGAAACTGTCCTTGTAAGAGTAAGAGAACATCTGAGGAAAAGTAGTTTATGGAATAAATAGTGTGTCACAGGATTGGGTCTATGACCTACACCATGTACTATTCTTTTGGATCAGCGGTATTACTGAAGTTCCTTAGAGGAAAAGCAAAGGCTCCAACTTCACTTCTTTATACGTATCGGAAAATTAGCACTAGAACTACAACATCTAATCTATTGATTTATTGAATAATAAGGTTTGATTTAATATTTGGGAAAGTTACCAAAATTAGAAATCACCCAGTCATTATTTCTTCCTACTCTGCACAGCAATAGTCACGGTTTAAATTCCATTCCTCAAAGCTCTGGTTCTCTTAGTTCTTCCTGAGCTGTACAAAGCCTCCTGGAGCTTGTGCAATGTCCCACAGGATCCAGAGCTAGGCTAACTTTTGTTTCCATAATAGTATATAAACCAAATTAAAAAATATTTTATTGAATATTCTTTGTATTTACATTTCAAATGTTATCTTCTTTCCCTCCAGTTGCTTCCATGAAGGTACAACCTTTTCCAATCACCCTCTTCACCTCAGTGCCTTGGCATTCCTCTACAATGGGAAAACACAATTTCACTGGACAAAAGGCCTCATCTCCCATTGATGCCAGACACTGCTATCCTCTGGTACACATTCAACCAGAGGCAAGGGTCTCTCCATGTGTGCTCAGTGGTTGGTCTTTTAGTCCATGGGAGTTCTGGAGGGTTTGATTGGTTGATAATGCTGTTTTTCCCATGAGGTTGCAAGCCCTTTCAACTCTTCTAGTCCTTTATCTAGCTCTTTCATTGAAGTCCCCATGTTGAGTATAATGGTTAGCTACAAGCATCCTCAGCTGTACCTAGATGACTCTAGCAGACCCTCTGAGGAGCATTCATATCTGGTTCCTGCCAGTAAGTACTTCTTGGAATCAGGAATAGTGCATGGGTTCGGTGGCTGTATATGGGGTGGATCTCCAGCTGAGGCAGTCTCTGATCTTTTATTCAATCCATGCTCCTCTATTTGACCTTCTATTGCCTTGAGTGAGTGTTTTTCCAGATGCTGGCTAGTATAAATAAGGTAGAGCATGTGTCCTTGTTATATGTTGGAGCATATTTTAAGTGTTTACCCAGGAGTGGCTTAGATTTTCAGGTAGTACTATGTACAGTTTGCTGAGGAAATGGAAGACTGATTTTCAGAGTGGTTGTATCAGGTTTCAATCCCACAACCAATGGAGTGTTTCTCTTTCCCCATATCCTCACCAGCATCTCCTGTAACCTGAGTTTTTGATCTTAGCTGTAATAACTGGTGTGAGGCAGGGTTCTTTTGATTTGCATTTTCCTGATGACTAGGGATGTTTAGTTTTTCTTTAGGTGCTTCTCAGAAAGTCAATATTCCTCAGTTGAGAATTCTTTGTTTGGCTTTGAACCTCATTTTTAAAATAAGATTATTTGATTTTCTGGAGTCTAACTTTTTGAGTTCTTCGTAAAAATTGGATATTAGCTCTCTATCAGATGTAGGATTGGTAAAGATCCTCTCCCAATCTGTTGGATGCCATTTTGTTTACTTGAGAGTGTCATTAGCCTTACAGAAACTTTGCAATTTCATGAGGTCCTATTTGTTGGTTCTTGATCTTAGAGCATAAGCCATTGGTGTTCTGTTCAGGGAAACTTTCCCTCTGCTTATGTGTTCTAAGCTCTTCTTCACTTTCCCTTCTAATAGTTTCAGTGTACCTGGTTGTATGTCGAGGTCTTTGATCTACTTGGACTTGTGCTTCATAGAAGGAGATAAGAATGTATTAATTTGCATTCTCCTGCATGCTGACTGCCAGTGGAACCACCATTTGTTGAAGAGGCTTTTTCCATTGAGTTCGTTTAGTCTATGAAGTGACAATAGGTATGTGGATTCATTCCTGGGTCTTCAATTCTTTTTCATTGATCTACCTGCATGTCTCTGTACCAATACCATGCAGTTTGTAATCATGATTGATCTGTAATATAGCTTGAGGTTAGGGTTGGTGATTACCTTGGAAGTTATTTTATTGTTGAGAACAGTTTTTACTATCCTGTTTTTTTTTTTTTTTTTTTTTTTTTTTTTTTTTTTTTTTTGTTATTCTAAATACATTTCCAAATTGCTCTTTCCAACTCTGTGAAGAATTAAGTTGGAATTTTGATGGGAATTGCATTGAATCTGTAGATTGCTTTCAGCAAGACGGCCACTTTTACAATGTTGACCTTCCAAACCATAAACACTTGAGGTATTTCCAGCTTCTGAGATCTTCAATTTTCTTCTTTAAAGAACTCTAATTTGTATGTGATATAATCACATAAAATCCTCACTTGTTTTTCAAGCACCACATTCACTTTATTATACAGGAGGAGAAGTAGTAATAATAGTGATTGCATGACATGGTTGCTTATTGTTTTTAAATGCAGCTTTCAAATTATTTACTATTGGTGGATATATCTTTTCTTATATCTAAAATTAAAGATTTGGAAACTGAGAGATAAGTTTGTGAATTTTTTGTTTAAATGCAGAGTAGTGCTTTACTATATCTTCATTTAAAATATAAACTCTGGTGCAGAAAAGAAACCTCTGTAAAACTTACTGTTCTTACAAATGGCCTTGGTTTGAAATCTAACACTAACAAAGTAGTTTAAGCCCATCTATTATTTCACTTCCAAGGGATACATCTCCCTTTTCTTACATCCATAGATAAAAGGCATACATTTAACACATATAAATACAGGCAGGTAAACCTTTCTTTTCATAAAATAAATGTAATAACAATCTAGACATACCTACAATAGGGCAAAGACAACACTGGCACTTCCTATTAGGAAAGGTTAATTCCTCGCACACATGATTTACTAGGAATTATATATTGCTAGAGAGAGTTGCATTGAATTTTCCATGAGACCATCTTGAGTGGTGAGGGGCAAAATAAAAGTTATTACAGTGATAGTTACACTTTTGGAAGCAGGTATAATGATCAGTGTCAGCTCCCCCATAAAACATGCAATATCTCAGCTACAGGTCAACAAGCTCATTTTCTTCCCCTGTAGTACATACCTTGATCCCTTTAACAACAACCATGTGGTTTTTGGTCTTGTCTGTCAAAGAAGAGCAAATATGTATATACATGTATCCAAAATCCACTAAAAAGGGAGCCAATAGTCTTGGAATGTGTGGTTACTTGAAAAGCATGTCAAAACAAAGATGGTCTCTTTTTCTTGTTTCCTGTCTGATGTTGCTCCCCCCCCCCCATCCTCTTTGACTTTCTGATTCCCAAAATGTCTTTCTCTGTCTTTCTGCCTGCCTTTCTCATTTGGTCCTTTGAATTACAATACCCTCTATCTCTTTCCTTTCACTTTTTTCTTTCCTTTGCTCCATGATTTCGGTTTTTTTTTCCTAATCGCTAGTCATTTCAGACTGTTACATTTGCCTTCTGTGTGTTTCTTGTTATCCGTCTTTCTGTACATTATTCTCTTCTCTTTTCTTCTATGCCACACCTCTCAGCTGGGCCTGACATGGTTATTCAGTACTCATCACAGCCTTAGGTGTAGGAATGCCATATTATAAATGAAAACAAGTTTTAGATCACCGAAGAATGCAACAGATGAACATGACTCTTCCCTTATTGTAGCTCTAATTATTTTAAAATTAGTCCAAACCTATCATGACTTACTATGGTGACCTTGCAGAGGGTAGGAATGAATACCTGAAACTTCATCTGCCCGTTTTTAAACTCTTGGGAGCATGTTAATCATTTTTGCTGCATTGGGTTACTACTGGAGATTTGCTCTGAAATTTCTAGGCCTTGAACCATGAAGTTCTCATAGTTCTTTGGAAGTCTTTTAGGTAAAAATATTTTCAAAGTGAAATTGTGCCATTTATATGTGAGCTCTGTTAACTTACTCTCACAGCAAAAGGGCAAAAGAAAATTTGTTGGAGCTGTAGCACAATTGAAGACTGTAGTTTCAAACTAGCAAGTCACTGTATTATTCACCATTATTTATTTGAACTGAATAAACAAAACGTTCAGTTGCCTTAGCAATGTCCTTGATAAAATAAAGATTACTTTACATCCTGTCCCTGATGGAAATCTTAATGCTTTTTAAAATGAAATGTGAAGTTTGCATAAAGCACTCTGGCTATAAACTGGAGAAAGATGCTATCATAGGCAAAGGGAGGTTGTGTGATTGGGTTGCAAACTGAAGTAAACACTTTTGCATTGCTAAGTTTTAGTATAAAAGACTGGTGCTCATGTAAAAGTTATGAAAATCTCAATGTTGGAAGTATAGAACAAAGGGCAGTAATTATGATGACATAACTGTTAATTAGTCAGGTAAGTAGCAGAACTTTTAATTCTATCAGAACTTTGATAGTAATACTGAAAAAAACATTCTAATGATATTTAGTGATGTTATTGGCAAGGGTCATTTTGATAATCCATATTTTATATTCTGTGGCTACTCATCATAACATGTGGTTGTATTGTTTGCGTGGACAGTGCTTGATGACTAAGTTTGTATTCACACAATATACACTAACAAGATCCTAGACAAAATAGTCTAAGACATTGTTCATTCTGGTTTAACATTTAACAGTGCAATTTAGCATTTAGTAACTACTAATACTGGAAGGTCACTATTCAGTCAATGAAAGATATTATAACCTGAAGCTCATAGAAAATTCCCTGTCTTCAACTTGTCAGTATAAGTCTGCATTCACTTCATATGTCTCAACTAAAGCTTATCACACAGACTAACTGTAGGTGTAAGCTGGATGTCTTGTGTTAGGGAAGGTTTTCGGAGAATTCACCAAATGAATTGGTTATTGGTTTGCTATATTGAGGGGTTTGGATATTTTAATTTTTTTTACAAAAAATATATTGAATCATTAGTATTAATCATCGAGAAATCAACTTTACTATTAACATATGTAAATGTTATGTGATTTTGACTCAATTACCTGGATTCTATTTTGACATGACAAACCAAGGCAAAGTTCCTTGACTTGAGCCCCATTCATCTAATTTTTTCTCATTATGTGGTAAGCAGTTTGGATTCAGCTCTTTAGCACCTCTTCTGGTTTCTACTGTGGGGTTCTGTAGCTGTGGCCTCCTGACAGATCAGCTGGTCTGAATGGTCTAATAGTCACACACATAATTGGCAATTGGATAACGTGATGAATTCTGGAGTTGGGTAATTTCTGGCCCACCAAGAGGGCTGGGTGACCTCCATCAAGATCAGGACCCGCCAGCAAACAACTGAGCTCATAGAAGAGCCTCACAAGAGCTCTCCCACCTGAGCCCACCAAGACAGAATTTAGTAACTGCAACCAGAATTCACTACCTGCCCACAAAGAGCCAAGTACCCAGAAGCAATTTTCTTCCTGAGCCCACAGGCCCTCATATCCGCAGAAGAGACAGGCTCCAATCAGAGACAACAAGATCACCTATAATCACACTTAACAAGATGGCAAGATGAAAGCAAAAGAACCTAAGCAATGGAAACCAAGACAACCTGGCAACATCATAAGCCAGCTCTCCCACAACAGCAAGAAGTGGACTGTCAAACATACCAGAAAAAAAACAAAAAAACTTAGACTTGAAATCATACTTCATCATGATGATGGAGATCTTTGACAAGCACATGGATAACTCCCTTAAACAATTACAGGAGAGCACATATAAACAAATGGAAGCCCTTTAAATCACACAACTAAACGGGTGAAGGAATTGAAAACATAAATAGAAAACAATAAAAAAAAAACCACAAAGAGACAACTCTGGAGATAGAAAAACTAAAAAAGAAATCAAGAGTCATAGATGCAAACCTCACCAACAGAATAAGAGATGGAAGAGAGGATCTCAGGGGCCAAAGACAACATAGAAAACATAAGAAACACTCAGAGAAGATGCAAAACCCAAAAAGCTCCTAACCCGAAATGTCTAGGAGATCCAGGACATAATGAGAAGCCCAAACCTAAGGATAATTGGTGTAGAAAAGGGCAAAGAATATCAACTAAAAGACACAAGTAAATATCATCAACAAAATAATAGGAGAAAACTTCCCTGCCTTTAATGGCGAGATAATCATGAACATGCAGGGAGCCTACAGAACTCCCAATAGATTGGACCAGAAAAGAAACTCCTCCCTACACATAATAGTCTAAACTCTGAATATTCAAAACAAAGAAAAAATCCTAAAAGCTGTAAGAGTAAAAGGACAAGGAACATATAAAGGCAGACCAATAAGAATTCCACTAGAGTTCTCTAATGGAGACTATGAAAACTGGCACTCCCCATGCAGAAGAATGAAAATAGACCCTTTCTTATCTCCTTGTTAAAAGCTCAAGTAAAAGTGGATCAAAGACTTCCACATTTTACTAGGTACACTGAAACTATTAAAAGTAAAAGTATGGAAAAGCTTAGAACACATAGGCACAGGGGAAATTTTCCTGAACAGAACACCAATGACTTGTGCTCTAAGACCAAGGATCGAGAAATGAGACTTAATGAGATTGCAAAGTTTCTGTAAGGCTAAGGACACTATCAATAAAACAAAATGGCAGCCAACAGATTGGAAAAAGATCTTTACCAACCCCACATCTGATAGAGGTCTAATATCTAATACATACAAAGAACTCAAGAAGTTAGACTTCAGAGAATCAAACAATCCTATTAAAAATTGGGGTACAGAAACAAAAAATTCTCAACTGAGGAATATTGAATGGATGAGAAGCATTTAAGGAAGTACTCAATATCCCTAGTCATCAGGGAAATGCAAATCAAAACAACCCTGAGATTCAACCTCACACCAGTCATAATAGCTTAGATCAAAAACTCAGATGACAGCAGATGCTGGCAAGGATGTGGAGAAAGAGAAACACTTCTCCACTCTTGGTGGTATTGTAAGCTGGTACAACAACTCTGGAAATCAGTCTGGTAGTTTCTCAGAAAAATTGCACATAGTCCTACCTGAAGAGTCAGTTATCCCACTTCTGTGCATATACCCCAGAGATGCTCCAACATACAATAAGGACACATGCACCACAATGTTCATAGCAGCCCTATTTATAACAGCCAGAAGCTGGAAAGAATACAAAAATTGGGGTATATTTGCACAATGGAGTAGTACTCAGCTATTAGAAATTTCTAGGAAAATGGATGCTCCTAGAGACTATCATCCTGAGTGAGGTAACCCAGTCACAAAAAAGCAGATATAATATGTAGTCACTGATAATTGGATACTAACCCCAGAAACAAGTCACAGGCCATATGAAGCTCAAGAATAACAAAGGCTAAATAGTGAAAGCCTCAGTTCTTCTTAGGAAAAAAATAAGTGTATAGCACTTTCTCAGATTGTGGTACATCTAGACCTTAAATTGTTAATAATACAAGAACTAGGAATATCGTCTTGTGGCCAATTTTGGTATTCAAAGATCATTATGTTTAATCTATACACACCAAGAAAACTCTGACTGTTTCCATGTTTCATTCTGATCTACATGTACTTTATACTTATGGTAAACAGTGGGATTTCAATGCATGCAATAAAACCTCTAAAAGAATTGCCAAATCGCTTTTAAAAATCTGTACGTATATCTATCTTCTTTAAATGAAGTTGTAAGAAAGAAAAGAAAGCTAGACGATCGTGGACAGGCATCATACAGACCTTAACAGAACAGAAATTATAGCCCAGGTTACTATATTCAGAAAAACTCTCAATCACCATAGATGGAGAATCCAAGATATTCCAGGCCAAAAAAATTTACACAATCTGTCCACAAATTCACAAAAAAATACAAAGGATGATAGATGGAAAAATCTAACACAAAGAAGGAAACTACACACAAGGAAAAGCAAAAATATAACATACAAGGAAATCAAAAGAAGAAATGCACACAAACACAAGTCTACCTCTAATAACAAAATAACATGAAACAGCAATTACTATTCCGTAATTTCTCTTAACATCAATGGGTTCAATTCAACAATAAAAACACATAAACTATTAGATTGGATACACAACCAGAATTCGGCATTTTGCCAAATGGACTCAGGAAACAAGCTGGAGTTACTATTCTAATATCAAACAAAATAGATTTTCAACCAAAAGTTATCAAAAAAGATAAGGAAGGGCACTTTTTACTCACCACAGAAAAAAAATCTATCAATATTAACTCTCAATCTTGAACATCTATTCTCCAAATACAAGGGTACCAACATTTATAACATAAATCCTACTATGAAATTGCAAAGCTTCTGTAAGGCTAAGGGCACTGTTAAGAAGACAAAACATTAGGCCACAGATTGGTAAAGAATCTTTACTATTCTTTACATTTTTTGTGGTCTAAAGAGAAATCTATGGCCATATTGATATCTTGGATACATGTCAAGAATGACTACAGCCATTTTATAAATTGTGTATTGTGACATCATTGGATCAATTTCATGTATGAAGAAACTAAGACCAAAAATATCTGAAAAAAGATTTGAGATTAGAACACTGATACTTTTCCTGTTAAAGCACACCCTTAGTCACGGAAATATTAAAAAAAAAAAACATAAATCCCATTATTTAAAACACAAGAGACTTGGGTTCTCCTGATTTACCTTTTCTGTTCTCTTTTCTACATTTTGACTTTTCCATCCCCAACAGTGCTCACACAGGTCTCTGACAGTAGGTTTAAAAAGAGAATATCTGAGTAAAATAAATGATCTACAGCCTTGAAAACACATATTGGATTATCAAAAAGGATAAAAGAATCTTTCAAAGCATGAAGCAGCCTGACACACAGGAGGAGGAGAGGAAGGAATATCCGTCCACAGCAGCAATAAATAAATAGCTCAGCTTGCAATTGAAAGCTTGTATTTTATAAATTATATGACATGTAATTTAACTTACTTTTAGTTTTCTATCCATGAAATATACTGAAGGCAGTCTACTTCCTCAAATTTTATTAATAATAAATAAAATAATATATAAAAGTGAACATACACTGTAAGGATACAATGATTTTAATCATTTTTATTAATGAAATAATTATAAAATCACTCTGTTTCATCTTGATATTCTATAGATTACACAGTAAAGTATATGATTCTTCATTTTACTTTTTCTAAATCTTTTTATTCTCAAACCAAAATAGAATTCAGATAGAGCAAAGGGTTGTATTAGGGATATAGAGATATGATATCCTACTTTATTGCATACATTTTAATATGAAAGATTGGTTATAGTACAGTTTGGCAACTAAAAATAAAACCTGTCCTCAGAGTATGAACAAAGATGGCAGAGTGGGGAAGTCCTCCTGGGTAGACTGGGAATGAGTGAGACCTGGAACAATTCATTGGAACTTAGAAGATGGTGTCTTCAGAATCCTGGTGCACAGTTCTTAAAATAGTAGGGGATGCAAGACCTGTAGGTACTTTAGGTAGGGTAGGATGAGGAAATTCTTTCCAGGACTTTTTAAAAGTCTATACACATACTGAATGCATACTGAGGATGAAGAAGGTTGTAAAATAAAAGCAGACATGGCAAGCAGCCCAGCATCAGCCCCTCAGTCTTTATGTTACCTAAAGAAAGCCAGCTGGCAAATGAGTAAATATGTGTGTAGAATCTCAGGTCCACAATCTCAACAGAATATGGAGCTCAATAAAGATTAAGAACACAAAAATCTTAACTACCCTTTACGGAGAGGGTACCTCTACGAAAGTGACCTTGTTTATTTGATTTCTTTAACTAAATTTAATCTATCAAGTACAATTATATTTCAATATTATTTAATAGACAGTGTTCACTTTTTTCATATTTCACTTTGGAGACGAGAGACCTACTATTCCATCTGTGCAATTATAACTCCCGAATTTTCTATTGTTTCTTTTGAGTAAATAAAAATTCTGGAAGACACAAAGTAGTGCCTACTTAAAAATTGACCGCAGAACATGCCTACTTTAACTGAAGAGGTTTCATCCAGTTATGTTGTTCACTATATCATTGCTGTTAATTGATTAAAAGGTATTTCCAGAAGTCTCTATTTTAATAAAATCATAATACCTATGAAATGTATAGACCTAGACATATGAATTGCCCTGATCTTATTGGCTTTTATATGACTATACTGACATTTTTAACATTAACTTGAATATGTATTTAGATATGTCTGTGTATATGAGTTTGTGTGTATGTGGTGGGGGCAATAGAGAAAATGGAAGAATGGGAGGAGAAAAAAATAGACAAAGAGAAAGTGTTAGATTGATAGAGAAGTGTGAAAATAACAACTGAAAAAATGGACTACAGGAAATATTCCCTAGTAAATTTACAGATGGTGTATTTGCTTATAAACAAAAAAAATTATTTGCAGAACAATTTATTTCCCATAAGTTTAAAACTGATCTACAAAATAGCTAGATTCCTAGAATAATATGCTATAGGTATTTTTTGTTCATTTGTTTACTTTTCTTTTATTGAAAACTGAGGAGGGTATTTTACATAACATATCCTGACTTTGGTTTACCCTCTGTAATCCTCATAGTTCCTCCCATCTATCTTCCTATCTAGATCCATGAACTTTCTGTCTTTTATTGGAAAGCAACAGACTTTTGCGAGTTAAAAATAAAATATAATAAAATGGAACATAATAACATTGAAAGGTAAAACAAAAACTATCATTTCAAAATTGGACAAAACTAACAAAAGAAAAATTGTCCAAGACCATGCACAAAAATAGAGACCCGTTCATTAGCACACTCAGGATTCCCAGGCAAAATATATAAGCAACAAATCTCTAACTTAAAAAAGGAAGTATATATATATATATATATATATATATATATATATATATATATATATATTACATTTTATATTACAAATATATAGTTAATATATGACATAGTATATATGATAAATATATAATGCATAATATTAATACATAATATGTAGAATATAGATTACAGATTATAGAGTAGAGTGTATATTTTATGTTATAAGGTATATTATTTAATATTTTAAAACAAAGATATGGTTTCTGGGCTATCCAATTTCACAGAATTGGTCACTCCAACAATGTTGTACATACATTATATCCCATGGGGGGACATTTAGGCAAATCATATGTTGCTTGGTTATTTCCATAAAATTAGTGCTATCTTTACACTAGCATACCATTCAGACAGGATACTGTTGAGGATCAAAGGGTTTGTGATTGGGTTGGTCTTTATTTTTCCTGAGGTACCTTTATAGAGTATGTTCCAGTACTGGCTCAACTTTTCCATGTTTCATGAATTCTGTAGGTATCATCTTTAGCAAGGGGGCATGGCTATCAGTTTCTAGAGAGCAACTTTTACTCTTGGCAACACCCTGCTTGTCTGTGTGTTGCTATGGTAACTATTTGGCCAACAACTTAGTTATACCTAACCCTATCCAAGCACTGGGAGCTTCACTTTTTGCCATGAGATGTATGGTTGGGGCTCTGTCATTTAAAGGTTTCATTTATGTGCTCTTCACATATGCATGTATTTTCTGAAGCTTTTTCTACATTCAGTTTTCACATTAATCTTTACTTCCAGCTCTCTCCGTATTCTGCCTCTCATCTGCATCTTCCCTCCACCTTCCAACTCAGCGCTATCCAATCAGTTTCCTACTCTATCCACATAAGTATTTATTCTATTTTCCTTTCAAGTGAGCTCTACCTGGCCCTTAGTTCTTTACCTAACATTAGAACCCGAATGCCCTGTGACCAAGGGAGTCAGTCTGTGCCAAGAGTAGGTTTAAGTAATGTCCAAATCTAGAAAATCTTGCCCTGAAACTGGCAGGAATGGTACTATTTCCTCCTTGCTCTGGGCCTGCAAGTCTCAGCATACATAAGTCTAAGACCCCAATCTTTACCACCCTTAAGGCATTAACATCGAATGGTGGTCACATTGCATGTTAATCCTCTGCTCTCCCTATATGAACAGGAACACCTTGTATCTGGAATTTCTTGTCATGCAAACAAAACCTTGGTCCCAGCCAATGATATAAACTCACCGGAAAACCCCTACCCACTACAGTAGACCCCGTTGTCACCCAATAAAGAGAATTTCACTGAAAAGAATTTCCAGTGATGGCGATTTCACAACTAAGATTCTTTCTAAACCACCTCCCTTGAAGAGCATCATTCTGTCCTGGTGCATAGCATTGTGGTACATGGATACCCCAAGGGGATATAAAAAAAAAAAAAAAAAAAAACAAAAAACAAAAAACAAAAACAGACCAGGCCTTGCATCTAACTTTCTACAGATGTTTATCATTGACATGCAAATAATATTTACACACTGGTGAATAAATACTGTATTTCTCTTTTTATGATCTGATATGCCTCACTCAAAATTATTTCTTCTTTCTTTGACAAATTACCTACAGATTGTATTTGTATCATTATTTATAAGTAATACTAAAAATAGATCACATTCAACTATTGAATGACATCCAACTGATTTCTAGTTTCTGGCTACTATGCATTCAGCCACAATGAACATGGTTCACAAGTGTCTCAGAGGTAGGAAGAAGTTTTTGGTATAGAGTCAAGAGTGGTATAGATGAATCTTGAAGCAGAACAATTCTCATGGTCCTGAATAAACATTACCCTGAGTGTCATAGTGTTTGTAGAGGTTTTTACTCCCACTAGATGAGTGTTCCTCTCACTCCAGATTCTCATCATCATGATCTGCCTCTTCTTAATTGATCTTACCATACTGATGCGAGTAATATAATGTCTCAATGTACATTTTTCTTAAATTTGTATATCCTTTTGGCTTTTGGATGTTTTATATTAATTGTTTCTTAGACCTTTGAGTTTTCTCTTTTGACAATTCTGTTTAGATCTATACCTCATTTTTAATTGAGATAACTGTTTTCTGGATATCTAATCTTGGTTTGTTGTTTATTTGTTAGACATATAAATGGACACATCAGCTTGCTATTTAAGTCCATTTGCTTGGTACATATTTTCTCATCCCTTTACCCTGAGGTGATACTTAATCCTAGATATTAAGATATGTTACTTGATTGCAGCAGAAGGGTGGATCCTGTTTTAACCACCATTCTGTAAGTCTCTGACTTCTTATTGGGGAACTGAGACCATTAATGTTGAAAGATAAGAATGAGCTTTGTGTCATTTCCCAATATACTATTGTTCTCTCTCTGTCTCTCTCTCTGTCTTTTTGTCTCCCTGTCTGTCACTGTCTCTGTCTCTGTCACTCTGTCTCTGTATCTGTCTCTCTCTCTCTCTCTCTCTCTCTCTCTCTCTCTCTCTCTCTCTGTGTGTGTGTGTGTGTGTGTGTGTGTGTGTGTTTCTCTCCTTTTTATCTTTTGGTCTAGGTTATTTATTACTACATGTGTTTTTTTGGCTGTGATTAGCTACTTTACTTTGATGTTTTTCTTCTAGAGCCTTCTATAGGACTGGATTTGTGAATAGAAGTGGATTAAATTTGATTTTGTCATAAATATTCTTATGACTACTACTATTGTAGTTGAAGGTTTTGCTGGGTATAGTTTTCTGGGTTGGCATCTGTGGCCTTTTAGAGTCTGGAGAGCATTTGTGCAATTCCTCTGGCTTTTAGAGTCTCCATTGAAAAGTTAAATGTTATTCTAATAATCCTGCCTTCCTATGATACTTGGTCTTTTTTTTTTTTAATTTCAGCTCTTGATATGTTTTCTCTCTTCTTTAAGTTTAGAGTTTTGCTTATTATTTACTTAGGTAATTTTATTTTTAGTCTAGTCTACTTGGTATTCTATATACTTCTTACATCTTTATAGATACCTCTTTCTTTAGGTTATGAAAATTTTCTTCTATTATTTTGTGTAAAATAGTTTATATGCCTTTGATCTTCATGTTTTCTTTCTATATTCATATTATTCTTAGCTTTGATCTGTAAGTATGTCTCAGAGTTCTTGGATGTTTGGTGCCAGCATTTCTTTAGAGTTGGTTTTTTCTTTGATTGAGGTATTTATTGTTGTATATTATTTTAGTATCTGAAATTCTTCCATCTCTTGTATTTTGCTGGTGAAGCATGTCTTTGAAGATACTATTTGAGTTTCTATATTTTCCATGTTTCTCTCAGATTTAGTTTTCTTTATTGATCATATTTTTTGGTCAGGGTTTGAATTATTTTATTTATTTACTTCTACTTTTTTGTAGACTTTCTGTTACAAGGGGCCTAATAAAAACCACCATTCAGACAAAGTTTAAAGCCAATTGAATATATTTCTTTATTCCATCCAACTAGGGCAAAACCTGTATTTGATATATTCAAATATTCAAATATTCAAATGTTCTTATGAATATTTAGGAGATGAAGTAGTTAAAGACAAAACCACCTCCTGTTGTCTATTCAGCAGCTTCATGATCAGTTTGTCCTGAAGCAAGGCATGTTATGAAAAGTTTGTAGAGGCAACTTAACCTATATGGTTCAGAAATACAATTGAGTAATTTTCTATAGAATTCTCTGTTGATGATATTAAATTCTAGCTCAACCTAAAATGACCACAGTAAGAATGCAAAATGGATGAATCTCTGCTCTGTTTTTCCCCGTCTCCGTATTGTCCTAGCTATTATTGACTGTGTTTTTATGGTGGGGGTATAGGAATCTAGGTTTGGACTGATTGTGATTCTAGGCACTGATACCTGTTCTTGTCTTTGTTGGGTAGGTGTTTTTTTCCTTGGTTTCTGTTTTTTCTCTTGTTCCTAGGAGAATATAATGGCTGTTTGTTGCCTCTTAGGACATTCTTAGGAGATGCTGATATATATGGTTACTGAGGATTCCAAGTACAATATGTTTCTAGGTATTGGAAGCTGGCACTTACGAATTGGAATGAGCTAGGACAGGAACCTCAGAAAAGAGAAAAGCTGGGTTTTTTATCAAAATCTGTTTAGTCTCTGCAACTTAGGACAAATGCTACATCAGCTGTTCTGCTACAGAGCTGGGGATGGGATTGGGGGATTGGATGTGAAAAAGAGAGGGGAGAGTGAAGATCTGAAGTTTGCCTACCTTCACTATTAGTCTCCTAGCTTCTCTGTCAGACTTTCCTCGTGGATGCTAGGAGAAAGCCTAATGGAGTTTGGGGCTGGGATAGCAGGATGAGTGGGGAAGAAGTTTATGCAGGAAGATTTTATTTGCTGGAGATGGGACAGTGGTAAATGGATGCTGCGAAAGGCTAAGCCTTGGATACTGGAGTTGTAGAAATAGAGGTAGAGGTGAAATCAGCAGTTATTCTATCTCCTTCCCTGATTGAATTATTCTCTATGTCTTCAATACATCTCTTAGAAAGTTATCTATGGATATCCTAAAATAATAAAAGGTAGAACTTGGGAAAGTTACTTTTAGCAGACCTTGGCTGACATACTTGAAACCCTGTGTGAACTCTCTAAAATGAAGAGGGAGCAAAATAATGATACATTTAAATTGTATATATTTTTCGAATGATAGCCATAAAATCTAATTTGATTTCTCTAACACTTTGTTTTCAGTTATATGCTCATATTTAAAATATTTTGTTTCAAAATAAAGTTAATGCCAATGCCTTGACATGAATATTATCTTATATTGTAATTATATTTCCAAATGCTTATTAAAGAATACATATTGATTTATAGAGCACATAAGGTAAAATGATTTATGTAGAAATGTAAACAATAATGTCCTTGGGGAATCAATACATTAGTTAGACTCATGAAATTACAGTCTGTAAATACATATGGAATGTTTATTCAGAATTTAAGCAAAAGCAGCAAAATACAAACTGTTGGTCAAGATTATTTTTTCCCATTTCCCAAGATTTTTGTTTCATTTTATTTAGGGAATCTGCTGCTGATGGTTTCAAGATGTAGAATCCTTATATGTGAAGGCTCCCAAATGAAGTTCTGGATTTTGTGTTGAAAGTGCTTCATGTTGTGGTAAGAAGACACAGTTCTAATGTGTTGGCACTTGGGAAACATGAAATCAAGCACATAATCTATGTGTTTTTCTTTGTGTAGTATGTGTGGTGGTTTTACCATTATGGGTTGATTGTGAAGTAATATGATGACTGTAACTAAACCTATTCGTTTCAGATTGTTAAATCCTGTTTATTATTTTGCATGTGTCCTCAAGTAGTATGTGTCATATTGGAGAACCCGATAATGATAGATTTCAGTTCTTCTTTATGTTAGGCACTATCTCAGAGTCCTAACCAACAGGTTTCATCATAACCAAAGGACACATATGAAAACAGGAATTCAAGCAAACTGAAATCTTGTTTACAGTCCCTCTGGCAATTGATGGCAGGACCAACTGTAATTCCTACAGATATGTTATCTTCAGCCCTGTGATAATGGGGAAATGGCTAATATTAACTATAATTCTTCTATTGAGTAGTTGCTTTTGTACATGTAGTAATGTGTCAAATCTTCCCCCAGCTACCTTCATTCCATAGGTTAATAAAGTTTATCAGTAGAAGTTATTAGCTCAAGTTTTGAAGTTAAACTATGATAGGGTTAGGCCTGAATCTTGGCAACAGAAGAGTATGCATTTGTTACAGCTGTTTGTTAATCCGAGGATAATTCAGTTTTATAGCCATGAAGAGTTTTGTTTCATGTCAGCCAGCATAATCACATATGGGAATAATTGGCCTATATTTGTTTTGTTTAAGCTCCTGAACACAGACTTCACAATTACCTGCTAAATTAGGCATGGAAAGGCATGAGTGGAGGGGCCTGTTCATCTGCTGGATAATACTACTCTAAGAGGAATTTTATAAAATGTAAAATGCCTAGTTATCTGCACATTTTTTATAACCACTGAGTTTGTTTATTTTAATTTTTAAACATCATTTATCAGAAAACTTAATTTCAGAGATTAAGCTAATCTGGTATTTATTCAAGCGACCAACCTAAATTAATTAATCCAATCTGTCTCTGTCTACACTATCCTCTGTCTATCTCTCCACAGATACACATACACCATAGACACTTCATTTGACCTGTCCTATTTTTCCAGAGTAATATGTGTGAATTTCTTCCTTCTTTCCAGTCTCCCTCTCTCCCTCTCTCCCTTTCTCCCTCTCACTCTCTCTCCCTCTCTCCCTCCCTCCTCCTCCTCCTCCTCCTCCTCCCCCTCCTCCTCCTCCTCCTTCTTCTTCTTCTTCTCTCTCTCTCTCTCTCTCTCTCTCTCTCTCTCTCTCTCTCTCTCTCTCTCTTCCTCTTGCCTTTCCTCACTCTCTCCCTTTCTCCCTCTCTGTCTCTCTGCAAGCTTAACATTCTTTCTTTCTTTCTTTCTTTCTTTCTTTCTTTCTTTCTTTTTTTCTTTCTTTCTTTTCTTTTCCACTAAAGATTTTATCCCACTCCCAGTCAACCCTACTACTGTTCCACATTCCAAACCTCCCCCTGCCCCTTCTTCATATGGATGTTTCCAGCCCACCCACCCTGTCAGACTTCTAAACTCCCAGGAGCTTCCAGTCGCTTGAGGGTTAGGTGCATCCTCTCTGAATGAACCTAGTCTTAAGAGTCCTCTGTTGTTTATGCCTGGGGTTCTCATAACAGCTGGTGCTTGTCTGAGCAATCTCAGTGTCCAGGTTAATTGAGACTGCTGGTCCTCTTATTGGGTCATTTTTCTCCTCTGTTTCTTTCAGATTTTTCCTACTTCAACCACAGGGCTCAGCAGCTTCTGTTGATTGGTTAAATGCAAATATCCTCATCTGACTCCTTCAGCTGCTTGTTGGGTCTTTCAGAGGGCAGTCATGATAGGTCCATTTTGTGAGTGCTGCATAGCCTCAGTAATGGTGTCAAAGGCATAGACTTAAGAGAGAGAAACACCACCATTAGGGTGGAATGTAGGGAGGATGCGATACTTCTGTGAAGTGGCAAATTTATAGCAATTCTGCTGTGTTTAGCTTTCAGCCATTTCAGGTTTATTCTCAAGAACTTACTGTAAGATGGCAGAAAATATATCTACATGTCTGAGGTTTTAAGTAATGTATATGTAGAACATATATGAAATATAGGTTATACTAATACAAAAACTTCACTTTTCATGTTATCTTTAAAACTTGTATATATCTCACACAGTTTTTAAAATCATTTAAAAGGAAAATGTATTAAAAGATCTTGAAAAAGTGTGATTAGTTCTCTAGATAGTGGCTGAAAGGAATCACAGGAACATATAGAAATTTTCTATGGTCATGTTTCTCTTACTCTTAAGATTACATATTTACAGTATGATTTGGACATTGATTATTCTATTGCTTTTACTAAAATTTTTATTGAAAAAACTGATAGGTTATATGAAAGCCGCAAATGACTTTATAAAAACAATGAGGAAACTTTGACATCATATACATTCAATAAATAATTATGTGAGAGAAGTTTTTGCTTTAGCATAGTAAAAGAAAACAGGACTAATAGACCCTTGTTGAGACAAGTGAATATTTTTTTGGTTCCGTCACTAAGGGCTCTTCTAAGTTACAAAGAGAACTAATATAGCATGATATAATTTTTTATAAGCAATATAAAAGCCTATATATATATATATGCCACTATATACTGAGTCAACATATGCTTCTACAGGGTTAAGGAATATGTGATATATAGCTTGTTTTTCTCCATTTATAGAAAAAAGGGGACAATGAAATATTAATTACCATATATTAAATTTGTGTCGCTAAGGGCTTCTAAATATCCTGCCATCCCAGACATTAAAGCCTAGTCAGATCTTATAGGAGTTTTTGGACTTGTGTCAGTGTTTGTTTCTTTCAGTATATTGGTAGCTATTGACTTCTCAAAAGTCCATAATCATTTTGTCAGTGTGTACTTCACACTGAACTCCGTTATTCTACCAACTTATGTTTGTTAAGCTGGATTCTTCTTCGGGGGGTGTGGAGAAAATAATTCACAGTGACTTATTTCTTTTAAGCTACATTAGTCCACAATTCTTTTCATTTTCAGAATCATTAAAAACAAAAAAATAAATAAATAAAATCATTATCACTCTCTAGAAACCTGTCAAAATCTTGACATGTTCATTTTCTGTATTTGCCATTATATATTCAAAGTAAATTTTGCAAACAGCAGGGATGCAGGTTGAGTGAGACCTGCCTTTTATTTTTTAATTTATTGGATATTCTCTATATTTCAATTTCACTCACCCCCCTGATCCCCCTCATCTTGCTCCCATGAAGGTGCTCCCTCTCCCAATAGCTCTCTCCACCTCAGTGTCTTTGCTGATAATGGTGCTATCCTTCCCATGAGGGTGCAAACACTTCAGCTCTTTTAGTCCTTTCTCTAGCTCTTTCATTGGGGTCCCCATATTAAATCTGATGTTTAGCTGCAAGCATCCTCATCTGTATCTTTATGACTCTGGGAGCGCCTCTGAGGAGACATCCACATCTGGTTCCTGACAGTAAATAATTCTTGGCTTCAGCAATAGTGCTTGAGTTTGCTGGCTGCACATGGGGTGGAACTCAAGGGGAGGCAGTCTCTGTAGAACTTTTCTTCATTCACTGCTCATTTATTTGACCTGTATTTCCTTCCTTGTTTTATTCTCCTTTCTAGGCAGTACTGAGGCATCCACATTCTGGTCTTCCTGCTTTTGTGCTTCATAACCATGTGGATGGTTTCCTGAGTACACCTAGATTTTTTGGGGGGAGGGGCTAGTATCTGCTTATAGGTGAGTGCACACCATGAGTGTTCTTCTGTGACTGAATTACCTCACTATGGATAACAGCTAAAAGTACCGTCCATTTGCCTAGGAAATTCATGAACTCGTTTTTAATAGCAGAGTTGTATTTCATTGTGTATATGCACCACAATTTATGTATTCATTCTTTGTTAAGGGACATCTTTGTTCTTTCAAGCTTCTGGCTATTACAAATAAGGCTACTATGAATGTTGTTGAGCATGTGTCCTTGTTAGATGTTGGAACTACTTTTGGGTATATGTCCAGGAGTGGTATAGCTGGGTCCTCAGGAGCCCTATGTTCAATTTTCTGAGGAACCTCCAGACTGATTTCCAGGATGGTTGTACCAGTTTACAATCCCATCAATTGTGGAAGAGTGTTCCTCTTTCTCCACAGCCTTGCCAGCAACTGCTGTCATCTGAGACTTAATCTTAGTCATTCTGACTGGTGTGAGGTGGAATCTTAGGTTGGCTTTGATTTGCATTTCTCTGATGACTAGGGATGTGGAGCATTTCTTTAGGTGCTTTTCAGCCACTCTATATTCCTCCACTGAGAAATCTCTGTGTTGCTCGGTACCCCATTTTTATATAGCATTATTTGATTCTCTAGAGTGTAATTTCTTGAGTTTTTTGTATATATTGGATACTGAATAGAAGTTTGTTTGTTGATAGTGTTGAAAAATATGAAGTACCATGTAAATTAACTACTCTCATTTTCAAGAATTATTTAAGAAGCTTACCTTATAACTTTTCATGACTTATAGCATTTTCATTGTTTACTTTATTTATTTACATTTTAAATAGTATCCTCCTTCACAAATTTCTTTCCACAAATACCCTATTCCCTCCCACCTACTCATGCCCATATGAGGGTACACCCCCACCCACTCACCCACCCCTGCCTCAGCATCCTTGCATTCCTCTACTCTGGGTCATTGAGCCTCCACAGATCAAGGGGCACCCCTCCTATTGATCCCAGATAAGACAATCCTCTTCTACATATACAGCTGGAAGCATGCCTCCCCCATGTGTACTCTTTGGTTGCTGGTTAGTCCCTAGAGGCTTTTAAAATGTGGTTTGTAAAACAGGAAATGATGAGAACACTTACCGATTTTTAGAATTTGCTTTTGCACAGAGAGAAGTTCTGGTGTTATTGTGCAACAGGGCAATCATATATAAAACTACTTTGGTGCATTTCAGTGATAATGATAAATATCTGAGAAAGTTGTTATATTTACTCTGATTAAACACTATACTCTATACGTTTGTATTAAAATATTATTTATCTATATGTAAAGTAAACATACATTTAAATTATAAATATATATGGTAAAAGTATGAGTTATTATCTTGTCCTGTTTTGTTTAGTTGAGATAGTAGGTTGGAAAGACGACAAGAGAAGAACAGTTATTGTCTCTATGAAGCAGCTTCAGATGTTCGTTTCCGTACTGATGCCATTGACTGTGACATGACAGAGATGTATCAGAGGAAGAGAGACACATGCTACCTGTGTGCTCAGGAACAGAAGACACTGAGGAAGAGAGAAACACATGCTACCCGTGTGCTCAGGAACAGAAGACACTGAGGAAGAGAGAGACACATGCTACCCGTGTGCTCAGGAACAGAAGACACTGAATTCTTGGGCAGTTAGCGTCCTTCTTTATGATCACACATGAGAGTTGGAGTTAAATTTTCAATAATCATCTAAAGCAGTGTTTTTAATCATGTAGCTCATATCTCCTGTTGGCATCAAAGGACCCCTTCCCAGGGGTCACACGTATATCCTGAATAACATATATTTACACTGCGATTCATAGAGCAGAATATTACAGTTATAAATTAGCAACAAGTATAATTATATGGTTTAGATTCACCATACTATGAAGACCTAATTTTTTAAAAATCATATATTTTTAGCATGTTTTATCTTTTTATTTGACAACATACTGTGTATTTTCATTATATCTAATACATAAACCTCTTTTGTGTTGTTTTGATTTTGTTTTATAATGAAGAATATTTTTGATTTTCTTATGATTTCTATTTTACTTAGTTTACTTTTTGTTGGATATTTTATTTATTTATATTTCAAATGTTAGCCCCTTTCTCAGTTTCTCCACTGCAAAAGCCCATCTCTTCCCCCCTACCCTGCTTCTATGATTTCTCCAAGTCCTGCCTCACCATCTTAACATTCCTCTACACTGGGGCATCAAGCCTTCACAGCACAAAGGGTTTCTCCTCCCATTGATGCCAGATAAGGCCCCTCAGCTCCTGCAGTCCTTCCCCTAAATCCTCCACTGTGGTCCCTGTGATCAGTTTGATGGCAGGCTTCAAGCATCCGCATCTTTATTGGTCAGGATCTGGCAGAGCCTCTCAGGAGACATCCATATCAGGATCCTCTGTCAGCAAGCATTTTGTGGCATCAGCAATAGTGTCTGGGTTTGGTGTCAGCATGTGGGATGAATCTCCAGGTGGGGCAGTCTTTGGATGGCTTTTCCTTCAATCTCTATTCTAGTCTTTGTCCCTGTATTTTCTTTAGACAGAAGAAATTTTGGAGTAAAATATTTGAGATGGGTGGGTGACCCATCCCTCAACTGGGGGGAGGGGGAGAAGCCTAACCTCTAGATATGATCTAAAGAGATTCTTCCTCCCCTCCGTGGGAAATTTCAGCTAATGTCATTCTTGTAGCGTCCTGGGAGACTCCTTTTTTCCTGGCATCTAGGAATTGTGGTTGCTACTCCCAGTATCCCATCCTCCATTACTTCACATCTTTATTCAGTTTCCTGACCCTCTGTACATTGCCTTCATCTCCTCCCATACGTGATTCTGCCCCACTTTTTTTCCCCTATTCTTCCCCTCATCCTCCCAAGTCCTCCATTCCCTCTACTTTCCTTTATTATTTGGTTGCCCCTTCAAAGTAGTACAGAAGTATCCACTATTTGATTTTCCCTCCTCTTGAGCTTCATGTGTTCCATGAGTTGTATAATGGATGATCCACACTCTTTGCCTAAAATACACTTATCAGCGAGTGCATACAGTGTGTGTGTGTGTGTGTGTGTGTGTGTGTGTGTGTGTGTGCTTCGTGACTGAGTTACCTCACTCAGGATGATATTTTTTAGATCCATGCATTTACCTGCGAATTTCATAAAGTCTTTGGTTTTTATAGCTGAGTAGTATCCCATTGTGTAAATGTACTACATTTTATGTATCCATTCTTCTTTTGAGGAACATCTGGGTTGTTTCCTATTTCTGGCTATTATAAATATAGCTTGTATGAACATAGTGGAGCATGTGTCCTCATAAAATATTGGAACACATTTTGGGTATGTGCCAAGGAGTGGAATAGCTTGGTCCTTAAATAATACTATGTCCAATTTTCTGAGCAACTTCCAGATTGATTTCCAGAGTGATTGTACCAGCTTGCAATCCTATCAACAATGGAGGAGTGTTCCTCTTTCTCCACATTTTTGCCAGCATCTGCTATCACTAGAGTTTTTCATCTTAGCCATTCTGACAGATGTGAGGTGGAATCTCAGGGTTGTTTCAATTTGCATTTCCCTGCTAACTAAGAATATTGCACATTTCTTTAGGTGCTTCTGGGGCAAAAAGTTTCCTCAGTTGAGAATTCTCTGCTTAGCTCTGTTTACCATTTTCAATAGGGTCATTGTGTTCTCTGGATTCCTTCTTGAGTTTTTTGTATATATCGAATATCAGCCCCCAATTGGATGTATGATGGGTAAATATCTTTTTCTAATCTGTCGGTTGCAGTTTTGTCCTATTGACACTGTCCTTTGCCATACAGAAGCTTTGCAATTTCATGAGATCCCATTTGTTCATTCTTGATCTTAGAGCACAAGCCATTGGCTTTCTGTCCAGGAAATTGTACTGTGTTTCCATGTGTTAGAGGCTCTTCCCCATTTTCTCTTCTATTAGATTCAGTGTTTTTGGTTTTATGTGGAGCTCCGTGATCCACTTGGACTTGAGCTTTGTAAAAGGAGGTGAGAATGGATCGTTTTGCATTCTTCTACATGCTGACCACCAGTTGAGCCAGCACCATTTGTCAATGATGTTGTCTTTTTTCCAGTGGATTGTTTTAGCTTCTTTGTAAAATATTAACTGATTATAGGGGTGTGGGTTCATTTCTGGGTCTTTAATTCTATTCCATTGATCTCCCTGCCTATCTCTGCACCAATACCATTCTTTTTTTATTTATATAAAGGATTACAGTTTAGGAAAGTAGAGAATCAGTGAGTGATCAAGAAACAAAGAAGTGACTATAGTGGTGATAGGTGTTAAGTAATAAAATGTATAACATACAAGATACCATTTCATTAAATTGTGTTTAATAACATTGTTCTCAGAGTGAAAGCGCTAATTGGTTTTTCAACCACTGATGAATTAGCATAAATATAGGAGCTACTAAAACAACAATCTTAATTCTGTTGTGAAGAATGTTTATTCTTTTCTTCTCAATTTTGATATAAATTGAGTTTCAGGGGGAAACATTTGGGCCATGAAAAATTCAGCACTTTGGTTCATTGATTCTTCAACTGAGTGACCATTCTTTTGAGTCTCAGTTACCATTTTCGCCCTGAGGAAATAGGGAAAGGGGTATGATAGAATCTTCACTTTCAAGATACACATATGTGGGACAGGCAAAGTGAACATCAGAATCTTTTATTAATTTACTGGCAATCCCTTACAGTCATAGTTGAAAGACTAATTGCAGAATCTCACCTGGTTTTCAAGGAGTCTTCACAGGAAGAATATGAAGATTGAGGGATCATTACACACATGTTCTTATATAAATATATGGCAGCTGATGTGTATGAAATCATAAAATATGTAGAAATAAGTAATCTGATGTGGGTTGCAAATGGAGGATCTAAACCTGGAGGCAAATGTGGGAAAGGCAGCTTCTGAGCAATCTTGCTGCCCTCAAGATAGGATGGTGTAGTAGGCCATTTAGTGAGGAACCATAGTAAAATCTTGCCTCTTCTGAGTGCCTTCAGTGGCCTTCTAACTGCAGGTATTAGCGGCTCCTATGTCATCCTTCTAGATCATTATTTTTACACTATACTTAGCCCCAGGAACCTAAAAATGTAATAGAGCTAGTATATTTTACAATATTTTCCAAAAGGTTGTGCACAATCTAATATTTGAAGCAAAAGTTTTGCTATTTTCTTTAAATAAAATAGTCAATATCATTGAAATATTTTAAAGTGTTTATTCCAATTTGTATAAAATAGTTTAAGGGCAGTTTATAGTTCTGCTGTGCACTAAGGTTTAGTAATTCAAGTTAACTTGTATCGGTAATTTCTTACCTTCTCATTCTGATTTTTTAACCAAGCTTTAACTAAAGGTAGAGGGCAAAATGGAGTAAGTACAAAATAGGTCGTGTAATATGACACTACACCAAGCACTCTTTTTAGCACAAGATAATTTAGCAGCTTATGATGAGTCTGGTCTTTAAAATCAATGTTTTGTTTTCCGGCTGGGTGAATGTCATGGCCCTGTTACTATAAAACTATAGGAAGGATTCAGAAATTAAAGTACCTCATTGCATCAAACATGCTAGTATTTTGTTTGATGCTACCTTTCTGAATGCATCTCAAGAATTTCATGTCACTAATATATACTCTCGGTCATTTGCATTCTTTATTTACTTTTAGATAAAAATAAAAATCAATATCAATGATTATTCTTCTCTTATAGAGATTAGTTTAAAACCTATGGCTTAATTCTTTAGCAAATCCAAAAACCAATATCAAGACTGGGATCGAAGAAAACAGAACATCCCACTTTAAATGGACAGTATTGTTATCATGAAGGATACATTCAGCAGACAATAGCTGTATTACCAAAGCAATCCAAATTAATCTGAAACTGAATCACCCCATGTACAAGCACAAGGGAAATTGAAGCAATTTTACATTAAGATATACAAATATTATTTTGTTAACTCTAAAATGAATTCAAAATAAATTGAACTGTTATTATCACACTTTAGTTGTCTTAATTTTTAGCATTTTGCTACAAAGTGCAAAGTTGCAGAAGGTGAAAGTGCATATTGGAAAGCTAAATACAAATTAAGCAAATGCTTGTAAACAATTAAGGGATTAAACTTCTTCCCATCCCTTTGAAGGATAATATTTAATTTTTATCATATTCAATATGAAACTGTATATAGCTTGTGACAGAACGCTACAGATTTAAGCCTTTAGTCTACTTGTCTGTCAAAGTAAATTAGATAAGGGTCACAGTGTAGACATCTATCTGATGGACTCTCCCCTGCTCACATTAGTCATTTGCAGGCTCTTTCTAAAAGACATGTTAGCTCATCTATTTGCAAATGATTGCCACAGTTTGGATGCACTGCCTTTGGGTTCTGTTTTGCTCAAGGATAGTGGTCTCTTGAAAGACAGCCATAATCACCAACTGAAGCCGTGAAGTAGGAATTGAAGGCATGAGTGGGCCAAAACTCTTTAAAGCATAATAAAAACAAGCTTCAATAACAAAGTTCACCAACTTAGTAAGAGCTGGCATTTTCAGATATCTAAAGCTTTGCCCATGCCTGCATCTGTCTACTTATAGTCCGTGCACCAACATAAAATATTATTAAATTTGTGCAAATTTATTGGTGTCTAGTAGAATATATACTCTTTAATCTCATCAGAATTCTGCCACATACAAAATACTCTTTGTTGATTTTTCCCCATTATTACCTCACCAAGGTTTAAAATGAGGAGTATTAAAAAATACTATCAACAAAAATGGCTAGAAATGACTATTGGCAAGTTAATTAAAAGAATTTGGTAGATAGTTAAGAGATTCAGAATCTGAAAGTTAACTGGTCCTTGAAAATTTTAAATTACAAAAGAAGTATTGAGTTTAAAAGTCATAGTACTCCACAAATCAGGACAATAACATAGCAAGGATTATGTTTTAAAACTCTCCTTTAGTAGTTGTATGGACTGGGGGTGGGTATGTGGATGAATGGGAACAAAGTAACCCAAGGTTAAGAAACTGTCTGGAAGAATATTATAATTATACTGATTGTTAGGATCTGAAGCCAAGCAGTTACAGTGAAAATTGCATCATTGAACTAAGAAGAAACTGGGTGAGCAGTTCATAAGACTTTGCAATTAGTTGTTGAGCAAGGTGTGCAAGAAATCTGGAGTGGGCATATGGTTCATGGTATGGTCAAATCCAGGGCCTCTACACTCACTGAAGTAGTTCCCTGGCATTGAGGATCATCTGAACACCTGACTCTGGTATTCTTCACTGCCAATTTTAACACAGGGTTAGCTAGGGAACGGTTATCTGTGGGGTTCTAACAGGCAATCTAAAGGAGCTATCTTGGGAATTCAAGAAGTTTCTAAATGGAAGTAAAATATGTAGGGGGACTCTTAGATTTAATAAGGTTCTGTGGGTACCATGCTTAGCATAATGCCTTAAATAGAATTAATACTCCTAGATGATAGCTGGTGTTGGGATTCTTCTGATGGGGAGAAGACTGGAAAGGGCACATTAGGCTAGGATGAGACTCTTCTTTCGTGTTTAATTAAATGAACAAGAAATAAAATGAGTTCAAACCACCAGAATCCAATATTGAGTGCAGATACTGTATAGGTGACTAAGCAGGGGACAGGTTTCTAGACTCCAGATAAAGAATAAAGTATCTCTCACTCTTTCCTATGATAGTTAGACATATATCCAGCTTTGCTCTGTCTTGCTTTACAGGACCTATTGGAATTGTCTTAGCATCATGTGTTAGTATTGTTTACCAGAAACATTTAGTGTATTTGAACTTTTTAGTCAGCACTGTATTTGATAACTGACTGATAAAAACTTTGTATCATCCACTTGATTTTCAGTCCAACAAAAGGATATAAAACATTTCATACTGTATCCTGCTTCTGATGGCACATATAAACTACTAGGCCACTGACAAAACAGGACATATTTAAACAGAGACATGTAAATACAACCTCATAGAGAAACAGCACACATTTCAGAGCATTGAGCCACTCTACTTGCTCTTTTGGCAGAATGAAAGCCCTTGTAATGGCAGGAGACACACAATAGCATACTGATTGGGTTAAACTGCCCAGGTGGAGGCAGTGATGCTTTTGGTGTCACTGTGAAAGAAGCTCCTAGACAGCAGAGGGACATTGGGATGTCTTTGGGGAACCGAAAAAAATAACTGCAAATTAAGTAAGAGATGGTTATTCACTCTTTCTATTAGTGTCTCTACAAGCTATAAATGTTGTTTAGTGTTTTCATATACTCAAAACTGTCAGTTAACCCAGAATGATGTTGTTACCAAATTGAAAGTCGATTTACAAACTTACTGGAATGGATCTGACATTCATACAATAGAGTGTATATCTGGGGAAATTGTGACAGTTTATTTGCTACTATGTGTTTAATCTCAGTCATCAGATATCTAATGTATCATGAAAAATAAAATTCCAGGTTGTTTTTCCCCTTCCTATACACATTTATTGAATAATCTAGATTCTTCTGCTGAGGGACATGGATCAGGTGGAAAATATGTAAATGCCTGTAATTCTATGACTGGAGTGTTTTGAATCTAATATAAACTACAAAGATAGACAGCAGTGTAATATTGCTAAGGTGCATGTTCTTACAGGTCACTGACCAAGCATAAAGGCTCCTACATACCATTAATGGGACTTTGTAGAGAAGTAATGACAAAGGTCTGTCCTATGTCTAATTTATGATGTCTAGTCCTGAATTTGTCAGCCCTGGATTTTTCTTAAACACAGAAATGTAAAAATGCACCCTTCTCTCTAATTTCTGTCTACACCATCCTCCTCCCCCCCCCAATACTCTTTCAACAGCCATTATTCCTCCTGTTCTTCCAGTTCATTGTGCTATATACTAAAATAGAAAATATACCACATCTCCTCCTGTGGGACATGTTCATTGTTTCTCTGTCCAAAATAAGACAGCATAATACCACATAGACAAAGCAATTCTGAGTCCACTTGTAGATAATGTATATTGAATTCATAGCTGCTTAAAAGCATTAACATGTTGAATACATATCTACTGAGGCCTACTCTTTTCAAAGCAGGGACCTATGGAGCTTGTTAGAAATAATGGATAAAAAGAAGAAGAACCACACAATTTTCTCTGAGCTTTTCCAAGCAAGGCTTTTAGAATTGGGATCTACATTTAATGCCAGGGGATAAGAAGGATGTGACAGATAAAGATATGGCGGTCCTGCTGCATAGGAAGGAAGTGAGGTGCTTCCTGTGACAAGCAGCTTATGTCCTCAGGAAGGGCAACTTATTTGAGAGAACTTGGATATTTGAGGATGTGAAAAAGTCAGGTAGAATTACCTGGAGGTTGAAGCACAGATTTCAAGAAAAGTTATTTCAAACGTCTAGGAATTTATCTTCAGTCATAAGAGTCCTTAAACTAGAATAGCTTGAGCTTACTTACATTTATGATTATGAATTTAAAAAAAATATTGTAAGGAGTTATGAGAATTAGGTATATGTAAATTAATTATCTATTAGTTAATTCCAAGCAAGGAAGTCTTGTATATTAGAGTCTTTTTAATGTAATATATTTGTATTCTAAATTTGTGATCTTACAAGATACAAAATCACTAAGAAAAGCCATTGTTAGGTTAGAGCCTTTACTCAGACGTGTATAGTTATTACCAAAATTAAAAGATTCTAATTTTCACAAGTACTAAGAATTTTAGGGGACAGATAAAAGTAGAGCAGTCATCCTTTGATGCATTTATTGAAACACACTTGATTCGTTATCATTTCTGCACATTCACCTATCTGGTATGAAGCCTGAACGCTTTCCTGAAGGTTGGTAGGTTTCTTTGGGCCCCATGAGTCTTTTACATTTTCTTGGCTAATTGTTACTTTGTGAAGACATTAGATATCTCCATTCACACTTAAACCTCGACTATTTCTCTCCCTTTGCCTTGCTTACCTGATTTTTTCTGGTACTCTTAACTTTTCTCGCCCATCAACTTACCTTCAACTCTACTATGCAGTCAGGATTTTCTGCATACAAAACAAGAAACAATGGAACTCTACTTGACAGTTCTCCAAGGGACTGATAGTTCCAAGTATCATGCATACCTTCTGATTTAAAAGAGCAGATGAGCCATGTGACTTATGTTGCGTTTAAACTCAGGTGAAGAAATCATAAGGTGATGTACGCAGGGTTGGCCTAAAATATCAGTCTATGAACTAGACATTTTCTTCGCTCCCTGACTTTTTGATTCCTAAGATCATGGAGTGGGTGATAGACAAGAAAATTTGACACTGGATGAAACATTATAAAATCACAGCGATGTTTTATAAAAGATACAGTTGCTATAAAATGGAACAGTTTTAATTATGTGATCAGTCTTATTCTCAAATAACATACTTTAAAGATTTGATAACCTACATTTAGTAATGTTATTCAAAATTTTGGAAATACTTCATTATTATAATGTATGTAAAAATAAACACTTAGAAACCAATAGTCAACAAAATGGAAAGGAATTATCTTATTCAGGACAAAGAAAATCTAGGGGCCCAGCAATAGGACATGGGCACACTTACCACAAAGACAAATACCTCTCTCCTCTTAAGCTTTCCAAAATATTCCATACATTTGTAGGAGTCTGGTTATCATTAGTACAGTAAAAGATTGATTTAGTTAGAAGTCAGATTTGTAAGAAATTCAGGAGTAGCTTTCTAAATTCTTCCATTTAAGAAAACTCTCTTCAATTGCATTGAAATTAAGTTTAAGACTCATTGGTTTTATTGAAATAAGGCTTTGCCTATGTATCTTAGACTAACATGAGAAACAATCCTTGTGCCTCAGACTTTCAGGTGTTGTAACTATTGATATGAGAGACCCAGTACATCTTATTTTTCTTTAAGTACTTAATTATATGTTTACAAACACAGATATGTACATATTCCAATAAGAGTTACCCGATCATATTTATATGTTAATATAAACAAGCAGGTATTCATATTTCATCTATAAAATATAGTTTTAGTGATATTTTACCTGAGAGATAAGAGTAGATATATCTCAAAAATTTGATGACAATTGCTTACAAAATTTTAATGCACAAACAATAATATTAAGAATGTTTAGAAGTACAAAAGGTTTTATATTCTTGGCTTTCTATAACTAATGATTAGTGTGCTTCATAAAGTAATTAGTTCCTAATATATATTGTTTGACTATAAAGGATAATAGCAGAAATGTATCTAAATTAATTAAAATTCACAGAGTAAATATGTTTACTTGTATTACTTTGTGTAGAATATTACAATATAATTTTAGCACCTATTTAAATAGTTTTATTATTTCATGTTCCTTGTTTTGGGTCCCTGTGGAACAATGATATACCCTTTACTTGGACTGACTTAATCCATCTCTTCAGTGGTGGGACTTGTAGAAGTACCACCAGATGGAGGAGCTCCACCACCAGGGAAGCCACCAAGCATTCCTCCAGGCATGCCTCCAGCACTCTATTACAGCTTAGGAATAATAGGGTTTCAGACATTCTCCTGTTCTTTCTGCTGATGTTCAAATTCTTCCTTCCCTGCAGTCTGGTTTTTCCCCAGCCAGCTGATGATGTCATTGCACTTATCAAGAATCTTCTGTGTGTCCTCATCATTCATCTTGTCTTGAAGTTTCTCATCTTCAACAGTTGCTCTCATGTTGAAGGCGTAAGACTCCAATGATTTCTTGTAGAAAACCTTATCTCTCCGCTTGTCATCCTCAGCCTTGTACTTCTCAGCTTCTTGGACCATGTGCTGAATATCCTTCTTATTCAAGTGGCCCTTGTCATTGGTGATGGTGATCTTATTCTTCTTTCCTGGGCTCTTATCTATAGCAGAAACATTTAGGATGCCATTACCACCAATGTCAAAACTAACACCAATCATTGGAACTCCATGGGGTGCTGGAGGTATGCCTGTGAGCACAAACTTTCCGAGTAGGTTGTTGTCCTTGATTATGGCCCTTTTATCTTCATACCCCTGGATGATTCCACTCAGCTGCTTGTCAGGGTAGGTGGTGAAAGTCTATGTCTGTTTAGTAGGAATGGTGATATTGCACTTGATTAGGTCAGTCATGACTCCCCTGGCAGTCTCAATACCAAGGGAAAGAAGAGTGAAATCCAAGAGCAGCAGATCCTGAACATCCTCAGACTTGTTTTCAGATAGAATGGCTGCCTAGACAGCTACACCATAGGAAACAGCTTCATCAGGGTTAATGCTCTTATTCAGGTTTTTTTCCCCTGAAGAATTCTTACAGAAATTTCTGAGTCTTGGAGATTCTGGTAGAACCACCCACCAAGACAATATCATGGATCTGTCACTTGTCTAGTTTGGAATCTATAAGGGTGTCTCTACGGGGTCCAGTTTGTCACAAAACAGGTCAGGATTTAATTGGACCCCAAATTGAGCCCAAGTAATGGAGATATAGAAGTCAATTCCCTCATAGAGACAATTAATCTCAATACTGACCTGGGTGTCAGAGCATAGGGTATACTTGGCCCGCTCACAGGCAGTGCAGAGATACCAGACAGCTCTCTTGTTCTCACTGATGTCCTTCATGTGCTCTGGTTTAACCTCTGAAGAAAGAAGTTGGCCGTTAAGTTGTCAATGCCTTCTCCACCTAAGTGGTTGTTTCCAGCTTTTGATTTCACCTTAAAAATTCCATTCTTAATTGTGATGATTGACATATCAAAAGCACGACCTCCCAAGTCGAAAACCAACACAGTCATTTCAGCTCCAACCTTCTTTTCTAAGCCATAAGCAGTAGCAGAGGCAGTTGGTTCACTGATAATTCGAAGTACAATGAGCCCAGCAATGGTACCAGCATCTTTTGTTGCCTGCTGCAGAGAGTCATTGAAGGAAGCTGGCACTGTGACCTCGGCATTGCTAACAGTCTTTACCAGGTGGGTTTCTGCAATTTTCATCATCTTTGTGAGAACCGTTGAGGAAACTTCCTCTGGGTAAAAAGTTTTTGTCTCTCCTTTTTATTCAACTTGGACCTTGGGTCTGCCTGCATCATTCACCACCACAAAAGACCAATCATTGCTTCATATCTGACTGAACAACAGCATCATCAAACCTAAGTCCTATCAGATGTTTGGTGTCAAAAACAGTGTTGGTGGGGTTCATTGCAACCTGATTCTTGGCCGTATTCCCAATTAATGGTGTAAGTGAAAGAAACATAACTCAGCTTGGTGTAGTTACCTTGTCATTGGCAATTATAAACCTTTCTATGCTGGAAGAGAGTCACACAGGAGTAGGTGGCTTCAAGATCAATGCCAACTCTGGGTTCCTTAAAAAAGGTTACCTGCATGTAGGCCCATGTTTGCAAACTATGAGACCACAAAAATCTCTGAGAGCTGACTCAAAACTACTAGAATTCTTCTGGTAATATTCACAAATAAAGTCTCCACATCTTATTCCATTTTTTCTAAACAAAATTATCCTAAATACTTAGCAAGTTAAATGTAAATGTTTATTGTGGCATATAGTACATAATTTCTTCAAATGCTTATATTTCTTTGGGATGTAACTTTCTCAAGGCTTTTTTTTTTTGTTATTTAGAGTAATGTATGCATCTCCCTTGCTCACTCTCACTCCCACCCCCCTCTGTGTGCATGTACGGTGTGTGTGTGTGTGTGTGTGTGTGTGTGTGTGTGCACAGGTGTGTGGATACCAGAAGTATCCAGTGTTCTCCTCGGTTATCAATGAGGTCAATCAGGCTGGGCCATGGATTCGAGATGTCTTCACAGCACTGCTTCTCAGCTCTGGGATTACAGCAGTATCCAAGCTCATCACTGTGTCTGGCTCTTCATATTTGTGATGAGGACCCTAAATCAAAATTTTGTCTTTGCATAATAAGTACTTTATTTGCTGAATAAATCTCTTCAGCCATAAAAGTAATGATGCTAAGTATGTGGGTGTGAACCTATGATCTTGTTTTCTATGAATTAGATAAATTTAGCAAGGGGATTTGGTGTAAAGAGACTTCAGGAATAATGCTATGCTTCAGGATGAATGCTAGTCTAGCATGCGTGAGGTTTACATTTGATCCCAGGTATCCAAACAAATAAGAACATAGCCAGGAATATTTTTGAGGAAATGAAAATACTTTTATGAGTTCAGCAAAAACATAATCAAACTATAGGTTTATAACATAGCCATTCAGACATCCTGAACTAATCAGTGAATATTTATTGTTTATAAATACAAAATGGGCTTAATAAAGGAAATGAGCAATTCCTCACAGATATTCAATGTTTAACATATACTTACTAATTCATTTAGTAGAATGATAACAGTCTATTGGTCATGGCAATGTACATGACCTTAGACCTTGACTGGACTCCAGCAATCTTCTCAGAGCTTCTCTGCCATAGGCAGCTCAGTAGAATTCAAAGTGTATTCACAGCCTCACGTGTGCAATGTGGATGGTGAGCAATGTAGGCCCCTTTAGTTTATAATTATTAAGTGAATTCACACATATAAAATGCTAATAGAAGTGCTTAGTATTAATAAATTACACAGTAAGTGTTGGCTCATCACTACTTAACAGATGAGGCAAGGGTGAAGAGCAGTATTAATCAAGTGTTGCACACAAACTAATGTTTCCCTCCTTGGCTTATATCATCTTATATAATCTTTACAGCACACTTAAGAAGAACTGGCTTCTTTCTTCATGTTTTAGTTCAGAAATTAAATTGAGAAAACCAACAATAAAAAATAAGGAATTTGTCACTAAAACACACTTTCTTTCTTATTTTTCTATTGGTTTATTACCTAAGAAGCAGATAGTATACGAATCAATGATGATACTTTGCTAAATACTCTCAGTCTGTTTCTTATGAAGTACCAGACCTCATTAAGAGAATCTTGGGCATTACGAATTTATCTGATTTGTATTTATGTTACTCCCATAAACTAGACAATCATCAGAAAAATGAGAAATGGTACTTACTTAGTATTTAATGGCAGAAAAAAACACTGTCTGCTAAGAACATGATTTTAATAATTTGTAAATTTTTCACTTTAAAACATTAAAAACATATCTTTTATGTAGCTGGTTTTATACACAGCATTTTTTTACTATTGGTCATGATAAATTGATCTTGGATTATCAACAGCTCTTTCAATAAATTGGAATCCATTTTGAAAGGCAAGGGTTGGTACATGTTGACAAAATTCGGGGTAGACAGTAAACTGTGGTATGTCCGGGAAAAGATGAGAGTTGCTAGAGAGGAATCTTGGGTGACAGAGAGTGATACAATTTTGTTCATCAGTAAGGGATGGTTTCTCAGTGAGAGGACACACAAGCCCTGAAGGGAAAACAGAAAGTGTGAGGGAAAGGGGCACCCTTTTACCCAAAAACTAGGCAAGCAGAAGAATACAGTAAGTTAAAAGGTAAATTATGGCTAAATTTACAACAGGCAGACAAAATTGCCCAGACCAATTTGTTAATAGATATCACACATATAGTTGGGTTAATTGTCCTTGCATACAGGACAGGCAGATGCCTTCTGCACCACACGATCAAGCTCATAGTCTGGTGTTTGAACACCCAAGCCAGCACTAGATCAAGGACAATTCTCCATATCACTTTGGCAAAGGTAGAGAATTCTGATGTTTCTCATTTAGATTACAGTGTTTACTCCATTCTGCTTTATGGTGCAATCTTTCTCTGGTCATCATGTGTATCTGAGGACAGTCCTTCTACTTTGACATTGAGCTGAAAGCCTATATTCAGAATTATGTTGGCTTTAGGTCCATGAAGTGAAACTTCAGTGTATTTAGTCTGATCCATGAAGCAATTAGTCTCATTTAAGGCAAACCAGGTCACAGTTAGCTTGTGCAGAGGACTTTAACTTTTTAATGACTTTTTTTTCCTTGCTTAGAGGTAAGACTACATAGGTATTTGCTCAAAGTCTCTATTTGATATAAACACAATGTAAAATGACAGATATTGTGGTTTGTAAGAGCACACTACCAAGACTTGTTTGTAACAATCTCTTTGCCTTCTACTGCTACCTTTAAATAAGTGGTTTGCAATGCTACCATTGCTGGAAAAAATGCAAAGAAATCACAAGACCTTTAATATACATAATGATTAATAACAGAGAGGATATAGAATTTAAAATCATTCAAGATAATACGCACAGGGCAGTGACTCTAAGAGACACTAAAGGTTTAGTGCCACCTGCCCCTCAGTGAAGCCTTGGCCAACACTAGGTTTGGTTAGTTTATTTTTAACAATTATATATGACACCGTCCAGATGGAGTACTTTCAGCCACACACACTCTCTCCAGACTATTTTTGTCACATAGACCTGGATGGCTGTGGAGGTACTTGGCCATTAGTATTTAGCTCTTTGCAGATCTAGGTGACGTTATGTATCCATAATAAGTTCCATTGTTAAACCCTTTCGTAGTACCAAACCCACACTAATACAAATGCAATTCTATGAAAAACAACATTTCAAGCATTTTGAAATTACCCTTTAGGGCCAAGAGTAATTACAAGACATCTTTTCTTAATTGATTTTAGCTTTTAGTTTAATATATTAATATGTATATTTCTAGTATTTTTATTTATTTTATATTTCTAGCTATATTGCATTTTAATAGATTTATAGTACAGGGTGATTAAATTACGTAATAACAAATACATCATATTTTATAATTTTATGCCTGAAATATTGAAAAAATATATTTTCAAATTTTTTGAAATATAAAAACACAATTAGATTGAAGTTAGAGGGACAGAAAAAATAGTCCAAAAGAATATTATCCAAAACAATGGAAGGTTGGCAGTGTTAAATCAATTATAATTAAATTTTTACATATATATGTATATATGTATATATATACACTCATACATACATATATATTTTTCATATATATATATATATATATATATATATATATATACATACATTCACACACTATTAAAAAGTTGCTATGTTATACAGCTGAGCTAATTAATAACTTATTAGCCAATTCAAAATATGTATCTGTAGCCATGATAGCACTTAAAAGTTTAATTACTTATCACATAGTTCTTCAATACTTAAAAAATATTTTCAGACATTTGAGCCATAACAGCTTTTAAACACAAACTTGCTACAAGTGAGTACGTTTTACTTCTGCAAATAGGCATTTCTTTTCCAAACACAAGCTATTCAGTTGAGTTATTGCTGATAGAATCACCTGTCACCTTGCAGGGTAAACCACTTGCTTTACCTTCTCAGACTATTAACAGCGCAAAGCGGATGGCTAGTGTAAAGACTGTGACATTAATGGAAGAACACTGTGACAGTTAGAAGGGGACAGAGTGGCCCCAAGATTGGCGGCCTCAGTCCATCCAAGAATTTGCTGTGATGCTTAATTGTACTAAGTAAGGAATATGACCTGATATGATTTATTCCACACTGAAAACAATCCCGACATCATGTGCTCCTTTTAAAGCAATTTTTTTTGTTTAATCATGATTATATGCATCGGTGACCTTTCTTTTTCTTTTTCTTTTTTTCAAGAAAAGGATGGGCTCAGGCCCGGACTATGGGCTTTTAGTCTTCACCCATGCAAGTCTCCTGCTATATAGGTGCAGGAGTTCCTGTCCGATACCTATTCTAGCACATGTCTGCCTTCTCAGGATCCCCATATTATCTAATGGACTGTAGAATATGTAACATTGTAGCTGTAATTGTAGAAATTTCCAATGAAACACAAAAGGCCTCCTGTCTTAGCTTAACTCCATAATGACTTAGTACTGAATCCTCCTAGATAGCTTCAGTTTTAAACAAATGCATTACTCTCAAGTACAGACACATGATTTATTTAATTTTTCCCCAAAAATATTTATTGGAAATTCTCTTTATTTATATTTCAGTTGTTATCCTTTTCTCATAAACCTATTCCCCCTCCCCCTCCCATGGCCTCCATGAAGGTGCTCCCTCTCCCAACCACCCTCTCCTACCTCAGCACCTGGGCATTTCCCTACACTGAGAAAGCAAGCCTTTGCTGGCCTCAAGGTCTCTCCTCCTATTGATGTCAGAAAATGCTGGAAATGTACCTTAGTCTATGGGTCTTTCCATGTGAACTCATTGCTTAGTATTTTAGTCCCTGGTAGCTGTGGTGGGTATGGATAGTTGATAATTTTGTTCTTCTTATTGGGTTGCAGACCCTTTCAGCTCCTTCACTCCTTTCTCTAGCTCCTTCACTGGGGTCCTCATGTACAGTCTGATGGTAAGCTGCAATTATCCTCCTCTGTATCAGTATGTCTCTAGCTGAGCCTTTGAGAAGGCATCCATATCAAACTTGTCTACATTGTCATAAAATGGTTTTTGAGTGTTGTTGTTTTGATTCACAAGGTTGGTCATTTTCAGATTAATTGCAGACCCTAGTTTGTCTCTGACCTGGGACTTTATTAGTAACATTAATCATTCACAATAACTCACAG